>NC_056747.1:268644431-268949431 GCF_019279795.1 Protopterus annectens | reverse complement strand
ACCACAACACCGACACAAAAAACGTCAACTACACATTGCACACAACAACATATCCACTAACCTTAACCTAAACCCTAACCCTAACGTCCGACACTACCGCACACTTACCCAACCCGCACCCTAACCCTAACTCACTTAACACACCCCTAAACCTCAACACCGCCACTATCGCACACTTACCCTACCTGCACCCTAACCCTAACTCACTTAACCCACCCCTAAACCTCAACACCGTCACTATCACACACTTACCCTACCTGCATCCTAACCCTAACTCACTTAACCCACCCTACAACAGTCAGCCCGTCACTATCGCACACTCACTCCACCCGCATTCTAACCCTGACACACTTAACCCTTCCCTATACTGCTCTACGTCACTTCCACACACATACCTCACTGGAACCCTTAGTCCGACATTACCGCACACTCACCTTTCCCACACCCTAACCTAAAATCCCTCACTATCGTACACTTACCTGTCTGCTCCCCAATCCTAAATCTTTCACTTTCGCACACTTACCGTATCGCGCTCACACGCTACCATTGTCGGTCTCTCAGCTGTCGGGATATCGCATTTTCGGTAACCTACCTGTTCGGTCGTTCTGTCTCGGTCTTCCGGGTGTCGGTGACGTGGCGCTTCGGTCATTCGAAGTAGACCCATATATATATATATATATATATATATATATATATATATATATATAAAATGTATATATAAAGTTCATATAGGTTGCAAGTGGAAAGACAGTGCATGTAACCAATGAACCAATAGCACAGATTACATCCAAACAAACCATAACAGCACCACAGTTGTGTCTTTTGGCTGTTCCTGGTTAGGGGTCGCCACAGCAGAACTCCGGTCCGCTAATGATTGGCAGTAGATTTTTTTATGTGCCGAGTTGCCAGCCCTGACGCACAACCTTCAACAAAGGTACACCCATTCATGCATGCCTCCATACAGAAGACGCTCTAGTTGAGAATCGAACAGGAAAGCGTCTTACTGTGAGTCGACAACGCTACCGCAGCACCACCACAGCAGTAACAGCACCACAGTACAGCTGTTATTATCAATGTCCAACAAACGATCAGCATGCTTTTCATTTAAGATCAGATTGTGTTGAAAATATCTGAATATAGATTTATGTTCTTCAGCTAAATCATTCAACACTTATTTTTAAAATATTTTAATTACTGGATGACAAGGGAAATTAAACTCTGATTTTTTAAAATAAAAACCATACAACCAATTTGTTTCATATATCTGTGTGGGTCTTGCATGGAACCAATATTTCAAGTTTAATTCACATGAAAAACTTTTCAGATCAGGCACTACAGTAGAGAAGGGTACACAAAATGAGGGTACACAATATAACCCTTTATTTAACAATGCTTTTTCTGAGTTAATTAAATTGAATTTGGAAATATTAACCGCAAGATCATCAGCCGCTCTTACTGTATTTTCATATTCAAAATAAAAAATACCAAAAAGGAGGTTGGCGGAGAAAATCCACGAAAACCAAGACACAATAGCGTACCAAGATTTATTGCCCGCTTTCATCAAATGACTTCCTCAGAATAATATCACTTCAAAAAACTACACTTTAAATACCCTGGTTAACAAGCAATTATTCAAGTTAATTGAATAATAATGAAAGTTTAAAAACACACCCTCCTAACTTAAATAAAAAAGAAAGATGTATCACCATCTTTATCAATGCAAAGTTTACGATGTTTTAAAAAACACTTGACATTAATGGCTTCATTCAAACCTGGAGCTTTGTCAGATTTTAACCTAATCTGCCAAATTGTCTCCCTTTGTTCTAAATAATTCTTAAAATCACTTTCTCTCATGTCTGATCTACAAGTTTCTGACACTGAGAAGGTGAATTTTTTAAAAAAGGAACAAACGGTAGAATGTTTATATAAGGCATTAGTGTGATCTCTAACTTTGATACTATATAAATGTTCCTTAATGCGTGTTCTCAAACATCTCGTAGTCATCCCTATGTAAAACGCAGGGCAGGTAGTACACATACTATAACTCCATGGGTATTACAGTTTACAAAGCCTGGTACTTCTAATATTCTGTTAGATGTTTCAACGGTAATGTAAGGCCCTTCAGAAATATATCTACAAATATTGCACTGATGACAACAGTGCATACCCTTCTTGTTGGTTACAATAATGTTCTCTTTATAACTACTATGTCCCAAGACTTTTTTAATGTTATGATTATTCCGAAACACAAAATGGGGTTTGTAAACTGTAATACCCATGGAGTTATTTATATTAGTATGTGTACTACCTGCCCTGCGTTTTACGTAGGGATGACTACGAGATGTTTGAGAACACGCATTAAGGAACATTTATATAGTATCAAAGTTAGAGATCACACTAATGCCTTATATAAACATTCTACCGTTTGTTCCTTTTTTAAAAAATTCACCTTCTCAGTTTTAGAAACTTGTAGATCAGACATGAGAGAAGGTGATTTTAAGAATTATTTAGAACAAAGGGAGACAATTTGGCAGATTAGGTTCAAATCTGACAAAGCTCCAGGTTTGAATGAAGCCATTAATGTCAAGTGTTTTTTAAAACATCATAAACTTTGCATTGATAAAGATGGTGATACATCTTTCTTTTTTATTTAAGTTAGGAGGGTGTGTTTTTAAACTTTCATTATTATTCAATTAACTTGAATAATTGCTTGTTAACCAGGGTATTTAAAGTGTAGTTTTTTGAAGTGATATTATTCTGAGGAAGTCATTTGATGAAAGCGGGCAATAAATCTTGGTACCCTATTGTGTCTTGGTTTTCGTGGATTTTCTTCGCCAACCTCCTTTTTGGTATTTTTTATTTTGTTTGTTTGTTATTCTGGCATTTGGTTGATTTCGTATTTTCAGATTCATTCGGGCTCCGTGTAGCAGTGTCTATAGCGTACTGGTTACGCGGTCTTTTATTTCTGCAATATTTTCTGCATCCCTTCCTTTTTCTTAAAAAGCAACTGTTGTGCTTCTATTATCTTTCCTAATTACAGGGAAAGCTTCACTGATTTCAGTGTCAGTATAAATATAGTGGAAATGAAAATGGGCAAATCTCTCTTTAGTTGACATCTGTTTAGTCAACAAAATTTAGTCGACTACACAGATGGTTGGCACATTTCTCAGGGTTGGGTAGTATGCCCTTTCCCCAACATTTTACAGTCTTTGTATTAGTATATATAGTGTTTGGGATACAGCTCCCCATGAAATGGGTGTTGCAGAGAGCTTGCATCGTGCTAAAAAACAATGTTTCTGGCTCTTTTTAAACATTTTGTTGTGCATGCACTGATATTTCTCCTCGGCATATGCATAGTGACATGCTGATATTGGCAAATATGACCTTTAGTGGTCAACATTGTGAGTGTTGATATTTTGGTCATTTGTTCTTTTTTGGTAGGCAGATATGTGTATGTGTGTGTGTGTGTGTGTGTGTGTATTTATATATATATATATATATATATATATATATATATATATATATATATATATATATATATATATATATTTATATATGTGTGTTTGTGTGTGTGTGCAGATAGATACAGATATATAAAAATTTCTGTAACTTCTCTCCTAACCTTTACATAGCATGTCAAGATGTTATTGTCACATGCTAGCCTTTACGTATAAAGTTTCTGGTAGTAGATGTTGTGCTGTCTCACGTTCCTTCTTCTAAATTAACCCCAATGCTTCTTACTTCCTTGAAGAGCTAGTTATTCTAGAAAAGCACAAAGTAGTCACTGGGAGGTCTCAACAAGTGTTTTTGCAGGGGAATAATAACCTTTCTCTTTATTCTTTCACTGTACCGTGATCCCCATCCCCCATCCCTCAACTTTCCTTGCATGCATTCACGCAAAGATTGTTTTCACTTTTAAGTTATATTTTGTTGAAAGCATTTCACTCACAACCTATATTTTCCCTGGATTTTTCTTACAGTATTACTTTGCATTTTTTACACATACAGGTATATTGCACCATTTGTGCCATTTTGCAAGCTCTGACTTTGGCTCATGTATTGAATGTTTTGTAGATCTTGGTTTTGTTTGCATAATGATATGCATACCCTTCCCATGTAGTACCAGTTGTGTAGATGTAAAACATATTCATTCTCATTATTGTTTCTTATAAGGCCGCAGACAGATAACTCTTTGCTGTGTGTGATGCAGCCAGCTTTTTACCCAGGTTACCACTTTGCCATCCTTTTGAGGACTGCTTAATTTATGTAAGTCATTTTGTCACACATGCTTTGCTAAAGTCTAGGTAACTATTTTATAAGTAAAGCCAAATGTCACTATGGAATGTGCAAGACAAGCAAAATGCTGCAGCCTGGATTGCTATAGCCTCAGCTAGTACAGAAAACATCAGTTTAAAAAACAGAGCAGCAAGTGACCTCAACCGTTTTTATTCCGTAATAAGAGTGTCCTAAGGGAGAAAAATCACTGGGAAAAAAAAAAACTTATATTTATAGCATCGTCTTCATGTGAAAAATGTACTTGTAATCATTAAACAATTAACTAATTATCTTTGCCTTGAACATGTCTTAAATAGATACATGTATCATATTAAAAATTGCATGTTGTGTTATGGTAAGTATAACATTCCATGCCAATGTTATAGATAAATGCAAGCATTATTACTTTAAATTGAGTAATGCAAAGGGTAAGGAAAGTGGCACTGCATATATTATGTGGAAAATGCTTCACAAAGACCATTAAAATACGTAATAAATAAATGCAAAAGAAGGACCAAAACTGCATAAGTCACAGTAAGCTGTTGTAAGGTATTATAATAAAGCTTTTTTCTTTTATTCATTAAGGTCACAGAACAGCAAATTCACATCACTGTAGTACAATATTTTATTTATTTGTTTGTTTGATTATTTACTTATAACTTTTTTTATAACAAGCTAAATCCTGATGAGCCCATGCCATTTTCAGGAGTGATGCACAGAGTAAAGACTGAAATGTAGATAGATGCTGCATTAAATGTAATAATTTAAGGTCAAAAGTAGATTTTTGTTGCAGCTGTTGCTTTAAGCACCTTTACCTAGTTGCAGAGTGAATTTATGTTATAGACTCCCAGCAGTAACCGTAGTTAAGCTGCTGTACACCTCTTGTCCCCCAAATGTAGAAATCTTATGGATTTTCAAGCTGTTGTTGCTGTTTAAAAGCAGCATAGCTTCAAAGGTAAGTGTTAAGCTAACTTCCCTTGTGGGCCATTTTACGTTTAGCCAATTTCCCTTTAAGAGGTGAGAATCAAACCCTTTGTTTGTGAGGTAAACACCACAGCCATTATACCAACCCCAATATGTTTATACAATGATGTATATATCTGTGATGTCCCCACACTGGGCCAGTAATCAAGGAGACTGAATCCTCACCACTGACACTGGAGAGGGACATTCACTTGGAATACAAATGAATACACTCCGTATTTCCAGATACAGACCTGTCTGCATCAAGCACAGTTTCCATTAAGAGCCAGGGAATACGCTCAGTCTAGGGGATGGTTCCTCTCTATGTCTGTGTAGTCCCCCAATAAGAATGCAAGCAGCTGACACACACACTCTTTTGAGATTTGATTCACATACACACACACACACACACACACACACACACACACACACACACACACGGGAAAAGCTGGCACAGACTCACCTGCTGTGCCCCTTTCTGACCAGCCTATAATGTAGTTATCACTGCCACCAGAATACCTGGCAGATACTTTAAGGCGCTTACAAGGGTACCCAATTATACTGAGTGAAATTAATATTAATACACATGGTAATGGTGGCCAAACAGTAAGGCTTTCATGAGTGGCCAGAGTTATCACCAAATAAATATATGCAAGTACTCTCAAAGCTTAAATATTTTCGAAAAAGGGCCAGCCACAATGAAAAGTTTAAATATGAAGAACAAGAAAATACTAAATATTTGTTTACAGTAAACAACAAAGTTTTAGTCAAGTCACAGGAAATATTAAAAATAACACTGATGGAAAGTTTCACACAGTTATAGCAAAACAGTATTTAGCTAATCTCACTATGTATTCTTGATTGACTAAAATAATTACTGTTTATACTTCAGTCTCCTCTAATATTAAAACATTATTTCTGTACAGAATGACATCACATACATCTGGTCATCTGACTCAGTTTCCCTCACTATCCGCCATACCTAGAAGCTACCAGGGTTTAGCACCTATGTGCTACAATGCACACAGATAGAGCTTTGCTCAGATGTGGTGCAGCTGCTGGAAGTCATAAAACCATAATACCATTTCATTCTTCCTGCAGGAGCTACCAACTATTCTGTAGGCCAGACTTTGCATCTCCCACTCCACAAAACTGTGGGATAGCATTTCTTTGGCTTAACCCATGAAGTAATTTAATTTCAGATATATTTTGTAAAGTCATGTGGAGTAAGATTAACCTCTTCACTTCCAGTATATGCTGTTACAATGCCTACATTTAATTCAGTTACAATAATGCATGTACATTTATTTTCCTTCAAGCAGAGTGCACTATTGATACATTTTAACACGAGCAAACCTCACAAATACATTTTCAGCACAAGCATCTGTACAACTCAGTTTGATATACAAATGACATAGAATTACTTACAAGATTCTAGCTAGCTGTGCTGGCATGTTACAAATCCACTGCCTTATTTCTCCTGGCATGGTGGCAGTACCTCCTATCATTACATCTGTCCCTCTTTTGAAGACTCAAGCTGTTTTTTCAAGTGCTCCTTGAGAAACGTTGCTTGAGAGGAATGATCCTGTCTGGGAGTACATTTCCCCATGCCCTGTCTTCAGATTGCATCTGCATTGGCATTCCCACTATGGTGCTGCACTGTCATATCATAAGCTTGCAACCCCAGGCTTCACCTTAGTAATTTGCCATTTTGCTGGCTAGCTTGCTATAGCCAAAGATCCCCTTTATTATGGTAATATGGTACAAAGTCTGCTCCTGCCTAGCACTGACCTTCCTTAGTACTTTGAAGGGTCCCTCCCAAGCTGCCTGCAGCTTACCGCATTTGACAGGAATGAGAACCATAATCTGCACCCCCACAGCATACTCTCTGGCTTGAGAATTCCTGTCATACCAGGCCTTTTTTCTGCTGTTGGGCTACTGCCAGGATCTCCTGGGCCATATCGATAAGCTCCCTGAAACTTGTCCTAAGGTTTAGGACATATGCCACAACAGACTTCTTGTAGGGTTCACACTCACCGTTCAGTCATCACAAATCAAATCTAAAGGTCCCCTCACCCTATACCCATACAGCAACTCAAAGTGTGAAAAACCTGTGGATTCTTGGGGTACTTCTCTGTAAGCAAACAGCAGATGGGGAAACTATTTTAAATGGGTCTGCAAATGCATGTAGGATGGTTTTTAGTGTAGTGTTTAACTTCTCCACAAGACAATTAGTCTGGGGATGATAGGGGGTGGTCTTTAAGTGCTTCACCCCACAGTGCTTCCACAGACAAGCCAACAGGTCTGACATGAAATTGACAACTCTGTCAGTCAGTATTTCTCTTGGGAAACCTACCCTGCTGAAAATCTCTAACAAAGCATTTTTCACCTTCTCCACCTCAATGGAGGACAGAGCCACTGCTTCAGGGTATCTAGTAGCATAATCTAGTACCACCAGGATATACTTCTTCTCTGTGGAGCTTGGGGTACTCAGAGGCCCCACAATATCCATAGCTACCCTCTGAAATAGCTCCTCAATCATAGTCAAAGGCATCAAAGGAGCTTTGACCTTGTTTCCTGATTTGCCTACTTTTTGGCACTGCTCACAGGTCCTGCAGTACCCTGTTACATCCCTTCCAATCCCAGGCCAATAAATGTTCTGCATAATATGTCTCTTGGTATGCTTTATACCCATATGACCTGCAAAAGGAATGTCATGGGCTATGTCTAGAAGTGCCAGATGGTAGGCTATGGCACTATCAACTGCTGTATTATGTAACCCTCTAGCCCTCCCTCAAGGGGCCTCTCTCTGTACAGTAACCCTTTTTTTCCAGTATGCAGACTTCCCTTTTCCTTGAGAATCTGATGCCTCCCTAGCTACTTCCCTCAAACCCGTTAGTATAGGGTCTGAGAGCTGAGCTTGTCTCATCTCTACTTTTGTGAATCTTCCCAGCTCCCCTTCCACAGGAAGTCTGGTATCCTGTGACAGTGGCACCTCACTGTCAGCCTGGGTACTACCACTGACCTCTGTCCTTGCAGTCACTCTGTCCAAGGGAACATCAGTATGTACCAGCAGCTGGGGTTTACCTACATGATCACTGCTACATGGTAGCTCCCTTCTTGAAATAATGACACAAAAAGCTCTGGCTTCAGGATTGGTGTCTGTCTAGGTCTTCCTAGGTAACCACATCCACATGCCTGTCTCCAAACCTGGCTGCATGTGTCTGCATACAAACAAGGTACCGCATTATCAAAAAACATTCCTTATCAAGACATCTGCAGGGATATCCTCAAGCACACCTACTTGCTTTCTTCCTTTTCCACCCTCCAAGTCAAGGTGAACCACTGCCAAAGGCATTTGGAATGGGGTCCCTCCTAAAGATCTGACTGGAGTTGACTGCCCAAGCAAGTACTGCTCCTTAACCACTGCAGACTTCACAATGGTTATGTCAGAGGCTGTGTCCCTCTTAGCAGTGGCCTGTTTTCCATCCACCTAGCTAGGATATAACCTCTTTTGATAGTTTGGTACCACTGTTGTCTCCAGACAAATTACTACTGGCATACTGTTATTCACACGTGTTGTCTCCCCTACATTTTGTTCCCTACCTTGCCTTCATGGACATCTGTATGCTACATGGCCCCACTTTAAAACATTTAATCCTTGATCCTGGCCATGTACCCATACTGGTGGCTTTCTTGCTTACTGGTGGACTCCGTTGGGATGGTTTAGGCTGCTCACCATGGGTTCCCTTATATCCATGTGCAGCACTGAGTATCTCTTTCCTATGAAGTGATGCCCTGCTTGCTAAGTACAGATCTTCCTTTTTTCCCCAGCTCATCTGCAGAGTTGCACTCTTGGTCTGCTAACCAGATTCTCCTGTCCTCAGGGAAAGTGCTAAGGACTTGTTCCCTCACCAAAACATCTACCATACCGTCAAAAGTGGTGACCTGACACCCACTCACCCATGTATGAAAATAAATGCTTAACTCAGCAATATAATCACACACACTTTCATATGCCTTGTGTCTGTGTTCACAAAACTTTTTCAGTAAGCTTCAGTTTTTAACTTAAAGCATTGAAGTAAACATTTATTTACTTTTTTATAGTTTAAACAATCAATTTCAGACAATTTAGAAACAGCAGTTAGAGCTTTCCCATGGAGTAAGTGGGTCAGCAACCATACCCAGAGCCCTTTGTCAGCATTATACTGTTTACATACTCTTTTAAATACATGAATAAAACTGTCAAAATTGTCACCCTCTGTAAATTGTGGAAGAAATTGTCAGACCTTTGTTGTTTCTTGGGTTCAGTTATTTCCTTCTCCATTACTTCTATGACCCTGGTGTTGAGTCAGCATCTCTGTGTCTCATGTTGATGCTATTTCTCATTTTCCTCAGCCTCCAAATGTCGTGGTATCTCTGCTGTTTCTAATTCCATCCATTTTCCTCTTCTTCTGCCTCCAAATGCTGCAGTCTCTCTGCTGATTCTATTTCCAAATGGTTGGCTGCCAATTGAAGTCTCTCTAACTTCAGATGGATTTTTAAGTCCTCTGAGGAAAATTTAAACTGTCCTGTTTCTGAGTGCTGCAAATTCTCATCACCAGACTGGTTATCCTTCTGGATGCTGGCCTGAGCTGTGATTAAGGCTGAAATCATTTCCTCTTTAGTCAGGTTGGCATACACCAGTCCTTTGTCTTTAAACACCTTTGCCAACTGCTTCTTTGCCAGCTTACCATAAAACTTTGCTGACATTTTTGCCTGCTTTCTCTGACTAGACTAAACAAACAAAAAAAAAATAAGTAAATAAAACTTTTGTGAAATGAAACTCTGAATGTTCACCTTGTGGAAGCTTGAGAGAACACCTTTATTGACAACTGCTTACAGGCTACAGAAGCTCAATATCCCACCACTGCCACTAATATGTGACATCCAGAAGCTGGGCCAGTAATCAAGGAGCCTGAATCCTCACCACTGACTCTAGAGAGGGACGTAAACCTGGAATACAAATGAATACACTCAGTATTTCCAGATGCAGCTCTCTGCATTAATCACAATTTCCCTTAAGAACACCCAGGGAACACCCTCACTCCAGGGGGTGGTTCCTCTCTTTGTCTGTCCAGACCCCCAATAAGACTTCCCATTGGCACAGCTCAGACTTAAGTTCTTAGATGGGGGTCCAAACTAAGTCCTTCCACACACTCTCTGTGAAACCAAAACTTTGTGTCCCTGCTCCAAGCAGGGATACACCCGCTCTTTGAGATTTGATTTGCACAAACACACACACACACACACACACACACACACACACACACACACCTGGGAAGGGCTGGCCCAGACTTACCTTCTGTACCCCTTCTGCCCAGACTATAAGGTAGTTATCACTGCCACCAGAAGCCCTGCCAGATAATTTAAGACTCTTATAAGGATACCCAATTGTACTGAGAGAAATTAATATTAATACAAATGGTAATGTTGGCCAAACAGCAAGGCTTTCAGGAGTGACCAGAGTTATCACCAAATAAATATATGCAAATACTCTCAAGGCTTAGATATTTTCTAAAAGGACCAGCCACAATGAAAAGCTTAAATATATTTAACAATAAATAATAAAAGAACAGGAAAATACCAAATATCTATTTGCAGTAAACACCAGGAATTCAGTCACAGGGAATATTAAAAATAACACAGATGGAAAGTTTCACACAGTTATAGAAAAAACAGTATTTAGTTAATCTCACTATGTATTCCTGATTGTCTAAAATCATTACTGTTCCTACTTACTGAATAGAGCAAGGAAAGATAATGTGGATGAGTGGTCCTTGTTGTCAGATCCAAGACAGAATACAGAGTGCTCTTGAGACTTCAGTGTCCTCTAATATTAAAACATTATTTCAGTACAGAATGACATCACATCCATCTAGTCATCTGACTCTGTTTCCCGCACTATCCCCCATCAAAAGAAGCTACCAGGGTTTAGCACCTATGTGCTACAACACACACAGATAGAGCTTTGCTCAGATGTGGTGCAGCTGCTGGAAGTCATAAAACCATAAAACCATTTCACTCTTCCTACAGGAGCTACAAATTATTCTCTAGCCCGGACATTGTGTCTCTGACTCCATTCAAAACTGTGGGATAACATCTTTATGGATTAACTCAAGTAATTTAATTTCAGATGTATTTTGCAAAGTCAGGTGCATTAAGACTAACTTCTTCACTTCCAGTACACGCTGTTACAATGTATATGTATACATTTAATTCAGTTACAATAATACATGTGCATTTCTTTTCCTTCCAGTAGGGCATACTGTTGATACATTTCAACACAAGCAAACCTCACAAGTACATAAACATACATCTGTACAAATCCGTTTGATATACAAATTACATATAATTATTTACAAAATTCCACCTAGCTTTGCTGGCCTGTGTTACAAATCCACTGCCCCATTTCTCCTGACATGGCTGGCAGTACCTCCTATCGGCACACCATCCTTCAGCTTTTCATAGCACTGACTAAAAATATGCATAACAGTTGCTAGAAACTTAGGTGCTTGGAAATCCTTGTTATCCTAGAAGAAAGAATTTGACAAATATGTAGCCAGTGCTGAAAATACTGAAAATTCACTCATTTTATTTTATTTTTTTCTTTGCAGTTTGTTTTCCAGGATAGTCCATTAGGCTACAAGGAGCCCATTTTCACTGGAGTCCTGGGGAGAAAAGTTCCAGAGAAATACAAATACATAATACAGAAAGAGCACAAATCCATAATATACATTTCAATTAAATGTTAAACACATATTTTGTATAGTACAAACCCATATTGCACAATTCAAATAGATGTTACATAATACAGAAATAAAAGATTTTCATTAGGAAAATTGATAAGTCTTGATAAGTAGAGGAGCAAAGCAATCGATCTGATGTTCGACTGAGGCAGAAAAGTTCTGAGGTCTGTGGGTGAAGAAGTCAGACCCAAGGCTCCTGGTTCACAGCCCTGCACATGATGTCCCATACACAAGCCCCTGCATATCAGCCGACATTGTGGCCTCCCGAGGCAGAGAATCCCACACCAAGAACACTGCAACATGGGAATACAAGGACATCACCCTTTAGGAATCTTACAGAATGCCTGGAATGCAAATGCGAGTCCATAAGAAGACAGATTGAAATGGCAGAAGAATGCAGTTTGACAGCTGTATAAATTAAAGACAGTTTTTCATTGGTCTGATAAATATCCCAGAACCATAGTCACTTTTGCCTTATTTAAGTCTAGGTTTCTGTTTTGGAACCAAATGGCGAACCATTTTGCCAAGATTTCCATGTGCTTGGTTTATTAGCCTCCTAAAATCTCTGTCTTCAGAATACGTGTACCAACCTGGAATTAGTGTAAAACCATCCAAGCTATCAGACTTGAGAGGCCAGTCTATGGTTGCAGAGAGACCCACTTAGTTCTGAATCAGATCCGCATGCTGGGAATCAAGGTTATAAAGGAATGGACACAACCCCCCTGTCCAATTCAGAGAGAAAGCATCTGATTTCCAGAATACTGGAGCTGATGCCCTGCAGCAGAACTCACTTGCCAGTAGAAAGGAGAAGCAAAAAGGTCTATTTCTGATACTCCATATTTCTGGTCAAATCCATAAAGGCATCACTTGTTCAGCATCCATTCTTGGATCGTCAGTCATACTGTTATTATTATTGTTGTACCTTGTAGCATTTAAATTGCAATAAACACATTAAATACATTGAGTTGATTAATTTCTGCCTTTAATGTGCTGTGTAGACACTGTTTATATGTGTAGTATAAAGTTGCTGGGATTTATTACATCATCTTTGCTATACGTTAATATAAAGAGTACTCTGAGTTAATAGTGTTTCTTATCTCAAAATGAACCACTTATACTTGATGAATTACCTGTTATCTGTTTAAAATTCTGCACCCATAGCTGGCCTTAGGCATAGGCCAACTAGGCAGCTGCCTAGGGCATCAGTCTAGTAGGGGTGCTTTTCCACTATTTATTTGTTGCAGGTAAACCAGGATGGGGCACCAGGTGGTGTGGTAGGGCGCGCTGTGGAGCCCTTTTGCCTAGGGCACCAGTTGACCTAAGGCCACTCCTGTCTGCACCTCTTTCGTTAATACCATGGCTAGTGAAAACTAGCATAGTCTACTATTAAATTGCCTTGTGTTGGCATAAAACGTGCGATATAAACCATGCACTCATACTGGTGAAACTAGTTTTTTAGTATACTATTACAAATGTGTTACTGTCTTGCTAAATAAACATTTAGTGGAAACCAGCTTAGGCCACACCCATCTGTAGTAATACCTCTTGTTGTTTGAATATACTATATTAAATTAATGAATACTGTAAAGTGCTTATTGTAAGAGTGATATTGTGTAACACAAGCAAGTGGTTTACAACAGCAAAACCTTAGGCGCTGTTTACTTGCAACCAGTTTGTTAAAGGTTCTAGTGCAATATGAACTGAGAGTACCTATGACTTTATAACTTTGATTAAGGTATATCTGACCAGTGACCTGAGTATTAAGAGTATAATTAGGGTCTATATTAAATCAGCAAATGCTTAAAAAAGCGAATGCTGATTTATCGACTCCATGTAAGCGAAAGCTTACAATCCCAAACACTTAGAACAGCGATTTTTTTTCCAGGGAAGAAAATCACTGTTCCAAAAAAGAAAGGAAAAAAAACTTTAAACCATTACATAAAGTGGGGGACTTTGCCCCCCACCCCCCTACTTAAATATACCAACTCTGAGATTGCACTACAGTGATGAAAATGGCAAAATAACGAAGGCAGCCAAGCAATTTCTTTCCAAGGGAAAGAATTCCTTTATATGCCGTTTCAGTATTTTGCTGTTTCGTGCTTTCAAGTTCGATCAAGAAGCATTTGAAAGAATGCATCTTCGATCATATAATAGGAAACCTATAATTATAATATTCTTATCTACTGAAGTTTCTGTACTGGGAAGGGTACACCTACTGAGTTTTTTGCATGCCTTGGGGTTGCCTGCGGTGTAACAAATTAGTATACCGAGTGCATTTACCTTAACAGTTGATATATCACTATAACTTTTAATTGGTGCAATGATGAATCTGAGTGAGTGTACGCAATAACCTGGAATCACATTGGTTCTTATATTCCACCTTTGACCTAATAACAGTCTGTTTTGTCGTCACACCTAGTCATGCAAAAGAAACGTGGACACAATATGTATGAACTAGAGCATCTCTTGACTAATAAATTCTTAGTGGAATATAATGCACTTATGGAAGTTACATTGAGGTTAATGATTTCACAAGAAGTAGTGAATGCCAAAACTGTCAGAAACAAAAATAAATGGTCACTATCTTAGAAGATAATAAACTGAATATTTCAATTTATTGTGAATTAATGGAAAGTCACTGCACACAGTTAACAGTGTTTGTGTCACAATGGAGAGAACTTGAGAGCTGCACAGCTAATACTAGAGCTACCACATATATAGTTATTGATCTTGAACACACCTCTTTTAGAGAGAATATGAGAACCAAGATGCAAGGAAGTAAGGTCAACAATGGAAACAGAAGATTAGTTCACAGATTAATAAGAAAAAGAACAAAAGTAAGTATATTACTATAAGGGAAAAACATCTATCAGCAATGGTATAGTTTTGAGTGACAGAATCCACAGCAATAGCAAAGATTTTTCTTCTTTCTCTGTAATATCTGACTTAACATTGCCAGAACAAAGGGAGTTCATGCCTAGAATAACAACTCTAATTTTAATATTGTTAAAACACAGGGAGCTCTCCTAGAATATCAAACTCTCAGGAATCTATAAATAACTCGAATTCAGTGTCTGTCCATTTAATACATCCTGCTAGCATAATAGGCATTATAGGCTGCCACTCTGAAGTGCCATGCATATCCCAAGTAAACAGTAAATGCAAGAGAGATTAAAGTGCAAAATGCTGAATCACTGATGCTGAGATTAAGGTACATAACTCACCTGAACATAGGTTTACAGAGGAAGCAGTAGGGTAGACAGCTAGCATAAAAAGTCACCTTACAATTGGTTTACAACAGGCTTCTGACTCTAATTCTAATTATGCTGGTGAAAGATGACGTGACCAGCATAAAGAGGAATTCTTAATATTAGGAGACTCCATTTTGAAAACAAGAGTAAATAATTAAGTGACCTTGACCCATAATCAGTCACAGTAACTTTCCTGCTGTGTGTAAAAATGGTTAATATCAGATAGTGTTGGAGAAGCTATGGAAAGTCAAAGAACATATCGTCATATTCTTATACATGCTGGTACTGATGGTTTACGAGACACTCCATTAAATATTATAAAAACAATTTTATTTAGAAACAAATAGTATCAAGGTTACATTCAGTGAAATCATATCCTCATCAAAGTAGAGTGAGCGCTTGCTTACCAATGCACATGACTGCTTGTTTACTAAAATACATATTTTCAATATCTGGCTTTGACAACTTTGTAAAGTATACAAGATTCCATAACTGATAACCAAATGTTCTCTAATGACATATGCATACCTTAATTATAAAACAGATAAAATTGCAGAATATTTGCCCCCCTTTTTTTTGATTGTGCTACTGAAGTAGCAGACTTGATTATACCTTAAACTAGAACCAGAATAAAAACTGGCTGACAGCAAACATGGTTAAGTTAAATAAACCAAAAAGCTTTTATTATAACTTAGTAAGCACTTTTGCGTTGTCCTCAACTCTTCAAAACTCTGATGAAGCATTGAGGACAATGTGAAAGTGCTTACTAAGTTATAATAAAAGCTTTTTGGTTTATTTTACTTAGCCGTGTTTGTTGCCACCTAGTTTTTATTCTGGTTCTGTTCTTTGTGTACTGGTGTGACAGCTTCATCCCAGCTGTGTGGTTGTTTTTTAGTCTTTTGGACTATACTTTAAACTAATTTTTTCTGTAATGCTCACATCACTGGAAACAATCATAACAAACTATGTTTTACAGCAAGTTGTGATAATCTCAATACGATTACTATTATGGAAGCATGAAATTCTGGTGACGTAACCTTTTCAGTTTATGTTAAGTATAAATACAAACCTAGATGGAACTGAGCTGGGGGAATACTATTCCTTGTCCACTCTAATCTAGTTCTTTCAAACAATTACGATCCAGTACCCATATCCTCTATAACATCTCTTCTTAAAAAACTAAAACCCACTAAGCTAGCAGCTGACCTTCTCCCAGCTGAGTTTCTGCAAAAAGCAGCTGAGGCCATTTCCTATCCCGTCTCCATAATCATAAACCGTACCTTGTCAGAAGCCTTCATCCCCTCCATATGGAAAATGTCCCACATTATTCCTCTCCATAAAGGTGGTAGCTCACTAGAGCTAACCAACTACAGACCTATAGCTATACTCTCACCCCTGGCCAAAATTATGGAAAAGTGTGTCCACAAACAACTGATGGAACACCTCACCAAAAATAAAATTCTAGCCAACTCCCAACATGGCTTCAGGCCAAATCACAGTACCACATCAGCCCTACTATCCTTTTCTAATACCATCAATAACTTCAGAAACAATAATAAACTACCATCTGCTCTTTTCTTAGACCTCTCCAAGGCCTTTGATATGGTGAACCACATTCATCTCCTCCATACATTAAAAAACTATCACTCAGCAATTCCACACTGAAATGGTTCCAATCCTTACCTGTCCAATAGGCAACAGGCTGTTCTATGGCAGGACAAATTATCCACATGCCTACCTGTTACACTTGGAGTTCCCCAAGGATCTATTCTTGGCCCTCTTCTCTTCACCATCTTTGTTAATGACCTGCCCACAATCACCCCTATGCTACATGCATTCAATATGCAGATGATTCGACTATCATCAGCACTGCCTCCAACCTGGCAGACCTCACTGCTTCAACCCAAGACACCTTCAACCTAATAGAAAAATGGTTCTCAAGTCGTCAACTAGTTCTCAACCCCAACAAAACTACTTACTTTCTCACCCACTAACAAGACTCTTCCCCCCACCTTCTCTATTACATCCTCCAATAGAATCACTATATCACCAGAAGCTCACACAAAGCTATTAGGTGTTACCATTGATAACTCCCTTAAATTTGACACCCATTTCAATCTAACCATCAAAACCGTCAATAAAATGCTTGGCTCTCTCTATAAAGTAAAAGACTTTCTCACTCCTCACGCTAAAATTGCAATTGCCAGCACACACCTACTATCAACTCTTTTCTATGCCTCCCCCCTTTTTACAAACCTAAACAAGACAACCCTTAACAAACTTGCTTCTTGTTACAATCACATAGCTAGATTTGCCACAAATTCCACCTTTAGAACGCACCACTGCACTAACTTGAAGCAACTAGGGTGGTTAGAGTTTTCCAGCCAACTCCATTTCAACCAACTCAAAACAGCTCACCAGATACTGTATCACCCAGAGAAAACACCAGCTCTGAAAAACATCATTCTCCCCTATATTAACCTGAAATCTTTAAGCTCCTCCAATAAGATCTTAGCTCAAACTACCAAAGCCAATAATTCTGCTGGGGATTCTCTATTCTCAAACTTTGTAGGTAAAATGTGGAACTCCCTACCGACCATGCTCACCTCAGAACCTTCACTCCTACAATTAAAAAAAAAGCTTAAACCCCATCTCAATACTCTCTGGCAATGTCCCTGTTCCAAACCTGATTAACCACTATCATTTACCCTTCTCTTACCTTACTATCCTTAACCGCTTTTTAACAAGGCGCCTTTGTAACTGACCTATGTTTTTTTTTTTTTATATGCTGCTGTTATTTTTTTCCCAAGATGTGATGTATCTTTATATTGTATTTAGAACTCAACTATCTTCCTTTTTTGCATTAACAACGTTCATATGTCTGTTATGTACCTGGAGCTTTTCTCCCCGGGCCTCTGCTGAAAATGGACATGTATCCAGTCGGACTCTCCCGGTTAACAAATGTAAAATAAAATAAATAAAATAAATAAATTACTTGAAAATTATGATTGTTAAAATCACAGGTTAAAAAGAGACCATTTGTTTCATCTCTTTTTATGGACCACCAAGTATAAACACCTCCAAATTTGAAGAATGTATTAATCTGTTGGATACTACACTTGAATATCCTAAGTGTGTTTAGACAACTTTAACTATCCTAAAATTAACTAATCCATTGCAATGGCCATCTCACATCTGATCCAGTCCTTCCTAGATGTCATAATCTTTTATGTTTTTCACAGGTAATGAAGGAATATACAACGAGTAAAAACTTTCTCAACTTGGTAGCAGTTAACACTGAGTATTTTGGCATTGTTATAAAAGTAAGTGAATAGTTTATATCATCAGACCATAGAACAATTAGGTTCACTCTGGAGACAAAGCCCATACATTTAAATTAAACATTTGAGGTTTAACTGTCGCTAATTAAAATATGTTAAGATAAGGACAGAGTTACAAAGCATAGACTCATATGATGGATATGAAACCTGTATCAATTTGAAAGCTGTAGTTAAATGTAACACAGACATTAAGAAACGTTTTCTGAAGTAGTGGTGCTTCAAATTAATAACATTTTATAAGAGATAAACAAGAGCCTCTTATCTTTATGTGAAATATCTATCAATTAGAAACAAGGTCAAACTTAACAAAGTCATAAAGGAATTCAAACATAAATTGTCCAAAGAAAAAGCAAGTTATAAAAACAGACTGGCAAGCTCAGCAAATAAAAATGTATATTTTATTTATTTATTTTACATTTGTTAACTGGGAGAGTCCGACTGGATACATGTCCATTTTCAGATGAGGCCTGGGGAGAAAAGCTCCAGGTACATAACAGACATATGAACATTATTAATGCAAAAAAGGAAGATAGTTGAGTTCTAAATACAATATAAAGATACATCACATCTTGGGGAAAAAAATAACAGCAGCATATAAAAAAAAACATAGGTCAGTTACAAAGGCGAGGCGCCTTGTTAAAAAGCGGTTAAGGATAGTGAGGTAAGAGAAGGGTAAATGATAGTGGTTAATCAGGTTTGGAACAGGGACATTGCCAGAGAGTATTGAGATGGGGGTTTAAGCTTTTTTTTGAATTGTAGGAGTGAAGGTTCTGAGGTGAGCATGGTCGGTAGGGAGTTCCATATTTTACCTACAAAGTTTGAGAATAGAGAATCCCCAGCAGAATTATTGGCTTTGGTAGTTTGAGCTAAGATCTTATTGGAGGAGTGTAAAGATTGCAGGTTAATATAGGGGTGAATGATGTTTTTCAGAGCTGGTGTTTTCTCTGGGTGATACAGTATCTGGTGAGCCATTTTGAGTTGGTTGAAATGGAGTTGGCTGGAAAACTCTAACCACCCTAGTTGCTTCAAGTTAGTGCAGTGGTGCATTCTAAAGGTGGAATTTGTGGCAAATCTAGCTATGTGATTGTAACAAGAAGCAAGTTTGTTAAGGGTTGTCTTGTTTAGGTTTGTAAAGGGGGGGAGGCATAGAAAAGAGTTGATAGTAGGTGTGTGCTGGCAATTGTAATTTTAGCGTGAGGAGTGAGAAAGTGTTTTACTTTATAGAGAGAGCCAAGCTTTTTATTGACGGTTTTGATGGTAAGATTGAAATGGGTGTCAAATTTAAGGCAGTTATCAATGGTAACACCTAATAGCTTTGTGTGAGCTTCTGGTGATATAGTTATTCCATTGGAGGATGTAATAGAGAAGGTGGGGGGAAGAGTCTTGTTAGTCGGTGAGAAAGTAAGTAGTTTTGTTTTGTTGGGGTTGAGAACTAGTTGACAACTTGAGAACCATTTTTCTATTAGGTTGAAGGTGTCTTGGGTTGAAGCAGTGAGGTCTGCCAGGTTGGAGGCAGTGCTGATGATAGTCGAATCATCTGCATATTGAATGCATGTGGCATGGGGGGTGATTGTGGGCAGGTCATTAACAAAGATGGTGAAGAGAAGAGGGCCAAGAATAGATCCTTGGGGAACTCCAAGTGTAACAGGTAGGCATGTGGATAATTTGTCCTGCCATAGAACAGCCTGTTGCCTATTGGACAGGTAGGATTGGAACCATTTCAGCGTGGAATTGCTGAGTGATAGTTTTTTTAATGTATGGAGGAGTTTAATGTGGTTCACCATATCAAAGGCCTTGGAGAGGTCTAAGAAAAGAGCAGATTATAGTTTATTATTATTTCTGAAGTTATTGGTGGTATTAGAAAGGGATAGTAGGGCTGATGTGGTACTGTGATTTGGCCTGAAGCCATGTTGGGAGTTGGCTAGAATTTTATTTTTGGTGAGGTGTTCCATCAGTTGTTTGTGGACACACTTTTCCATAATTTTGGCCAGGGGTGAGAGTATAGCTATAGGTCTGTAGTTGGTTAGCTCTAGTGAGCTACCACCTTTATGGAGAGGAATAATGTGGGACATTTTCCATATGGAGGGATGAAGGCTTTGACAAGGTACGGTTTATGATTATGGAGACGGGATAGGAAATGGCCTCAGCTGCTTTTTGCAGAAACTCAGCTGGGAGAAGGTCAGCTGCTAGCTTAGTGGGTTTTAGTTTTTTAAGAAGAGATGTTATAGAGGATATGGGTACTGGATTGAAGGTAAATAGATGATCTGATGTAGTTGTAGTATTCTGATGGCATGGGTAGTGGAGTGGGCTGGTTGTTTGTTTGAATTGTGTGGCCGGGGATTGTATAGTTTCTATGAAGAAATTATTGAATGTGTTAGCAATGTTTACAGGGCACTGTTGTTTGCAAGTTGTTGGAGTGGGGGTGGTTGCCTGGCCTGGGTGCAGGAGCTTGTTTAAGCCTGCCCAGAATTTTTGTGGATTATTAAAGTGTTTGTGTTGGAGGTGGAGGAAGAAGTTTTTTTTATCATTTAAGATCATTCTTTTAGTTTCATTTCTAAGTTGCCGGAAGGTTTGGTGGGAGTGTGGGTCTTTAGAGGTACACCATGTGACCCACATCTTGTTTCTAGATAGGATTTTGGATTTTGTTTCCTTAAAGAGCCATGGTGCGGTTTTGGTTTTAGTTCTAATGGACCGTATTGGAGCATGGGAATCTAGAATCTTGAGGAAGGTGGTGTTGAAGTAGATAACTGCCTCTTCAAGAGGAAGATACTTGAGTATTGTCCAGTTGTGGGCTTTAAGTTCAGTTTGAAAAATGGAGGCGTTGAATTTATTATTGTTCCTGATTTTTTTATGGTTGTAAGAAGGGGTGATTTTCTTGAATTTGATAACATAGGTGAGTAAGTGATCACTCATGTCCTCTGGGTGAGTACCTGCTGAGTACTGGTCAGGATCTTTATTAGTAAGGATCCAGTCCAGGATGCTGTCTTTGTTTTGGGGTTTACCTAGTCTGGTAGGAGTGGATATGAGCTGAGAAAAGCCATGTAGATTTATGCTGCTAGATGGGGAGCTAGATGAGAAGGAATTCCAATCGATGTTGAAGTCACCTAACACTATGGATTCCTGGGGGTGAGTTTGAGTTAACTAGTGGAAAAAGTCCTCTAAGGTTTTGTTATTATTGTTGCCTGGGGGGATGTAAATACATGCTATATTTATGCTTTTATGTTTGTTTGGTTGAAGTTTTACAAGTAGAATTTCGGCATTGTTTGTTAGGAGGGGTTGTGGAGAGGAAAGGGAGATTTGTAATGTATTTTTTTAGAGTATGGCTACACCGCCACCTTTACGAGTTATTCGGTCTGCTCTTAGTATATCATACCCTGGTGGGATTATCTGTGTGTCTTTCGTACTTGGTTTAAGCCAGATTTCTGTGAGACATAGTAGGTCTGGGGAACAAGTAGCTAAAAGGGCATGTAGGTTGTGAATCGTATATGGGAAAACCAAAACTCTTTAAGGCATCTCTTCTTTGGCTAGCCCTAAGTATATAGAGATGCATTTAATGCACACTTTACAAAACAGGGAAATTGACTAATACCATAGAACAGAATTATTTTGACTAGGTCTTGGTATCACAAAATTTATGCTGTTATAAGATGACAGTCTTTTGATAAGTCTGAAAGAGATGTCAAGTTGGACATGTCTTTGTGCTCTGATTATATAACAGCAACTATGATTATTACTCTTAAAAATGAATTAGGTCCATCTCTGCCTCCTCTGTTCAGTAACTTACTTAACTTAGGAAAGATACCTGACTCCTGGAAAAAGTCATTACACATTCATAATAAGGGCAAAACATTAACAATTGGAAATCAGTCATTTAACATGTCTGCCTGGCTAAATGTTTTTGAATAATGCATCTCAGACATCATGGAAAATAAAACCATAACCATAAAATTGATTTTAACGTGCATGGCTTTATCACAGGGTCATTCTGCATTAGCAAACATGGTAGAATGTTATGACCAAGTAACATCAGCTATAGATATGGGATTAAAATGTGGCACAATATTTTTAGACTTGTTAAAATTATTTAATTGTCAGGCCCATTATTCCATATGTAATGTTTGACTTAAGTTCCAGTGCAGAAATTATTTTGCATGTTGGATCATGAATTGGATGACCTGTCAAAGTCAGTCAGTAATAATTCAGGGTTGACTATCTGAACTTGCACCTATTACTCATGGTGTTCCTGTAGGGTCCATACTTGGTTCCATATTGTTTAGGCTGATTTTTGCAGCTTTGCCTAACAATAAGTCACAATTGTTAAGCAAATGTGCTAGTGACTGTAAGGAAGGTTTTGCTATTGCTAGTGAATTTGTTTCTGAAACGGTTAATTATTTATCTAATATTTCTCAGTAGGCGTCTAAACATATCAGCTTTAACCCAGATAAATGTTAAATAATGTTTTTGAGAAAACCATCTATAATGAAGGCAATAACTATGGATCAGACAACCCAGGAGGTCATGTCCCAGTATAGAGACTTAGCAGTTATTATATTAAATAAATGTTCCTTTCCTCAAACAACTTAGACATTTTAATTAGTAAGACAATGAAACAAGTGAGCTTGTTGTTCATTTTTTCTAGTTGAAACTCGGTTTATATGGCCACTCTCTTTAAGACAAACATATGTCCAATTTTTTTTTATTTAATAACTCATTTTGTATTTACACAAAATAATAACTTACCCACTTACATACATATATACATATAATATTTCAAGATGGGAAATTATGCCCTTCTAGCCTGCCAACATACCAAAACAGTTGTTCCCATAATAAGTGTCCAGGCTGTTCTTAAAAATATCTAAACTAATGCTTGCTTTAATGTAATTTGGTAGTCTATTCCATGCATCAGCTACTCTGTCAGATTACTAATTAGTATACTTCTCATTCCTAAATAATCTTCTACATAGGTACTCTGATGATTCTCTACTACTTTTTGATAACAGCAAACATTCCCAGAGATGTTTGTCTCTAAATGCCCTATATACCCAAATAAGGTCAGTCCAGAGAAGATTTGCCAGTAAAATCACAATGGTGCATAACATGCTGCAAATGGAAAGGTGGAAATGTTAGACATCTTTTCTTTACACTACAGGCACTTTATAGGTATTCTAATCCCAGCATGTAAAGAATTATGTAATGAAGCTCTGAGGGTATCATTAAATCTGTGTATATTTAATTCAAACAAAACATACAGATAGCATTAAACTTCATCCGAAACTAGTATGTATAAAAAAGCCACTATTTAAAACCTTTCGCAAAATCAAATGAAAATTCTTAAAGCAATAGTTAAAAAAAAAACATGTTAAATTAAATACATTTCATGATTTAAAATGGTACTATTACTGATGCTTTCATTTATTCCTGGAGAAATATATGCATTCATTAAAACCTGCCATTTAATTTCTAATCTTTACAATGTGTTTTTCCAGTCACTACCCCTTGGATTGACAAAAACTTTCTCCAGCTCTAGGAATAAAAAAAACCTTAGTGTTCTGGGTAATCTTTGATGTTTATACAGCGTATTATTAATGTCACAGCTTCTTATACTCTAATGGTGATGAAAATCCTAGTTCTTAAATTACTAATAGTTTTGCCATCATAAAATGCCTGGCATGTCACGTAAACAACTGCTATTTTCCCACAATGATATGCCTTTGTTCTTCTCAGCACAAGTGGTAAAGCCTTAAAATTTCCAATTATCTTCTTATTGATATAGGGGCATTGTTTACATGCCCTACACTTCTTGGTTCCTCCACCCAGGGATGTGTATTGTTTCCAACTTTGATCTTTCATAAATATTCTTAAAATTTAACCCTGTTATAACTAAACATAGGATACTTGCCAATAAGTTTGTTTGTCAATGTTCAATGCAGACAGGATGTTCAAATGCTTATGTACTACATCATTCAGTTCATTCATATCCATACTAGATTTAATCACCATGGTGTTTTTCTTTTTCTAAAATGTTCATCATAGCATTATATAAAATAGGCATGAACTTCTGCCTGTTACTTAAAACTTCTTCAAGCTGACTGTTCAGTAAAATCTCTGGATACCCTCTTTCTAAAAACATTGATTTCAAATTTAAGAATTTCAGCTTAAGATGCCCATCACTAGATGTCAGTATTGAGGCCCTTATCATTTGCCCCTTAACCAGATTCTTCTTCTGGTAAAATTGGTAACAACTATTGAAGTGCAGAAAACCATTACTATATGTTTGTTTGTGATACAATTGGGACCAATATCCCTGATTAATTCTGTCTTTGTAAATATATATGTCCAAAAAATTCAAACCATCATCTGAACTGTTACTGTTAAATGAAAGAAAATTAGTTGTATTATTAATATAAGTAATAATGTTACCTAATTGTTGCAATGTACCTGTCCATAATAAAAATGTATTATCCAAAAATGTAGATATGTTCTCCATTCATTTTTTAATGGAATATTAAACAAGTAATGGTTTCCCATCAATATGTAACTGTTAGCAAAAATGGGTGTTTGTCTGTAGTATTCACCTTCTTAGTATAAAAAGTTGTATCTCAACACATTATCCATAAACTGCTCCAGTATTTTTAAGTCTACCATAGTCAGATCACTAAATTCTACTGTTATATCATAGAACCGTGATAATCCTAGGCTTTGTGGAATCACTAGAAAAAAAGATTTTTAATGTCAATTGTGACAAACAAGCCATCAGGATAATGCTCAATTTTGCTAAAATTGTCCAAACAATCCCATGAATCTTTCAGCAAGTATGTCACAGTCTTGTAAATGTACTTCAGCATATCATTATTAAATGGCCAGGGCTCCATTTTGGAGCCTCCTGCAGCCACAATAGGTCCTAATGGTGGTTTATCATATCCAGATGTATTTTTGGTATTCCAAAAATTGCAGGTGTAATGGGATTTGGTACTTATAAAAAAATCAAAACATCATTAGTGAGCAAGTTACAACAATACATTTAATCAAGCATTAAAACAATAATTCTATAAGGAACATGTATTTCTTTCAAAGACACTTGCATATATTGTTCATTATTTATCACCAAATCCATCATTCTCCTTGTATAATCTGCCCAGTCCATTATCACCATCCCCCTCCCTTATGTGGATACATCAGTCTTATTGATTTTTTTACAAGACACTTCACTGATCAATTGCATTTCACCTAGTGTTAAATTATAGTACCTACTTGTTGGCCCTTTGTCATAAAGTCATCTAAGGTTGCTGTCACAAATTGTTTCAAAAACTGAGAGTCTGGGGTGAAGTGATGGATTACACCCACAACATCTAATAAATGGACAAGTAGTATGACCCCCTTTTGTTTCCAAAAATCTAATTTAAATTATGTTTTCTCACAAACAACTTCAATTCTATTATATATTCTCCCAACTCCATTCTTGCAGCAGGCCCACATGTTAATTTTTTTTTCATAAATGTTGAGATGTTTCCTCTAAATGACATAGCTGCTGAAATTGTACACCTTAAAATTGTTAGAATCTAAAACTGTAACTAATTTTGAACTAACTGGGATAAGACACCCATCTCAAACCTTCTTGTGGCAGTAGTTGCTGTTTCTTTGTTGGCTGTTGGTGTCATGTCAGTTGTTCCAACCTTGCTGACCTGCTCACAACTCTTTCCCCTAAAGTGTCATCAACACTGTTTCTTTCTTAATCAAGTTCACATTCCATCTGTGGTTCACTACTATCAGCCACTTTGTTCATGTGAATCTGTCACACAGGATAGTCACATTTGTTTTTATAGTCCAAATCATCATAGACTAGATTCTTATCTTTCCACTCCTTAATGTCTTGACATTTCTGATCTAAACACACACAGATACAACTTGAAGTATATTGTCAAAAGATTTAGGACTAATGTGAGAAAGAATTTTATCCAACACAGTATCCCAGTAATCTGGAATGAACTACCTTTATCAATACATGAGTCATCATCATTTAAGAACAGCTTAGATAACTGGATAAATATTAATTTTTACAGCCCTGTATATTCAGAATCAGTGTTCTCATGATAACATCTGGGCCTGAACACTGCATTCAGACTTATGAAACTTATGAGATATTAACAAAGGAGGCCAGAGCTAATGGTATAGTATAGACGTCACAGTGCTGATGGATCAGTGAAGGTTGCTTGGGCAGGTTTTGCAAGGGGGTATCAGAAATTATCTAGTTAAGGGCAGACATAGCACTGGCATAGATTTGCAGTGCAGTATGCTATCTCATATACCCATCACAGTGAAAATAAAGTGTGATTCTTAAATGTGATTATTATTCACCTCAGTAAATTAGGAGTTTGAGTCTTAGTTGTCCAATGTGACATGCCTGGGCTAGGGAGAACATGACATACACTAATTACAGAGTTACAAACATAAAGAATAGTCTGCTTTGGGAGAGGATGTCAGAAATAATCAGTCACTCACTATTTGGTGAGGTGAATCTGATTGTTGTCACATTGTTTGTGTAAGATGCTGTGGAATGTGCTCTTTGCCATTAGTCTCTACCACAATGGGCATAAATGTAGACAAGGGACTTAGATCACCAGTCTAAATTCAACCATGGGTGGTGTAAGAGGCTCCACTCACATACAGGTTAAGTGGGATTAAGTTGGAGTCCAACAATGACACAATGGATGAGCAAGGGGGGAGGCAGAGACAAGGAGGTTAGATCTCCGAGATGCAAGGGAGGATAGGT
This sequence comes from Protopterus annectens, assembly GCF_019279795.1. Taxonomy (NCBI): domain Eukaryota; kingdom Metazoa; phylum Chordata; order Ceratodontiformes; family Protopteridae; genus Protopterus; species Protopterus annectens. The sequence goes on along the minus strand of NC_056747.1, from coordinate 268,922,040 downwards.
GCCATATAATTGCTACCTATCTACTGAAGAGTTTGTTGGTGTGGCTTCACTGACTGTTGAACTATTGAAATGGTGCTGATATCTGACATTTATTTACTTAGGAAGAAGCTCACAGATTGGCTGTAAGATTACATTGAATCCCAGTGATTCAGAGCAATGGGTCTCTGGGCTATTGCTTTGAGTTACCATATTACTAAGACACTACGTAACACTATTTTGCAATATGTGTACAGGTGTATAATTATAGGGGAGATTTGGTGAGCACTCTCCACTAATCTAAAGTTAAAATTTCCAACTCAGACAGTTGTACTTCTACTTGCTGCATTGGGACTGTAACAAGCAGAGAATACAAATATAGTTGGCAGGATGAGACTAAATTAAAAAAGACAGAAGGAGATAACCAAATGTCGCACTTCTTTCCTATACAATTATGTCACCTCATTCATCTACAGCCAGTCATCAATGTCTGCCTATCTTTCTTCACAAATACAGGAAAAAGACAATGATTTGGAACATTAAGAGTAGCAAAAGAAGCCCATGACCTGGTGCTTTTTGTTAACTGGTCAGCAAATAGAAAAAGGGGTATGCTTGTAGGTATGGAAATGTTAAAAACTTAATTGCGATATGTGGAAAAACTCAGTTTTTGATTAATTCTACTTGTATTCTTTATTTAGGCAAATCTAAAATTGAGGTAGTCATTGTTAAACCATTTTTTCTGTAATTATCTAAGTGGCAGTAGTAGATAGACAAGGAATGAAGACCCAGACCACCTGAGAAGAGAGATGATGGTTCACAAAAGGCAAGATGTTACATGAAAAAGAGCCAAATGCTGATATGGAGTTAGTCAATTTTATTTATAATCATAACTTTTTTCTTACTCTTCACACACACACACACACACACACATGCACACAGACACAGACGGGCATGAACACATGGTGCAGTCAAAGCAATAATAGGTGAAAGAGCATTCTCAAAGCTGGCGCCAGTAAGAACCAGCTCCCATCCGTAGTCAGAAATGAAAGTACCATAATCATTTATTAGCAAACTAAAAGAATATTTGTTGAAAGATAAAGCTTAACCCTGCTAGAAAGGAAAAGGCTAGGAACAACCACTTGCCTTTCTACACATAGCTTATTCTGTCTGCCTCTACAGAGATAAATGTGGTGTTTGAATGTGCATTTATTACATTAATACTCATAGGTACATAGGTTCATAGAGTAACACTACGCTGTTGATCCAGTGGACAGTTTATAGCATAACCACATAATCTCACACAAAATATATCAATATATGGATTAATATCAGACCTCCTACAGCATGAATGACTTTGGACCTAGTTAGGTTAGTTTCAATGGCACACACTGGCCTTTGGTGCAGAAGGCTGTGGGTTCTATTCCCACACCAGATAGTTTGATTATTGACACTGCAATACAGCATAAGGGATGTGCTGCACTCCTGCGTGTGCCATCCTTTGGATAATGTTAAACCAAGGCTCCATCTGCTTTAGTTGCTGGTAGTTCAGGCAGATGTGAAAGATTCCACAGCACCTGTCGAAAAGAGTAGGGTTCCTTTATTTATATGCAAAAAACAACTCTTATGTACAGCATATTTACAAATATTTGCAAATGTACAGATATATAAATATGCAAATATATTTACACATATTCATAATTGTCTTTACAATCATACTAAATTTCCATCCCTATTAGATCCCCCTTCCTTTTTCCATAACCACCATCTGATTTTACTTAATATTTTTACTAAAATCCATTTACCATTAAACATAATTTCATTTATTCATTTATTCCATCTAACCCATATGACATAAAATGACTTCTTATCCATTCTTTTAACATATTCTTTCTTTCTTTTCTTATAATATCCGCATTTAATCATATCCATGTTTATTTTCTCCACTTCTTTTATATCTTTGAAAAAATCTTCTTTAGTTTTCCCCATAACTTTTTACTCATACATTTTAAAAATATATGTTCCATAGTTTCTTCTTCTTGACAATGTAAACATGTTCCATCAGTTTTCTTTTTATATTGGTAATTTAGCTATTATCATTCTCCACAAAAAAAATCTTGACATTCTACTTTCTGATTACACAGTTTGCTTCTTATTTTTATAGCTTTAATTTTTTCATCTGTTAGATTTTCTCACGGTTTTACATAGTGATGTTGTATCTTTACATTCTTATACTTTACTTTTCTATCTTTTTCTATATCCATCAATTTTTATTTTCTACAAAAATATTTTTTCTTTGTAATATTTTATTTCTTCATTTATATACTCTTTTTCTCTTTTACTGTTTTTTTTTTGCCATATTCCAAAATTTATCATACTTATATTTATACAATTTTTCTACTGACCTCTCATCTTTTTAATTTAGTCACTTTAACACTTTGTATAAATTTAATGAAGCAGCATATACCACTGGATAATTAACCCTAAACCACCACCCCCCTTTATTTACATACAAAATTCTTTAAATTTTTAAATGGGTTTTATTTGTAACCCCATATAAATGAAAAACAAAATCTACAATAATTCCCTTTGAAATACTATTGGAAACATAAATACACTTGCTAAGTATACTGTTTATCCCATCAGTAATACATTTACCAAATAATGCTTTATTCCTGAAAGATAATTTATATGTTTTCCAGAAAAGACGTGTTTGCTTTATTTTTCCTATTGTTTTTCCCACTGAATTCTACTTACATCTTTATTCCCACATATTATACCTAACACAGAAATTTAATTCATTGTAAAATATATACTCCCAATCTTTACTACATCATCTAAACCTTTACTTTTCTTTTTATTTAAAGACAACCATTTCATCTATGTAAACTAATTTGTGCAAATTATTACTTCTTTTTCCCAAATTTTGTTTTTTGCAATTATTATAATGTCATCTGCACATGTTAACAGAACCCAAATTCTTAACCCTTCAGGTGCTGTATACCCAGTTCCTTCATTTTGTAATTTATTTCACATACTATCATATTTGTAACTAATGCAAAGAGTATGCAACTTATTGGACATCCCTTTTTTACACCACTCTTTTATATGCACTTCTTGGCTTAACCAGTCATTTATAAGTATCTTTACTTTATTATTACTGTATGCTGACATACATAATTTCCTAACTTTCTCATTTATATTATATTCTTTCATTACTACCCATAAAATGTAATGTCCAATTGTATAAAGTGCCTTGTTAAAGTCTCCAGTCATGATTTTGCTTTCTTTTCTGTTCAAATCATCTGCCATTTCTCTGTCATTAATAATTCTTGACAACCCTTCCCCTTTAATATATATATATATATATATATATATATATATATATATATATATATATATATATATATATATATATATATATATATATATATATATATATATATATATATATATATATATATATATGTGTGTATATATATATATATATATATATATATATATATATATACACACATACATATACATATATACTATCTTCCATAATATTTTCCATTTTAGTTTCAAATCTCTTTTGTATTATTTTCATAAAAATCTTATAATTATTATTATTCAGTACTATCAGTTTCCATTTTTTAACTGTCTCCTGTCTTCTTTTTCCATATGAATTTAAGTATTTTGTCTCAAAATTCTTTACATAAAACCTTCATTTATCCATTCATTCAAAATCATTAAAAAATATATCTATATTTTTTGCCAGTCCCTTAAATTTTTATACGTTTCATACTCTATTACATCTGGTCCTGCAGTCGAATCTGTATTTACTTGTCCTAAAACTTTATCTAGCTCATTTAAAGAAATCTACCTCCCAGTTTAGTTCTTTTACGTCACATATTTCAGAATCTACTTATATGTCCTGTTTATTATTTTTCCTCATGTAATTTTTTCTTTTATTTTGACTATTTCTAAAATGTCTTCTCTTTGATCATTTTCCTTATTTTTGTTTTTTTTTTTTTTTTATTTGTTTGTTTTCCTTACTCATTTCATTTTTGCAGTCTGTACATAAATGGCCAATTTTGTTACATTTTTAACATTTCAATTCACATGTTTTACATCATGTCCCATTTCCACACAAATATAACATTTTCTTTTCATTACACTTACTTATCAAATATCCTTCTTTTCCATTAAAAATGGGCAATGTTTCAGATTATCCCCGGTATTTTACAACACCCCTATTCCCCTCTACATTTATTATATTTGGTATATGTATAATTTTTTCTCTTTCTGTTTTTAACACAATATTACAATCACATTCACCAGTCCATAAACTCCTTTTATCATAATTTTTTGCAATGTCCAGTACTTCTTTACATAAAACTTTCAAATGTCCTTTTAAAATCTCTCTTTCCACCTCTGTCCAAAATTGTACTTGCATTTTCTTTTGTGTTTCCCTGTTAAATGCTTTTATCACATAAAGATTCTGTGGGTTACAGTCTTTCTTTTTTCATATTCTCCAAGAATATTTTCAATTGAAGAAAACAGTCTCAAATATAATGTCACAAAATGTTTCTTTGTTAATAAGAATAAATGCTCTTAACTCATGTGCTTTTATATCTAAAGGAGCTATTAAATTGTCCCATACTTCATACCTGTCTATTTCTTTGTCTTTTTTATTTTGAATCCTTACCACATACTTCTCTTTTTTAGTTTCTTCTGCCTTCTGTTCTGCTTCTCCCCTTTTGTCTTCTTAAACTTTCTCTGCATATGTTTTCTTTTCCATCTCACCACTGTTCTTCAGGATTGCCCCACCCAGTAAACATCCACTTCATTTTCTGGTTCACTCTTCACCACAATATCTTTAAGTTAATCTTTTTTGCAACTCTCCTGACTGGAGGATTGTAATTATACATCCATCATTTGCCAACTCATCTCCATCAAACATATTTCTTTGAAACTTCTCCTTACAATCCTGCACACAATCTCTGGCCTCAATATTTGCTTTTGCCTCCATTTCTGTCACCACTCTATTAGCTCCTTCTCTCTGCCTTCCTGTTTCTCTGGGCCACCTCTGCAACTGAAATGGAAACAGGAAGTGCTACTACAAAATGGGTCCTACTCCCAACAATGACAAGTAGGGGAATTTTCCTGATGTCCTTTCCAAATTTCCCCTAGCAGTATAAGTACCACATCAGGTCTCCCCCAAAAATAGGCTACTATTTATTATTTATTTTACATTTATTTACCGGGATAACCCATCTGGGTGTAAGCCAGTTTTCAGAAGAGTCCCTGGGAGAAAAGCTCCAGAAGTACAATTTACATAGGCATTGGTATAACAGGAAAAAGTTCATTCATATAATAACAGAAATACAGATATACATTGACTAGTGTAGTGTGACTAATCTAATCAGTGAAGGATAAATAAATAGTTTTGATGCCTTTCCATAAAGGTGTGAGGGGCTAGGTTGGGGGTGTATGTATGACTACCAATCCACTCATCCAGATTACACTTAAAAAAGGTTAAGGAACTAATATGCTTTACACCCAAGCAGAGTCTATTCCATAAAATAACCATTCTGGTCACGTAGACTGTTAGATATAAAGAACAGCCTATTTGAAATTGGTATGTTCAAAAACAGTGGAAGATATGGTTGCCATCTTTTAAGAAGGCAATAAATGAATCAAAGCTGTACATGTTATTCAGCCACTTTCACTGACTTTTCCTTTTCTTGATCTGCCTTATCCATATTTTTTTCTACCCTCATGATCTAACTGTGTATTTCAGCACTATGGGAGTTTAGATATACATTCTGGAGCAGGAAGGATTTTTTTAAGTAACCTTGTATATGATAGTATCAAACAAGAGTAACACTTGTACTGGAATTTATTTACAAGAAACTATAGTGCTGAGGTCGTAACTTTACAAATGCTGGTATTAAGTTTTCTATGGCAAACAGAAAACAGGAGTTTATATAGTAATTTCTGGACTTCTGAATCATCATTTTGATTTCTGGATAATCTAGAAAAAACATGCATCAAATGAAGAAGCTTTAGTTAGGTTGTTAAGTAAATCAGCAGCTAATACAAAGGGAAGAGAAATGTGCATATGTGAGCCAGAGTGCATGAAATCCAGATTATTATAATGTATGGATTATTTTTTCCCCTTGGGAAAGATAATTCTGAATGAGTCACTGAACTTCACTGTTTCCAAATAGCCATTAGTGATATTAAGTTGGCTGCCAGCTCTGAAAAGTGGGTCTACCACCACATTATCCCTGATTGAATGTTGCTACAAAACCGGCTATGGATGCATGCAACCTCTAATAATGCAGTCTAAACCTCAAGCCCTGAAGAGCCCAGTGATATCAGTTTGGAAAGATGGCAGAAGTTATGCTTTTTGTAGCATGCATGAGGAAGAACAAGCAATAGCACCAGTTAGTATGATGTGCAAATAGCTAAATTCATTCAGTAATTCACTCATAGTCTCTAAAATGGATTTTGTTTTTAACTCAAACAACTTAGAGTTGTGTCATACTGCCAGCTGCTGAGATAGCACTTTGCATTGCTAGGAAATACTGGATTCTGAATATACGTGGTGACTACTCTAGGAAATCTGAGAACAAGTTCTCAATAAGTAAGGCACATAGCATTACTCCTTGCAAGTAGTCTGCTACGACCACTGGACTACGCACAGATACACACACACTTACATACAGTCACTGTCCTACAAACACAAAATCCACATGCACATAGCCAGGCACCATGTACACCCAAACACTAGCACTGCCCCCCGAAACATGCCAACAAATGAACTAACAATAATAGGAACTTTTCTGCCTCTCAACTTTGTCTGTATATATATATATATATATATATATATATATATATATATATATATGTGTGTGTGTGTGTGTGTGTATACATATATATATATATATATATATATATATATATATATATATATATATATATATATATACTGTACTAGAAATTATCTAAGCAGCATGAGATTCCTGGTAAAAATATCAACATCAAACTATCTAAACTCAGAAACATCTAAACATAAAATATTATCAAAATCTAACCATATACAATGCCAATGTTTTTGCAGGGGGCAAGCCGCCTGCATCCCCACATTCACTACTAATTATATATACCAACTGTCAGGTCACATAACAGTCGGGAAAGGGCATAACCCTTTCCTAGTAGAGGTTCAATTTTTTTTTTGTTTTTTTGTTTTTTTTAGTATAACTTTGATTTTGTAAGCCGTGGTGGTACAGTGGTGGCATTGTTGCCTCACAGCAAGAGGTTCTCCTATTCGATTCTTGGCTGGAGTGCCTTCTGTCTGGAGTCTACATGTCCTCCTCACGGTTGAGTGGCCTGCGAAAGACATGCGTGAATGGGCGTGCCTTCGCTGAAGGTTGGGCGTCGGGCTGGCAACTCGGCACCATAAAAATCTACAGCCAATCAATAGCTGACCGGATTTCCGCTGTGGTGACCCCTAACCGGGAAAAGCAGAAAAGACAAACAGTATAACTTTGATTTTGTCAGTATTTTGAGTTTAGATATTGTTGACCTTATGCTGTTAGATTATTTTTATATGCTCCTGTACATGTCTATCTATATCTACATATATATTTATATATATATATATATATATATATATATATATATATATATATATGTATGTGTATGTGTGTGTGTGTGTGTGGGGGGGGGGTATTCACTACACCTGTTGTATCTTTCACAACACAGTGGTCGAACATTTTGATAGGATGTGATATTTTTTTCTCCAGCTTATGCCTCTTGATTGATTGGGAGACCATTCAAAAAATTCAACGAGCTGCTGAATGGCACCTTTTTTTTTTGTATGCATGTGTGTGTGTGTGTGTGTGTGTGTGTGTGTGTGTGTGTGTGTGTGTGTGTGTGTGCGTGTGTGTGTGTGTGTGTGTGTGTGTGTGTGTGTGTGTATGTATGGAGCTTATTTGCAGGTTTGGAATTTGGCATTAGCACAGCTGCAGTACATGCACTGCATGATCTAGCTTCAGAAAAGTGTCTTCACAAATGATAATTGGTCAGCTGAAAGTGGATGAAATGTTTGTATGACTAACACTGCCCCTGCTGTACTATAAAAAGAAATGATTTGTGATGCACTGTTCAGTAACATACTAATTGAACACAAGGTTCTATCTTCTGTGGAAAATGTTTCCTACATGCGACAGACAGTTCTCTTTTGCTTTGTTTTAACTTTCTTTCACTTATTTACTGTGTAAACCCCAGGGGGGGTTCATGTGCTGATTGTTCAGGGCAAAGTAGAATGACTAGCTTAGAGCTGAACACTATATAAATAAATCTGAAGAGATGAAACTTGAAGTCTTCTTCCTTAATGTACCAAGCTTATTGACATTTATTACCTTATACTTCCTGCATTGCTGTGTCCTGCCTGTCTGGTTTTAAAGCATATTTGAGCAGTCAGAGAATGGAGTAGCTAGGCACATGAACTTACTATGTAATATTTTCTATTACCTTATTTGGTTTGCTTGTTCAGCCATGCAGATATTGCTTTGACTAATTTGCCAACACCTACACATATGAATATCATGTGGAGTCATTAGACTCAAAATAAATATTGTGCAATGGTTAAACAAGGGCTGTGAAAAGGTTTAAACTTGTTGGCACCTGCTAATGCAGACTTTGCAACATGAGACTTTCAGTTTGATAAAATAGAACATAATTCAAATTTGCCGATTTGTAAATTTAGTGCTGCAAAACTCAGAGACACAATTATTTGTTTTAGGTTGTACCATAACTTTGAAAACAAATGTATGCAAATGCCATAAAATGCTTTTGTGAAGAATTTACTGCCATGACTCTAATGTCACTGGTTTGTCATGAGGCAGAGGCTACAACAGTGCTGTAAAACGAAACTGTAAACCACTTAAGCCATCAAGAGCAAGTGACACTGTCAAAGTGACAATGGAAGATTAAAAAAAAACAACAAAAAAAGCAAAACAGTTTCTATTAGTCTTGGCATGGAGTTTTGTGGCTTGTAAAAAAAAAAATCAACATCTATAATACATTTTTACATCAATTACATGCATGCTGCCCACAGACTAGATGGGTCTATATTATAAGCGGGAACGCTTAGGTTGTCGAATACAGCATGATCGACACCTATTAAGTGAATGCAGAATTCAGTGAAACCTCAAAACGCAGAAATACACATCACTGAATTCTTTTGTTTGGCCAACACCATTCCACCCACTAACAAAAACAAAACATACTTCCCACTACACCACTCACTACATACTACCCACCCAAACAAAATAAATAAACCACATACATACATTAACCTAAACCCTACTTCTAAACCTACACTAACCCTTACATACATTACTTTCTATGCATTTACCTTAACCTGCACCCTAACCCTAATGTCTGTAACTATCGCACACTTACCTTAATAAGCTATACCCAAACAAAATAAATAATCCACACAAATACACTTAACAAAACCCTACTTATAACCCTTACATACATTACTATCTATGCACTTACCTTAACCCGCACCCTACCCCTAAGGTCCGTAACTATCGCATACTTACCTTAGGGAACTAGACCGCCGAAGGGCCAACTATGCCGAATCAGGATTTCAAATTTAGCGGTTTCCGCCATTCGGTGTACTCGCAGTTCGCTTAATCGGTGTCGATCATGCCGTATTCGACAACCTAAGCATTCGCACTTGCAATATAGACCCAACTAGATTCTCTTTTAAATTACTTAATTGTTTTGAATTTTATTTTGTTATGTTTGGGAAGATCAAAGATTTCTAGGATCTAGTGTCCCAGTGCAATCAGGCATCATAAAGTTTTGGCCAGTGGCAATAACTTACCAGACATGCTGCAAATATCTCCAGAGAAAGAGCACTGTAAGGCAAACATTTAGGAATTAACTGTGAAAAAGAAAATGTTTCTGCAAATTCTAATGGTGTTTCTGTTCTATGTTTGTCTCCGAGACTTATTTGAAAACTTTTTTAAATTGCCCTAATTTGCCTACTCGAGAATGGTATGATTTTTAAAAATGAACATTTTAATTTAGTCTTTTCTCTAAAATTTTCGTATTATGGAAAATTATCCATTCATTTTGAAAGTAAGAAGAACTCTGCAAAGATAGATTATGGACTACACATGAGCCTTATTTAGTCTGAGGGGCAATCTTCAGCATAACACTTCTGTATGCTGATCTAACATCATGTCTTGTGGCTCATATAAAGGGTAGAGTATTCTTGCTCAAGGACAGGCCCCCTTTGGCCTACACATGACATCTTTTGCCAGAATCCGAGGGTGTGCTTATGACAATTGTCCCAGTCCTGCCCAGGCAGTTGGGCACATCTGCTGTCATCCTCGTATTTGTTGTTTGGAAATTTCCTGAAATCCATTGTCTAAGAATCTTGGGGCCACCATGCATGAATATAGTCATCAGATCATGAGTTTAGACAAAAGTGATTACTGCCTATATTGCTTCTGAACAGAGTGAACGATGAAAGTTCTTGTTTTATCCCTTTTGTTCTATTACCTGACAATTATTCATCTTTCTCTTGACCGGTTAACCCATTTGTTCTCAGTAGCTGGGGGTGGGGACCAACCAAGAGGGGACATTTTTCAGGCAGCCATCAGGGATGGTGTGTGATTTTTATTTCTTGTTCCCTGTTGTCTTGCAGATGTGTGGTAAACTACCCACAATGGGCTGACTGCACTAGGCAGTCCCTTCCACTTCTTTGATGGTGTTCCAGTAACAAGTCCACCCTGTACTATAAGGCATGCCACAGTTTGACTTCCCCATTCTGCACCAGGGACAGTCAAGCCTGGATGTGTGTCCTGCAAGAATGTGCACCCCCTTCTTCCCTGAGAGAAGAAATGGACTGTGCCCGTTCATGCTTTTCTCACCTAACTTAACTTGTCTAGCAAAGAAGCCATTACTTGAACCCCAGTCATCTATGTTGTAATCATGTTCCATCCCTCTATGCCAAGGAGCCAGGTATTACATTTACACTTGTTTTCACTGTCATTGCTTGAAACCTAGATAGGAAGATGATGAAAAGAGCATAAGACTCTTGATAAAGCTGATTAGGTCATATAAACAGAAACAGCTTGCTGTATGGCCTGGTAAGGGGACCATCATAATATCTCAGATGGAAACATGACAGGCAGAAGGTGAGGGTTACAGTGGTCATGGCTAAGTTCTCTATGTCTGGCTTCATTTGTTGTCCACTACACACCAGTTAATTTCTACTGCTTCACCTGGCACATATAATCCTCTATAGATAGATATCATTTCCACAGCTTTTGTTTTCAGATGCCTGCAAAGTTAAGCATGTAGAGACCTTTTCAATGTCTGTGTTTTGGTACTAGAGTCAGGAATTGGCTGTCACCAGTTTTTATTCACAGAGTTGTTTTGAATTCTGCTTGTGAACAAGGAGGAGGCTTTCAATTTCCCAGCATGGATGACAAGATCCATTCTTGGGACTACAGAATAGTTTTGTCTGTTTCTGAGCAGTTGACTACTCACTATTGAGGGCCAAGCCTTTCTCCATGGATCCCCCTACATCTAGTTTTAGGCATTGAAGCTTCTTGTCCCAGTTGTAGATTTTGATAGTCTGTCAAGTGCATGGCGATGATGGGCATTTCATGTAATGCTGCTACTGACTTCATTTTTAGCTGCTATTTGTGGCATGAATGGATGCAGGTGAGAGCAGTAGCAGTCTGGTACTGGTCACGTCCCACCCCTAAACATAAAATACAGAAAATGTAAGAGTTTAGAGAAGCTGTCCTCCCCTTCTCACTCTATTTGTATTTATTTTATTGATTTATCTTTTGATGACAGAGTGAGTCCCACTAGGCTAGTGGCCTCTTTTCAGTGTAGACCCAAGGTGGTATTTCTACTACTAAGGGAAATTTCGCCAGGGCATCAGAAAACTTCCCCCTACTCCTTTATAGGTGCCATGGGATATTTTACATCTACCTGATATACGACCACCTCAAGCAGATGAGGCTTCTGTTTAACATCTCATCCAAAGGATGTCAAACACAGGAGTGTAACACCCCCTTATATTGCACTGCAATTCCAGCAATCTTTCTGCCTAGTGCAGGAGTATAACCCACAGCCTTAATTTTATTTTATTTTATTTTACATTTGTTAACCGGGAGAGTCCAACTGGATACATGTCCATTTTCAGCGGAGGCCTGGGGAGAAAAGCTCCAAGTACATAACAGACATATGAACATTGTTAATGCAAAAAAAGGAAGATAGTTGAGTTCTAAATACAATATAAAGATACATCACATCTTGGGAAAAAAAACAACAGCAGCATATAAAAAAACATAGGTCAGTTACAAAGGCGAGGCGCCTTGTTAAAAAGCGGTTAAGGATAGTGAGGTAAGAGAAGGGTAAATGATAGTGGTTAATCAGGTTTGGAACAGGGACATTGCCAGAGAGTATTGAGATGGGGTTTAAGCTTTTTCAATTGTAGGAGTGAGGGTTCTGAGGTGAGCATGGTCGGTAGGGAGTTCCACATTTTACCTACAAAGTTTGAGAATAGAGAATCCCCAGCAGAATTATTGGTTTTGGTAGTTTGAGCTAAGATCTTATTGGAGGAGCGTAAAGATTGCAGGTTAATATAGGGGTGAATGATGTTTTTCAGAGCTGGTGTTTTCTCTGGGTGATACAGTATCTGGTGAGCCGTTTTGAGATGGTTGAAATGGAGTTGGCTGGAAAACTCTAACCACCCTAGTTGCTTCAAGTTAGTGCAGTGGTGCGTTCTAAAGGTGGAATTTGTGGCAAATCTAGCTATGTGATTGTAACAAGAAGCAAGTTTGTTAAGGGTTGTCTTGTTTAGGTTTGTAAAGAGGGGGGAGGCATAGAAAAGAGTTGATAGTAGGTGTGTGCTGGCTATTGTAATTTTAGTGTGAGGAGTGAGAAAGTGTTTTACTTTATAGAGAGCCAAGCTTTTATTGACGGTTTTGATGGTAAGATTGAAATGGGTGTCAAATTTAAGGGAGTTATCAATGGTAACACCTAATAGCTTTGTGTGAGCTTCTGGTGATATAGTGATTCCATTGGAGGATATAATAGAGAAGGTGGGGGGAAGAGTCTTGTTAGTGGGTGAGAAAGTAAGTAGTTTTGTTTTGTTGGGGTTGAGAACTAGTTGTCGACTTGAGAACCATTTTTCTATTAGGTTGAAGGTGTCTTGGGTTGAAGCAGTGAGGTCTGCCAGGTTGGAGGCAGTGCTGATGATAGTCGAATCATCTGCATATTGAATGCATGTGGCATGTGGGGTGATTGTGGGCAGGTCATTAACAAAGATGGTGAAGAGAAGAGGGCCAAGAATAGATCCTTGGGGAACTCCAAGTGTAACAGGTAGGCATGTAGATAATTTGTCCTGCCATAGAACAGCCTGTTGCCTATTGGACAGGTAGGATTGGAACCATTTCAGCGTGGAATTGCTGAGTGATAGTTTTTAATGTATGGAGGAGTTGAATGTGGTTCACCATATCAAAGGCCTTGGAGAGGTCTAAGAAAAGAGCAGATGATAGTTTATTATTGTTTCTGAAGTTATTGATGGTATTAGAAAAGGATAATAGGGCTGATGTGGTACTGTGATTTGGCCTGAAGCCATGTTGGGAGTTAGCTAGAATTTTATTTTTGGTGAGGTGTTCCATCAGTTGTTTGTGGACACACTTTTCCATAATTTTGGCCAGGGGTGAGAGTATAGCTATAGGTCTGTAGTTGGTTAGCTCTAGTGAGCTACCACCTTTATGGAGAGGAATAATGTGGGACATTTTCCATATGGAGGGATGAAGGCTTCTGACAAGGTACGGTTTATGATTATGGAGACGGGATAGGAAATGGCCTCAGCTGCTTTTTGCAGAAACTCAGCTGGGAGAAGGTCAGCTGCTAGCTTAGTGGGTTTTAGTTTTTTAAGAAGAGATGTTATAAAGGATATGGGTACTGGTTCGAAGGTAAATAGATGATCTGATGTAGTTGTAGTATTCTGCTGGCATGGGTAGTGGAGTGGGCTGGTTGTTTGTTTGAATTGTGTGGCCAGGGATTGTATAGTTTGGCTTAAGAGCCAAATGTGAGTGTGCTAGCTGTTGCATCATTAGCACTTTCTTCAGACATTCTAAAATGTGAATGCATTTAGGCTTCTGTAACTGGGATCAGTAGTAACAATACAAGCTTTTACTTTTCCACTAGTTCTTCTTCAAGAATTCCTTCTTTAGAGAGTTGCTATGTATCATGAAATCCACTGTGAAGTGACCTTTTTATCCTTCATCCATTTCCACAATAGATACTCCATGCATAAGCAGTACAAATGGAGATAGAGTCTAGCATTTTGCTGCTATTTTAGCTTATTGCTCTGAATTCCAGCATGCTGGCCTGGATTAGCACTGGTTACTCAAAATGGCTTAATGTGAAGTTGTTCAGTCTCGCCATTCATTCTTACACATGGGTTCGGAGCCGATCCATCAGCTCCAAGTTGACTGCTTACACAAGCTCAAGATCTTAGAGTAGCTCGAGGCCAAGTCCCTATCCCATGATGCTCTCTGTCTCACCTCAGATCTAGTTTGCCTCTGCACCAGATCGGAGGTCGATAGAGAGCTCTGGCCAGTATTCTTGTTTATTATAATCTTTATATTAAAAATTTGCTTTTTTCTCTAGCCGGAGTGTGTTTTTGGGCTAGTTAGCCTTAATTTTAGTTCAGGCTTTATCCGTGCCTTTCCTTTTAACAAGATTTTTGTCTTTTAAGAGTGGCTGCTCTTAGGCCTTTTGGCTGTGCTTCACTTGTTATCAACAGTGTGTTTCCCTTTCCTGGGTAGTTTTTGATAATAGATACCTACAAAGTAGCAAATTGTAGTTAGTGTTTTATATATATATATATATATATATATATATATATATATATATATATATATATATTTATCTATATAGATTTGCTAGTTCTATAGGTACGGTAGAGTTTGCTGTGTGTGTGTGCTGTGTTAATAGCTGTTACCTTCTAGTGTGGTTAAATATTTTTTTCCGGATTGCTTTCTGATTGATACATAGTTTTTATTGTTAATATGGCTGATCAAAGGGAAAAACAAAAATCAGGTTTTAAAAAATGCCCTAAGTGCGGGCAGAAAATGTCGATTACTGACTTGCATGTTAATTGTGTTTATTGTTTGGGGCCAGTCCATCTCCAGGAGGATTGCTCCATTTGCCATTCCTTTAGCAGCAGGGTGTTACTGGAGCTCAGGAGAAAACTGGTGGACAGAGGTTTGCTGAAACCAGAATTTCAGGAGTCCTTGGACAAGGCTGACCAGGCTTCCAAGTCATTGAAGGGGTCGAAGTCCTCCAAATCTTTGTCGGAGCCCAAGTCATTGGCTCCAACCATTGCTGTTAAGGTGCAGTCGCCGGCTCCACAGTCTTTGGAGCCGTGCATTGAGCCAGTGTTTCGGACCTGGTCTGCAGTATTGTTGCCGATCTCCGAAACCTTGGGGTCACCCATTTTGCAATTGGTGGCCTCTTTGATACCTTCGACTCATTCTTTGAGAACCCTCTCCGATGTGGATGTGGACCGAGTGGTGTAGAGGCTTCTCGAGAACCCAGCACTGGCCAAATTATCGGTTTCGACCCAACTGGTTTCGGAGCCAAAAACCATTGTACCTGCTGTGACTACTCCTCCTTCGAGCCGAGCCTTTGGAGCTGGGGGAAGGGGAACTGATGATTGTGGATCCTTCAGAGCCAAGGCCTGTTCCGGTGCTATCGGCTTCATCAACTTGGAATACTTCGGTGCCTTTCGAGGAGTCTGGGAGCTGACACTCTCTGGTCATCTCCAGGGGGGAGAGTCGAACTGATGTGTCGGTTCTGACCCTTCCTCTTGGGGCCTCAGCGCGTTTGAGCTTGGCTCCTACCTCTTGGTCAGAGCCCACTGTTTCGGCACTGGGGAGATTGCCGTCTTCTTCGGAACCAACGACTTCTTTGGGTCAGAGCAGTGGAGCCTTCGATTCTATGAGGAGGGTTATGTCTTCCAAGACTCACAAGTCATCACATCCTTCCTCCTCCTCCCCTAAAGTGCTACTTTCTGCCTCTACATTGCAGGTCCCCATAAAGTGTTGAGACCCAGAGCCTCAGGTAACCCCGTTGGGTGACCCATGTTCTACTGAGACCTCACCAGAAGCCCCCACTGATGAGGTTCCCCAGGAAGAAACTTTGCAAGAGGAGGCATTTGGACTCCCTGCAGGAGTCTGTTACATCAGACACTGATTTATAGGAGTCAGAAGGGTCCCCACAGTCCCCCTCGGAGAATATCTCCTTTGCTGATATCCTTGAAGTCCTTAAGCAGAGGGTTGACTGGCAGTCCATTAGCCCTACTGATGATGAGTCAGTGCTCCTGAAGGCCTTTGGGTCTCAACCTTCCATCTCCTGGCTGACTCCGCCCTTCGATGAACTAATGGAATTGGTTGCTTGAAGGGAATGTGAGTCTCCTGGTACTATGGAACCTGTCCCTTGGAGGCCCAACAAATTTATTACGTCCCCCAAAATAAAATGTTCCTCACCAAGGAGTGCCAGTTGATGCCATGGTGGCCACCAAGAAAGAGATGTCTGAAACCTCTTCTGCTGTCCATCCTCCTAATAGAGATTCCAGGACTGTGGACAGGTATGGGAAATGCATCTTTAGTTCTGCGACTTTTGCTATGCGATCGCTCAACTACTTGACTCATTTTACCCTTCTTCAAAGAGGTCTCCTAAAAGAGCTTGGAGATGCTCTGCAGGGTAGTACAGATGGAGGTGTCTCTGAGAAGGTGACAGCCCAGCTTAATACCCTTAATTCCATAGTTAACTTGTCCATGTGGCTCATTTCTTATGCAGCTGATGGTTCGAGTCGGGCAGCTGGTTCAGCAGTAGCTCTTTGGAGACATTCCTGGATATGCTTATGCTCCTTTGCGGAAGCCTTCAAGTCTTCCTTCGTTAATACCCCATTTGATGGCTCATCCCTTTTCGGGCCGAAAGTGAAGGAGACCCTCACTAGGTGTGAGCAAGATGGAAAGACTGTATCTGCCGTAGGAGTCCGTTTTTCCACCCCTACTAGACCATACCCCAAAGGGCAAAAAGGTGGAAAAATGTGGTTCCGGAAGTCCCAAGGAGCTTTCTAGAACACATGTAGTGAACCCCCCTCCAGGGGCAGAGGAGGGGTTAATAATGGAAGACGCCTCACCAGCGGCAGAGGGGGTCCACAAAACCAGAGTGACAGGGATCAGTTCTTTGGCAAGCCCTCCCAGCGCTCCTGAAAGGAGGCCCGACTGTCCTACTCTGGAGGCAGTCGGTGGTCGCTTGTCTTTGTATCCAGATGCCTGGCTAGGAATTACAAAAGATTCTTGGATACAAATCATTGTTACCAGAGGTTATAGCATCCCGTTCTCAGAACCCTCACCTCTTTGAAGGAAAAGCCCAGACGTTCCACCCAGTCTCAGTGACCAAGCAGCCATAGAAATCCAGAGGCTGCAGGAAAAGAGAGTCATCCAGCCAGTCCCAGCAGACCAAATAGGATCTGGAACTTACTCCAGATTCTTTTTAGTTCCAAAGAAGACAGGGGACTGGAGGCCCATCTTGGACCTCAGCAGACTCAACACCTTCATAAAGAAAGAGAAGTTCTGGATGGTCATGCTTCAATCAATCCTTCTCTTCCTAGGAACGGGCGATTGGATGTGCTCTATAGATCTCAAGGATGCGTACTATCATATCAAAATGGCCAGACCATCCAGAGATCACTTGCATTTCTGGCTGGGAGCCAGTCACTACCAATTCTAAGCATTGCACTTTGGTCTCACAACAGCCCCAGAGTGTTTACCAAATGCATGGCAGTGTTTACGGCTCACCGGAGGCGTCTAGGATTCCGAGTGTTTCCGTATCTGGATGACTGACTCCTTACCGCCACCTCCATGCATCAACTAATTCTATCCAGGGATCACACTTTCAATCTGTGCTTTCAGTTAGAGATAACTATAAATTTCGACAAGTCTGCGTTGTCACCATCGCAGCGTATCTCCTTTATCTGAGCAGACTTAGACACGACCACACAAAATAGAAGAAAATGCACCGAGCTAACACACTATAAATGTTTATTGGTAGACAAAAACAAAAAACAGAAAATGGAGAGCGCTTTCACAACATAAAGTTGCTTCATCAGACAACAGTAAAAAGCTAACACTCTATTTAAATAGTCAAACATCCATTACTCAATTAACTAATTAAAGCTAGCAAGCTGTACAGAATCAATAATCAAGGAAGACTTACCACAGTGAATCCTACAATGAGAGTACTATACATATTATGTAACACACACTTACTGAAAAACTAAAACATATATAAACACACTATATATAGTGTAGAAGACCATATACATACACATATACATTAAAACAAAGACAATATAAAAAAGTAAAACATATGAAAGCCTAAAAACATCTAAAATGTCTGCTAAAAGATCTTAAAATCAGTGCATAAGTGGTCGAGCCTTTAAAAAGGGGACCAAGGTAGTGGCAGCATTCAATCCAGGAAAATTCTCAGCATTAAGCTTCAATATCCATTTTGCTCATACCCCTCTGTTATATTCTCTATGTCACCACCCCTAGGATTCGTATAAATATGTTACAAAACCAAGAATTTAAAAGAATGTGAGCGATCATTAGACATAACGTGACAGGCCAAAGCACTAGACTGTTTACAGTTGATAATATCCCTCACATGTTCTAAAATACGATCTTTCAACATTCTATTCATTCCCCATGACAAAGATGTTGTTTAAGTGACTTACTATTCTTAAAACTAAAGTGTGGAGTCAGTCCATCCTTGTCTACAAGGCCAGGAACTTCTTGTAAAAGATACCAGTATTTCTTGACAACATCCACATATTGATTAATATTGCTGGAAAACTGAAGAACCCCTCTAAAATCATTCATGTTTTTTTAGACAACTTAAAGAAGGGTGATTTCTCACTGAAGGCAGCGTTGCCATTCAGGACTCGCTCCAAAAGTCTAACTTACAGCAACAAAGCACCCAGGGCTTATATAATGGACGGAGCTGCTCAGCAATCCAAGAAGAGATGTCTATAGACCCAGGTTTAGTCTTTAATATTTCTTCTTTTAAATTAACTATGGAACAGCTCAGTCTACTTAACAAAGGTTTATCATTCATTCCTGCTAGGAGGGCTGATCCTGCAGAAATGCTAAAAGATCTAAGACTTTTGGGCAGGAATCTCTCTCGAAAATGTATTTTTCCTGCAGGCAACACCAATACATATAACCAAGCCTGTATTTATAGACAACCTAGTACTTTTATTCCAGCTACACCTATAGGTATTCAATGTTTTATTGATGTATGTGAGATTGCTTTTAGGGAGTTGAATGCTTCATCTGTTTGTAATCTGTCATTTTACAATCTGACTACTGGAGAGCATAGAGCTTTGCAAGATTTAAAAAGCCTACATTCTTTGATCATTAAGCAGGCCGACAAAGGAGGCAGCATTGTTGTGTTAGACAAAGATTTATATGTTACACAAATGGAGAAATTGTTACTTGATACTACCACATACCAATGTATTTCTAAATCTATGGTGAATGCCATCATAGATAAAGTTTCTTTTTTAATTTTTGACTTATTGGTAACTAATTTGATTGATGATTCACTTTTTAAGTATTTTAGTGTTCATAAGCCTGTTGTTCCCAGGATATATGGCCTACCTAAAATTCATAAGGTCTTGCTACTTCCACCTATGCGACCTATTGTTTCAGGTAGTGGCTGGTGTACTGAACCCCTCTCTATATACGTAGAAGGGACTTTACATGGCTTTTTTGACAATTGTTATACTATTTTAAAGGATACTAAGATGTTCCTACAACGGCTACGTTATAGGATGGAGACTATAGGCAGAGATGAGGAATTTGTTCTTGTGACTATGGATATAGAATCTCTGTTTACTAGTATACCAAATGTTTGGGGTGTTGATAGTATTAGAGATTTTCTTACTGTGCACAAACTGTTGACTAATAATAAGACACAGTTAATTTGTACTCTACTAGAAATCATTTTAGAAAATAATATTGTTATGTTCCAAGAATAGTTTTTCCTTCAAAAAGTTGGCGTAGCGATGGACACTGCCTGTGCCAATAGCTACGCCAACTTAGCACTGGTTAGTTGGGAAGAGCAGAATGTTTTGTCCGCTACTAATCCATTCTTTGGACAAATACTATGGTACGTTAGATTTGTAGATGACGTTTTTATGTTATGGAAAGGCTCTGGCTCTGATTTAGACCAATTTCTGGACTATTTGCATTCAACAACTGATTTTTTAAGGTTTACACATATACACACACACACACACAAACACACACACACACATATATATATATATATATATATATATATATATATATATATATATATATATATATGTATACATATGGGTCTACTTGAAAACACTGACACGCCAAAACACCGAAGATGAAAACACCGAGACCAGAAGATCGACAAATGAGATGACCAACAGTTTAAAAGCCCGACGCTGAGAACACCGACATGTGTGGGATAGTGACAGACTTTAGGGTTAGGGGCGGGTTAAGTGAGTTAGGGTTAGGGCGCGGGATATGTGAGTGTGCGATAGTGACGGTCCTTAGGGTTTGGGTTAAGGTTAGTGCATGGATAGTTGTGTATGTAAGGTTTAGTGTAGGTTTGTAAGGTTTTTGGTGTGCTTGTGTTGTGTGTGTGTTTTTCGGAAAAGGTATTTGTTTTGTTTTGTTGATTGTGGGGATTGTGGTTTGTCGGGCATGTGAAGTTTTGTGCTTTTAAACTGTCAGTCATCTCAGTTGTCAATCTTCCGGTCTCAGTGTTCTCTTTGTCGGTGTTTTGGCATGTCAGTGTTTTAAAGTAGACCCATATATATATATATATATATATATATATATATATATATATATATATATATATATACACATATACACACATACACACATACATATGTGCACACACACACACACACACACACACACACACACACACACACACACACACATACACATGTGGATCTATGTCAGTTGACTGAGTTTTCTGAAACTCAAAATTCATGTCGGCAAGATGATAATGATTGAATTTCCGAAAACTTGAACATTAAAAAAATAAATAAAAAATCTAGCGAGGCCAGGATGGAAGTTTTTTTTTTTGTTAACTCACTCTCCTACCTCTGGCCACCTATGCAATAACCTTGGCTGTGATTCACAGCAGGGAGATGTGGATAGTTAGCTGCTGCACTTCAAATGAAAATAATTGTATTCATACTACAGCCTCCCTGTCAAAGTGTTGCATCCACATGGGTGTGCTGCAGCATATATTTGCTGCTGGCTGAGTGTTTTGCCTCTTCCTTGTAGTTGTTGTGTACTGTGTATATACTGCTCGGTTGTCAGGGCTAAATGGGACCATGGTGTGCCACATTTTCTCCCAGAATAAGTATAGCTGCTAAGAAGACCATCTTTTATTACTTCCCAGATTAATTTCCAGCCATAGGTTCATAGGTAGGTACTAGGTTATCGGCCCAAGGGCCTACATAAGCCTAGCCAACAAGGTTCCCTGGCTTACGCCACCCAAGAAAGTTATTTTCCTGTGCCACTGTCAAGCAGAGACACAGAAGTGATCCTGGGTTGTATTTTCTATTTCTCATCCACTCATCAAGATTTTTCTTGAAGAGTGCTAATGAAGAACTTTGCTTGACATAGATGGGTAACCTGTTCCAGAGTATGGGAAGTCTCTGGGACAGGAATCTATCCCTCCAGCATGTCCTGTTTATTGTGTTGACAAGGTTTACCATCATATGGTAGGTGGATGAAACGGTCAGTGAAGCTGTCATTTGCTGGAATGAAGTGAAAGCCATATAACTCAAGCATAGATGAAGAAGGAGGAAGACTGAAAGTTGGTGCCTAAGAGGGCCCGAGGTGTAGCTGTCATCCGAGGGAATAACAGGAAGACATAATGATAAGATGTAGAAGTTACCACACTAGTGAAGAATGATGAAGTACACCTGATTATCTCTGTTTGATAGCATTTGTTTCTGCACCACTGAGTGACTAATTGGGTTTTAACATTGCATTTGAGCACACATACCTGAGATCTGATTATAGAGAACAGAGCAGTTAATTAAGAATTTAAATAATACAATCTGACATGATACGTTACACCTCTAAGAACTACTTTTCACCATTTAATCTGCTCTGGTTTGCATGTTAACTTGCTTTTACAACTGCATAGCTGCCACAGTGACAGCTCCCCTTGCTGCTGCTAGATCATAAGGTCAGTATGTGTCTCCCAACACGATCATGCAGAGTGCTGAGCAGTGACTGACATTAAACTCTGAATCATCTGCTTCAGCAGCTCTCAAATGTCAGTTGGTCATGTCTAAACAAATGCTTTGCAAGTCAGCATTATGCAAAGCTAATTTGTATATAGTAGTTGCCATGAGTGACAGCTACAAACAACATTCTCTGTTGCCAAGTTTGTGTAGTCACACTTGGTTTCCCCTTCTAATGTTTTTCCTTCTGTTTGTCTGCTGCTATTGATTGCAGTGGTAAATGTACAGTTGCCTTGAAGAATGTACACACCTCCCTGAGCTTTTCAATACTGATTCAATGCTAAATATGCAGTATTGTACTTTGAGTATGTTAGTAACTTCTGTGACAATACCTTAGGGCATGTTAACAAATTACTGTATAGCATTCACACTTTTTCTTGGCCCTATGTGCTTTTTCACTAACATTTTAAAACTCACTAGTATACCTCACTGATTTAGAAAAGCACCGATTAAACATAGACTTCACTAAAATGTAACAGTTGCTTAAAGAATCATTAAAGTTTTAAATGAACTTTTTGAGGAAACAATTTTAAATGTTAATTTTTGTAGATGTCTTTTTATTCAATGTTGCAGTATTCTTAACATGTGGGGAAGTCCTCCATCCAATGACCTAACATCCGTCTAATATACAGCAGCTTTTTAGCTACTGCAGGTATGTGGGATGTCGCACATATGCTGTGACAATGTCAGCCATAAAAGGACATGTACACGTTCACACCTCAGAACTTTTCTGTCGCCATTCAGAACAATTGACTTGTATGTCGGTCTGCTGCCTGATTCCGTTGGTTGCAACAGCTTTCAGATAAGTGCCCAGTTGGAGAATTGTTTCTTGGCTACTGTCTTTTATATTTAGTTCATGTCATCCAGGAAGGGCAAGTGTAGGTGTGGAAGGCAGATTCCACATAAAGATAGCCATGACTTTTCTCATTTCTGCTTAGGCCCCAATCACAACCATCACTCCTGTTCCATTTGCCAGGCCTTTGACCCTAAAACCTTGCATAGCCGACTTTTGTCTCTAAATCTCTATCTAGAGAACCAACATCTTAAACATCTGGCTAAAGACGTTATGGAGGGTTCCGGGGGTCCTTCGGCTGAGCTGTCTTTGAAGAGGAAGGTTAGCAAACGTAGGCCTGAGTCCTCTTCAGCTGCTCCTCTTGCTTTGGATGTATCCCTCGAGGTCAATGAAAATCCAGTCTTACGTCTGGAGGTCAGGTCTGGTTCCTCAGTAGGTACCTCAATGAAAGCTGCTAGGAAATGCAATCTAGGCACATCCGCTGAGGGAGTGCAGATGTCCAGTTCAGGTAGACAAGGGGAACTGCAGTTTGTTGTGCTTGAGGGCCTCGGGATGTTGCTTCTACTCCTGCCAGGGATCAACTGCAGAAATGCATGTGAAAAAGAAACAAAAGACAAAGCACTGTTATGTTCCTTACACTTCTCAATCGGACTGGGATGCTTTTTGTCAAGATTTTCATTAAGGCTCTTATAGTTCTGAAACCTTCCACTGCTATTCCTGTTCCTTCTTTTACATCCTCTCCTGTTCAAAGAGTTGGGGAGCAGGTTATTTATGCTGATAGTGATGACTCCTCCTCTGATGAAGACTCCTTAGCATATTCCTTTCAATTAACTTCTCCTTTGGAATATGCTTCTGCAGAGGAGGAATCTATTGGAGGTGATACCCCTGCTGAAGAGATTTCCTTTCATGAAACTATTAACAATATGAGGGAATTCTTTAAATGGGACTGTTCAAAGAACTCTGAAGAGCAAAAGAGATATTATGATCTTCTGCAAATGTAAGTCCCTTCTCCTTCTGCAGTTACTTCAGTCCTGCCAGCTTTCCTGGATGCTTTTACTTCTTCCAAGACCCCTGATTCTCAGGCTATTGCACCCAAGAGGCCAGATAGATTTTACAAGGTGTCTGATGACTGTATGTTTTTCTACAAGTGTCCTTCACCTGATCCAACTGTTGTTTCCATTGCCTTTGATAAGTCTTCCAGTTGTCTCCTTCTGCCAAGCTACTTCCCTCTGATAAGGAAATCAAGATTCTGGAGAGACTTGGTAAAAAAGTTTACATTTTCTCCACTTTAGCTATCAGAGCAATGAACTACCAAATACGTATGTCTAGGTATTCCTTAGCTCTGCTTTCCCAGACTTCACAAGTCCTTGCTCAGTTACCTGACTCTGAAATTAAAACTTAGGTTTCATCCCTTTTGGCAGCCTCTTCACAAGTAGCTATGCATTCTATTAAGTGTAGCAATGATGCTGCTGAGGCATCATCTAGCGATGGTGCATCTAGTTCTGTGCTTAGGAGGCATTCTTGGCTGAGGCTTCAGCCATTGCCAGATGGCATTAAAGCAAAATTGCTAGATGCTCCTTTGGACAAGTCAGCTCTTTTTGGTTCTGCAGCTGCAGACATATTTAAGACTCTGCAATAGAAAGGAAAGGATCTTCAAGATTTGATGCAGCTGTTTGTCCCCCCCCCCCGTTCCCAAGTTCCATAAGAATTTTCCTACTAAGACATCCTTTGTTAGGAGACCAGCTAGATCATCCTTTACTTCTGCTTCTAGGCCTAAAAAATCTTTTAGGAGACCTCCACAATCAAAATCTACTGCTTCTGTTCCTTCTACTCAGCAGCCCTTTCAGGCCAGACCCAGTTCACTGTGACTACCAGCAGCTTCTTCCAAGTCTTACTCCTCTAGCTCTTCTTCTTCCCCTCTCTTTTCCAGTTTGGGCAAGGATCACTTAGGACTTCTAGCTTCTGTCTGTCATCCAGCAGGGATACTTCATGACTTGGAAGACTCATCCTCCATTCATGGATATTCCTCAGCCCCCTGCAAATCAACTCCAAATGTTTCCAGAGATTCTATCTCAGCTTCTTATTCAAGGCACAATTCAGGATGTGCCTATGGATCAGAGAGGCAGAAGATTTTACTCAAGGGTGTTTCTTGTTCCCAGAAGAAATGTCCTTGGAGACCAATACTGCATCTTTCCCACTTAAACTCTTTTCTAGAAGTGCCTTCTTTCCACATGTTGTCTGTACAAACACTCTTTCCTCTGATTTCACCTCAGTCTTACATGGCTTCTCTAGATATCAAAGATGCATATCTACACATTCCCATTCATCTTCTTTTCAGGAAATTTTTACGTTTCTCAGTGGGTTCCTTGCACAGTTCTCTGCAATATTCTTTCCCTCCTGCCTTCTGCCTGCTTTTTTTTTCTTCATTGGATGACTTATTTTAGTTCCTTAGCTCTGGTGTTGCTGACAGAGCATTTCAGTTCTGTGGCTTGTACTTGCAGACGTCCTTTTATGCATGATGTTGTCAGAGCATATGTACGACATCCCACATACCTGCAGTAGCTAAAAAGCTGTTGTACACTGGCCAGACGTCAGGTTGTTGGGCGGAGGACTTCCCCCACATGTTAAGAATACTGCAACATAGAAGAGAAGGTCATCTATGGTTATGGTAAGATTTTACACAACTATTCTTTGTTTTATGTACAGTAGAGAGCTATATGTTTTACCATGTGGATTACATAACTGGAATGTTGGCAGTCTTTTGTCACAACTGTGTGAATTTGTGTTGCTGAAGTAGGTCCTCACAGCAAGTGGGCTTGAATAATTTTCTCCTCTGACATTCTGCTAGTGTGAGTAACATGGCTTGATAAAAAGTGTCCTTCACTGTTCTACTCCTTTTGGAAATGGGCTTCATACAGGAGGCACAGTTAACAAAATGTAATAAATAAACATAGCTGTCAACTCTTCCTGATTTTGAGATTGCTTTGTATGCCAGTCAGAGGTCTCCTCTGATAAGTCTGTATGAAACTGAGTACAGGGACAGGGCTTTTAGCTTATCAGTGTAGGATAGATGTTTGAGGCCCTTGATTCTCCTGGTGAGGAACCTATGTGGTCTCTCCAGCTGCTGCATGTGCTTTGCGAGGTACATGCCGAAAGGGGCACTGTATTCAGTAATGGGCCTTATAAGGGAAGAATACAGAGGTATTATGACCTCCTTATACCTGGATGAGATACCCTTACTTATAAGGTGGGCTATGTAGAAAATGTTCTATACAACGGAAGCAGCATGGTGGTCAAAAGTCAGGTTGCTCTCAACCTGGATGCCCAAATCCCTGACTGATTGCTTGCTTAGGACGTTGTTATTAATGTGATAATTTGTGAGGACGTCACTTTCCCCAAAGGGGATGATGATGAAACTGTAACACATCTACATTAATATTATGCAGGAACACTGTTAAGCAAGAAATCACAAGGACTAGGATATTCCTAACCCTATACAGCTGTAAAGTTTGTGTTTCCCTTTTCAAGTACTTAATAGTGCTCATATTCCAAATCATACAGTTTTGTATATGGTAATCCTGGTGTAGATTTGTTCCTACCCATCTAACCATCAAGACTAGTCTTAAAAGTATTCAGATACTAGTTTGTTTGACTTGTAGTGGTAACTTTTCCATAGGCTGGGAATACATTGACTTAGGAATCTGTCTGTTCAGCAAGTCTTGAAAATAGGCTTAATAGATCTATCCAGACTCAAACCCACCAGTTTCTAAATCAAAAGTAAGAAAGCTAAAATTATAGCACAGCAGAAAAATATACTTGAATGGAAAACAAGCACAATTCTTATTTTACCAAAGGCTGTTAGCATACACAAGGGAGAGGGCGAATTGAATCCACAGCAGTCATCATTGCATTCTGTCCTATTTGGATGACCCTCATTCTGTTAGATTACCAATGTCTATTTCAAATCAATTCAAATTCATTCCACCTTCAAGCTGGCAACCATGAAATGATTTGCTCAAGTAAAGGAATGCAACCTATGGAATAATGTTTGTCTAATTGTCTGGTTACAGTAACTTCAGGGCATCCCTGGGCAGTTTTGTAGTGTTGTAATTTGCTTTTAGCAGCAAAATATAACATTTTAACAGTGACCACCTTATACATTTAACTGATGGGACTATACAATCTAACTGAATGAAAATGTCTTAACTAACACTTATATCCATATTAAAATGGTACATACTCAAGTTACAGAATGTGATATAAGGCAACTGTTCAATAATTGAGTAGTTATCTAACAACACGAGTTCAATGGATCTCCTAGAATCTAGTACATGGTATAATATTTTTAAGAGCCATATACCAGTTTAATATAGCAGCACTTAAGTAGTGACCTTGTCATGTAACCAATTGACAACTAGTTGGGCTTTAATTGGACAAAAGTGCCATCTTAATACCTTATAGGGACTGCTGAAATGCATTGTCATGAATCAAAACATTCAACTGCTAGTTCTATTTAATGTAGCTGCACTTAAGTACAGGCTTCCTCACACATTGCCATGAGCCAAAACATTCAGGTTGCCAGCAGCACTGGAATGAATAATGGTATACCCTTCAAATATATTTCACTAGCCCTGTCGGTATAGAGGGATAAAACTCCAACCATAACTCAGATGACCTGATTTCAACTACAGGCTGGGGTACCTGCTAAAGCTGACTGAAAGAAGAAAGGAGTGAGGTTGCTTCATGTGCTTGTGTATCATGGGGGTGTGGGGTGGGGAGATTGGGGATGATGAGCTGGTGTCGCTGGGCCTTTCTTTGGACTCCCAGTAGGAAATGGGGCTCATAATGGTGGTTGTGTTAGATGTATGGGCAGGCTTAGGGGAAAACAATATATAACACAACTAAGCTCCTGAAATAAAATCCAGCAGACAGAATGTAAATGTAACACTTTCCTCTTTGATTCTTATTAAAATTTAATTAAAAAAGATAAAAGTGCTAAAGTTACATTGTGTCTGGTGGTCTTCAGTTTGGGACCTTGTTGTGCGAGTGTGTGTGCGTGCGCGCATGTGTGTATGTTTGTATGTGTTGTATGGGTGTGTGTGTGTGTGTGTGTGTGTGTGTGTGTGTGTGTGTGTGTGTGTGTGTGCACATGTCTGTGTGTGTGTGTGTGTGTGTGTGTGTGTGTGTGTGTGTGTGTGTGTGTGTGTGTGTGTGTCTCTGCTGTATTGTCCCTCATGCTTTTCGGTTTATGAGTAGCTGGTACTATCAGTCCTGCCAGCAGGGTTACAGCTTGATTTCAGGATTCATGAGGAGTAACCAGGTTGGACTTATGAGGGATACTGCAACACTACTAAAAACAGGACAACTCACAATAGCCTTAGAAATTAAAAAAAATAATCTAAATTTTGTATCTTTGTTGCTTTGTTTGCATTTGCTTCTTTATAACAACAATAGCAACTTCTTTTAGGTATAGAGTTAGCTAGTCACTGATATTAGTTTGACATAATTCTGGTAGTATGAATCTAAGCCACATGAGTAGAGTTTTGTTGTGAGAAAGCACAAGGCCTCTTTTACTGTTTATTCCAAAGGATATCATTTTCTTGCCAAGTGTAGAAAGGCAGTGTTAAAAGATGGAATAGGTAGTAAAATGGGGTTACGTGTCTGGCAAGCAGGCAGCATTGCTTCCACTCTCTCTGTATTCCTGTTCACAGCACTATTTCTTTGTCTTAGAGTGGTCTGCAACATCAAAAGGAACATTTAATTTCAAAAGATTCTTCCAGCCAGTTTCTATCAATCAACCTGTTATCCCTTGGCCATCTTAAAATTCTTATTGTTCACAAATTTTGAACTAAGTGGTTTCAGCCTTCAGTTATTCAAACCTTGATCTTTTGCCAGAGCTCCTTCTTAGAACAAAAGGCAGTGGGAAAAGTTATTACAAAACAAAATCACTTAAGCAGTTTCTACACAGCATAGAATAAACTAATGGTAAAACATAACATGTGACTATTGTTCTAGGTTACATTATAGAGAGGATATGAGGAAAACAAGCAATGAAATCCATTTAATTGTCTGAATTGTGTATAATGTGATGTCATCATTCCTCATCCATCTGCTTTGTTCTGGGCTGTAATAAATGATGGTCCCCAATTGTTTTGTTTTCTGTCAATGCCTTGTGCATTGTTTGTACTCTCTGTTTAAAACTCTTACTGCTCTGTTATGTGTGCTCCCTTGTCACATGTAGTTATTTTCTGTGCACTATGTTTTTTCATTTAGGTTCATAGGTAGGTACTAGGCTATCTGCCCGAAGGCATTTATAAGCCTAGCCGGAATGCGTTGGCTTCCGCCGCCCCCTTAGATTAGTTCCCTGTGCCTCTGTCCAGCAAAGCCATTGAAGTGATCCCTGGGGTAAACTTTCTGTTTCCCATCCACTCGTCAAGGTTTCTCTTGAAGAGGGTTAGCGAGGAGCTCTGCCTAATGTAGATTGGAATCTTGTTCCAGAGCATGGGAAGTCTCTGGGACAGGAATCTATCCCTCCTGCATGTCCTATTTATTGTTGTGGTGAGGTTTAGCTCCCTGGAGCGTGTGGCTCGAGGGAATATGGTTTTCTTTAGGTGGAGCATGTCCATCAATTCTAGGTTGGACATGGCCTTGTATGTCAGGGAGAGATCACCTCTGAGTAGGCGGTATGCAACTGAGTACAGCTGGAGTTTCTTCAGTCAAGCTGCATAGGGCATCTGCTTGAGGCCAGTGATCCTCTTGGTGAGGAACTTCTGTGGTCTTTCCAATTGTTGCAGGTGTCTTGTAAGGTACATCCCAAATGGGGCATTGTACTCTATGATGGGTCTGATGAGTGATGCGTAGAGGGGCCCAATGACCTCTTTTGATCTGGATGCAAACCCTTTTGTGATTAGGTGGGCCATATAGAAGGATTTTCTAACCACTTTGGCAATGTGATTATCAAAGGAGAGGTTACTATCTACTTGGGTCCCCAGATCCCTTATTGCGTCTTCCGTATTTAGGGGACTACCACCTATGTGGTAGTTTGTGGGTACTTTGTTTTTTCCAAAGGGTATGACTATGCACTTTTTGGCATTTAGCTTGAGGCCATGGTTTTGACACCAGGTATCTGTCTCAGTGAGACCCTTTTGGAGGATGTCTGTGTCAGCTGGAGAGTCAATTATAGCCCCTAGTTTGCAGTCATCTGTGAACATCATCAGCCATAGTCCTTCTGTGCTTGCCTTTACCTCTGAGAAGTATATGCCGAACAGGATGGGTCCTAGGACTGAGCCCTGGGGAATGCCACTTGTAACCAGTTTAGAGTAAGACCTAGCTCCCGCAACTCTTACCATTTGGGTTCTGTCCGTGAGCCAGTTGGCAACCCATCTCATGATGTAGGAGTTTATTTTTAGGCTGGTGAGCTTGTCTATAATGCCTGAGTGGGGAATGGTGTCGAAGGCCTTTGCGAGGTCTGGGTAGGCTGTGTGGACCACCGTTCCCTCGTCTATAGCCTTGGTAACTGTCTCAAAGACGTCCACCAGGTTTAGGAAGCATTATCTGCCCTTAACAAAGCCAAACTGTGTAGGGTCCAGTGTTTGGAGGTTTCCATTGTCTCTGTTAATATGATCCATGATGATGTGCTCCATAGCTTTGCAGACCAAGCTAGTCAGACTTGTGGAGCGGAATAACCATTGCTGTGCACCACTCTGTGGGCACGTAGCCTGCGGAGAGGATGAGTTTAAACAGTGTGTTTAGGTGGGGGGTTAGTTCATCTTTGATCTCATGTAGGACGTAGCCTGGGACACCATCCAGTCCCATTGATGCTGTGATGTTCATTGTGTTTCACTGCTGCAGTCATTACGCTTGGGTTATCCTGCCATCAGGCGGTCCCGCAGTTGGCCAGAGTTCCAAAGTCTTGGTCCGGCGTCGGTTGCTGTCGCTTCTTCCCTGACGTCAGTGCGCCAAGGTTATATAAAATACAGCCGACACCATTTTCTTCAGTCTTTCTTGCCGCGTGGTGCCTGAAGCAAAAACCAGTTCGCAAGTGCCGGTCGGCCGACTCCTGAGATTTTTAATTCGAATTTCAGAACCGAAGTCTTCAATAAAGCTAAGTACCCCGTTGGGGAAACTTTTTCTTGCTTCAGACCGATGTCAGTAAAAGTTAATAATTGTATTTCTTGTGGGAAGCAAATACCTCATAAGGATTTTCAATCTTACTGTATTCCATGCCTAGGCCCAGACCACGACGTCACTAGTTGTCTGTTTTGTGCTAGATTTAACAAGTGCACTATTAAATGTCGGTTTGACTTTGCTCACCATTATTTTGGCCGAAGGTTCAATTATACCATGCCGTCGAAACAACCGACGACCAGAATACACAAAAAACGCAAAGACAAGGATAAGGACAGACATCCGAGGTCCAAAACCTACGATGAAGCCTCTTCTAGGCCAGTCGCCGGTTTGCCGGTTCTCAGTGAGGCGCTTTCGCGGCCCCTGACACCCGCTACCTCAGAGCCACAGGCCGCCTCCAACTCCCACGTGAAGATGTCTAGGCCTCTGTTAACTCAAGGTATTGGGCCTACGGAAACTAACCCCTCAGATGGGTCCGGAGCTGCTGAGCAGGCATCGGCTTCTGAGGGTGTTTTCAGACCTTCACAGCTTACCATCAAAACAACAACCAAGTCTAAAACTCCATTAAAGACAAAGAAGCAAGTACAGCATTCACCTGGACAGGCCTCCATGCCTAAAAAACAGATGCTCAAAATAGCCAAAGACCTAATTACTCTGATCAGGGGTTCCCATCTCCCTCCTGATAAAAGGCCTAGGCAGGATACAGACTATGACTGCTCTGACCAGGTTTCCATTTCTTCTGATTCCTCTTCAGACCAGGGATACTCTTTATCCCCCTTTGAGGACTCTGATGCTGAAGAATCAATCCCTTCAGCCTCTCCTCCTGAGGATTACTCTTTTGGGGAAACTTTACATACCATGAGGGAGCATTTCCATTGGGAGGGCCAGGATTATTCAGAATCCAAGAAAAGGCTCAGAGACTTTCTTTTATTGTCTCAGCACAGGTCCCTTGCTATTCCGCCAGTGTTAGATATTGTGGATGATGTGTTCTCTGAATCCAGTTTAAATCCTGATTCTTTGCCCCCTGCTCCAGTCAAGCCAGACAGGTACTACAGAGTCCCTGACTCCACAAATTTCTTTATAGAAACCCTGTTGCTGACCCAGAAACTATTTCCCAGGGTCCCAAAGGGGTAAAGGCTTCCACGGCTAAAAATCCAGTTCCCTCTGACAGGGATTCTAGAGCATTAGACAGATGGGGGAAGAAAGTTTACACTTCTGCAACTTTAGCAGTAAGGGCTTTAAATTGCCAGTTTCACATGCTTAAATACCAACAATATTTAATGTCTCTGTTAAAACAGAAAATGCTTACAAGCTCAGAACATCCTGACTATAAGGAAATGCAGGATTTATTGCATGCAGCTGAACAAGTGGGAAAACATACTCTGCAATGTGGTTTTGATTCATTAGAGGCTTCTTGTAGAGCAGCAGTTACAGGATCTGTGATTCGAAGGCATGCTTGGTTAAAAGAACAAGGTTTACCTGACCATGTTAAGGCAAAATTATTGGATGCTCCTTTACAGCAGGATATTTTATTAGGTGTTAAGGCAGAAGAGGTATTAAAGAAAATGGAGGATAAGGCAAAATCTATGCAAACAGTGAAGGATTTCTTACAGCTACAGCCACCTCGATTTAACAGAAATTGGCCTTCAAAACATTGGCCCTTTCCAGTGTCAGACAGATCACAAAGAGGCAGATACAGACACCCAAGAGGCAGATCTCAGCCCCAAGGCTCTTACAGACCACGACAGTGGGGTACTTCAACCCCAAAAGGAGGGGAAGACAAGTCACAACCTTCTAGGAAACAGTTCCAATGACTTCCCCCTTCAAATGCCAAGCACTTACCTTTTCGCAGCTCCCTTTGGGGGAAAATTAGCATTTTTTTCACAAAATTGGCATATAATCACCCAAGACAAATGGGTTCTGAATATTGTGTCTCAAGGTTACATGTTCCACTTTCACACTCTACCAAGGCCAAAAGGAATGCCAGACCTGCCACAAAATCAATGGGCAGAGGCACAAAAACAAATTTCAGCCCTCATGGACATGAGAGCTATTCAAAAAGTGCTGCAACAAGGACAATGATTTTACTCAAGACTTTTCCTGGTCCCCAGAAAGGACAAAGCCTGGAGACCTATACTGGACCTTTCTACTCTAAATACCTACCTGGATGTTCCAAAATTCAAAATGTTGACACTACAGCAGCTTCTTCCCATGCTGGGCAAGAAGGCTTGGCTTGTTACCTTGGACCTCAAAGAGGCATACCTGCATGTCCCTATCAGACAAAATTGCAGAAGATACCTCAGATTCATTACTGGCTCAATGCATTACCAGTTCTCTGCACTGCCCTTTGGCTTATCTACTGCGCCCAGGGTCTTCACAAAATGCCTGGCACCAGTAATTGCATTTTGCAGACAAAAAGGAATTCAAATATATTCCTACTTGGACGACTGCCTTATTCAAGCACAGAGCAAGGACATTCTTCTAAAGCATCTGGCATTTGTAAAAAGACTGCTAATTTGCCTAGGGTACACAGTAAACGAAAAGAAGTCAAAACTAGTGCCCTCATAAGAGATAATATTCCTGGGTGCCAGCTTAAATACAACGGCTTATCTCACGCCAGACAAGCAAGGACAACTGACTCAGTACTTTCAATTGATGGCAAAAAAAAACCAACTCCCTGCAAGAAAAATTCTGCAGGTCTTGGGGTTCATGGCGTCCTGCATACTACTAATACCATATGCCAGACTGCATATGAGGAAATTACAATGGTACCTAAAAAGTGTTTGGACTCAACACTGTCACAGTTTGGAAACTGTAATACCACTTATTCCCTGCCTACAACAGGAGTTTCGATGGTGGGCACAGGCATGTCACCACAACAAGGGACAGCCTTTCACTCTACCCACAGCCAGGCAGACACTAACAACAGATGCTTCGGATTACGCCTGGGAAGCACATATGGCAGGAAAATATATTCAGGGCAAGTCCAGACATAGATCTTTTTGCCTCCCCAATGAATTGCTAACTACAGAAATTCTGCACAAGGACTTACCACACACAAGCATGGAAAGTGGATGCTCTCTCGTTCAGCTGGAAAAGCCTAAAAGTTTATGCCTTCCCACCACTGCTTCTCCTTTCAAAGGTACTCCTAAAAGCCAGACAAGAAAAGCCACAAATGATCCTGATTGCCCCAGACTGGCCACGCCAGCACTGATACCCAATCCTCAAGGCCCACCATGGATTTTACCTCAAATTCCTCATCTTCTGACTCAAGAAAACAATCAGATCCTGCACAGCCAGCTCAAAACCTTAAACCTGGATGCATGGCAGATTCCTTAGTCAAGCAGACAACACCTCTCTCTAAAGCTGTTATGGATGTCATTTTGAAGGCCAGGAGGCCTAGCACCAGGAAATCCTATTCAGAAAAGTGGAATAGATTCTGTGCCTGGAACCAGGCTCAAAGCTTTGACCCTCTTCTTCCAAATATTCCTCAGATATTACAATACTTAACTGAGATGCTGGACAAAGGCCTATCCTTTTCATCCATTAAGATCCACGCCTCTGCCATCTCGGCTCATTACAACACAGATCCTCCTATTTTCTCTCGTCCATTGCTAAAACAGTACCTCAGAGGGGCTAAAAACATAAGACCGCCCCGGAGAGCACCAACACCAACTTGGGACCTCAATTTTGTCTTGGAAAAACTAACTTTACCTCCTTTTGAGCCAGCGAATTCAGCAGAATTAAAATATGTGTCATGGAAAACTGCTCTGCTTCTGGCAATAACCTCAGCATGAAGAGTCTCAGAGTTACAGGTACTAATGGCAGTGGAGCCTTTCATCATTTTACACCAAGACAGGGTTTCTTTAAGAACAAACCCTTCATAGGTTCATAGGTTCATAGGTTCATACTAGGCTATCTGCCCGAGGGCATTTACAAGCCTAGCCCATAGTTTTGTGGCTTACGCCACCCCTTTAGTATGGGGAACTATACCCATTATTTTGCTGTGCCTCTGTTGAGCAGTGACACTGAGGTAATCCCTGGGGTATATCTGCGATCTCCCATCCATTGGTCAAGATTTCTCTTGAACAAGGCCAGCGAGGTGCTCTGCCTCACATATACCGGGATTTTATTCCACAGCATAGGGAGTCTTTGGGTGATGAATCTATCCCTCCAGCACGTCCTATTAATAGCCGTGTCGAGGTTTAAGTCTCCGCCCTTGTGGCTCTGACGGATCTAGATTTTTGAGGTGAAGCATATTCATCAAATCTGGGTTTGACATGGCCTTGTATGTTAGGCAAAGGTCACCTCTGAGCAAGCGGTGCGACTGAATAGAGCTGGAGTTCTTTCAGTCGGGCAGCATAGAACAGATGTTTGAGACCCTTTATCCTTTTGGTGAGGAACTTTTGTGGCCTCTCCAGCTGCTGCAAGTGTCGGGTCAGATACATTCCGAATGGGGCATTGTACTCAATCATTGGTCTGATGAGTGATGAGTATAGGGAGACTATGACCTCCCTTGATCTAGATGAGAATCCCTTCATGATAAGGTGGGCAATGTAGAAGGTCTTCCTAACTACTTTAGCTACATGGGTGTCGAATGACAGACTACTATCAACCTGGGTCCCCAGGTCCCTGATAACTTCTTCTGTACTCAGTGGATTGCCACCTATTTGGTAGCTAGGGGTAACCTTGTTTTTCCCGAAGGGTATGACTATGCATTTTTTGGCATTTAACTTTAGGCCATGGCTCTGGCACCAGTTAGCCGTTTCTGTGAGACCCTTCTGAAGGATATCTGTGTCAGATGTGTTTTCTACTATGGCCAGTTTGCAGTCATCTGCAAACTTTGTCAGCCATAACCCTCCTGTGTTTGCTTGTACTTGGAAAAGTAGATGCCAAACAAGAGTGGGCCCAGGACTGAGCCCTGTGGTACACCACTTGTGACAGGCTTTGAGTCTGACATGGCGCCAGCAACTCTGACCCTGTGGGTTCTGTCACTCAGCCAGTTTGCAACCCATCTTGTGATGTATGGGTTAACATTTAAGCTGATGAGTTTTTCAATGATACCCGAGTGGGGTATTGTATCAAAGGCCTTCGCCAGATCGAGGTAGGCTGTATGGACTGCCTTTCCCTCATCAATGGCTTTGGTGACTGTTTCAAAAGTCAACCAAGTTTAGAAGGCATGATCTGCCTTTGACAAAGCCAAACTGGGATGGATCCAAAGTCTGCAAATTCCCTATGTCTTTATTTATGAGGTCCATTATGATCCTCTCCATGGCTTTGCAGATAAGGCTTGTCAAGCTAATGGGCGGTAATTTCCAGGGTCGGTGGAGGCACCGCCTTTGTGAAGTGGGACCACAGTTGCAGTGCACCACTCCTGGGTGCGTATCCAGAGGTAAGACTATGATTAAACAGCTGTCCTAGCTGTGGGTTTAATTCCTCGTTGAGTTCGTGGAGCACACAGCCGGGGACACCATCAGGTCCCATGGATGCTGTGTTTTTGCTTTGGAGAGAGCAGTTCTCACTTGGGCGTTGGAGATGTTTGGGGGCTGCAATCGCTTGGTATAGATATCTCTCCTTTTGGGGAGGGGAGAAGTTTGCACTGAACCTGTCAGCCAGTATGTTGGCAATGTCTGTAGGATCAGTAATCTTCACATCATTTTGAACTAGTTCTGAGCATATCTGGGAGTTTCCTCCCAGGTTTCTAACATAGCTAAAGAAGGCCTTATGATTGTCTTTTGAGTCTTTAGCTATTTTTCTCTCAAAATTTGCTTTGGATGATTTTATGAGAGCTCTTAGTTTTTTACTTATAGTGATCAAGGGTGTCTTACCTTTTAAGGATTTTGCTCTATCTTGTAGTAGCTTCCTCCTTTTGTTGTAGAGTTTGTTTATGGCTGGGGTCCACCAGAGTGGACGCTTGCCTTTGGTACAAAGAGTCTTTGTTTTGCTTGGGATTGCCTTATCCATGCAGTCCTGCAGGTGCTGGTAGAAGGCATTTGTAAGTGATTCAGCGGCTTGAGTACTGTTTTCCGTCGGCTCGGGGGCCTTAAAGGAGACCACACTAGTCTTTAGAAGTGTGAAGTCAGCTTTCGAGAAGTTCTTTATTGTGGTCTTTTTTATTTCAGGTGGGGGTGGGATGAGGACCTCCAGCGAGATTAGTTTGTGATCTGATCTCACCAGTGAGGGGTATACTTCCGGTGTTGAACATTGTGCTCCCATGTTCGTGATGATGAGATCAAGTATGTTTTCTCCTCTTGTGGGGATGGTGACTAGTTGTTCCATGGCATTTGAGTTTATGAATTCCAGGAACTTTTGGGCTAGGGTGTTTGGGCTTGAGTAGTGTTCCCAGTCTATATTAGGGTAATTGAAGTCACCTAGTATGATGGTGTTTGGTGATACATTTATCCCTCTAGTGTTTTCAGGAAGGCCATGTGAGGTTCCTGAGTTTGTGAGGGTGGCCTGTAACATGCTACAATTTGCAGAGCAGTCTTGCCTATGGTTAATTGCACCTGGATGGTCTCCGATGCATCGTGCGTTGCCACCAGTCTTGAGGTGTGGGTGTCTTTGATGAATATGGATACCCCCTCCTTTCTTGGTATTGTCCGGATTTTGGGGCCGGAACGCATGATAAGAGGTAAAACCTGATAGTGCTGGGGTGCTCTCAGGAGCCTTGAACCAGGTTTCTGTCACTGCACAGACATCGATGTTCTCCATACTGAGAAGGGCCTCGAGTGCGTGCATTTTGAGATTTAGACTTCTGGCATTGAGCAGCATTACCCTTAGTTTTTTCCTTTTTGTGTTCTAGGGTGGTAGGTTTAGAATTTGAGCCTTGCCTAAAAAGGCACTATGGGGTGGCAAGAGCCTTTGCCAATATCCGAATCCCAGGGTGACAGGTGCAAGCCGTCCCTTGCGAAGCAGCGTGGCTTGTCCAGCATGTCATCCCAGGCAGACAGACATTGGATCCCCTTTGAATGACACCAGAGTTTAAGCCAATTGTTAAAGCTGATCATCTTATCTCTGTATTGTGGCATCATTCTTGGTGAAGGTAGGATACTGCTCAAGGTCAGGGTCATACCTGCCTGGGCTACATAATCAGAGAGCTCCTCAATGTCTCTTTTCATTTAGTCCAAGGAGGTGCGTCTCAGGTCGTTTACACCAGCGTGGACAATGACTGAGTCATATTTGTACCTGCTGTTGAGAGACCTGAGTGCTTGCGTTATGTGGCGGATTCTAGCGCCCGACAGGCAGCTTACTGTGACCTTCTCCTTACTCAGTCTGGTGAGCGGGACGCCAGTGTGTCTGACTATGGAGTCACCAATGACTAGTGTGTCTGGCATTGTGTTTGGCCTTAAGGGCTGTGACTGTTTGACACTCTGACTGTGAGGTCTATGTGTTGCAGGTGTTGTGTTCTGAGGTGGTGGTTGTTTGGGTGTCTGCTTTGGTGGCCTCTGCTGTTTTGGTAGATTTTTGATCAGAGCCGCCGAGTATGTCTTTGTGTGTTTATGTGTATGATTTGAGGTTGTGATGGTACTATGTGAGACTGGGTCTATAGTGTGTGTGGTAACCTTCTCCTCCTGACTGGTCTTGCCAGTCCTATGTTGAGAGAGCTCAGCCTCCAGTTTGGCCGTATAGTTGCATCTCTCGCATGTATTTGTGTTTTGTGGGAGGAGGAGAGGGTTGTCTGTGTACATGAGGCAATTGTAACATTGCCTCAATATTCCCAGGTTCACCAGCTGAGCAGGAGAGGACACTAGCAACTGATCCCTCGACATGCTAGAAGGACTAGACAAAAACTTTAAAAGAGATTCCGGGGACGGAGTGACCGAGAAATGGGGTTTGCCTTTTGGGGTGCTATCTATAAGAGTGCCGTATCAAGGTAATAAGTACTGTAGGAGCAAGTGCTAGGTTTAACAGATAGAGAAAAGTCTACTTGGAGTCAAGTAGAGATGATCTTTCTAGGTATTAGAGAAAGTGCTAGTAACAGGGATGCTTAAAGGTAAGATTGAAAAGAATGCACTCTGCAGTGTGCACTAGAGAAGTTAGATATGAAAGTAGGTAACTTGAGTTTTACCTGTTTAAAAAGTTAAGGTTTAGTGGAGAGTTACTATTTTTAAAACAGCAAGATGGACTGAAAGGGGTGGTTACTTTTGTATTTTGGTACTATGAAATACTGTAGGATGGCCAATAAATTTAAATAATTGAAGGGGTGGGATTTCAAAAGTGATGGTTTTGTGATTACTCACATAAGCCAGTGAAAGTAGAGAGAAATGAGATATATGGTCAGATTAACAAAGAGGCGGGCAACTAGAAAGACAGTGGTATTTAACAAGACAACTTAAATGGGTGGGAGGGAGGGGAAAAATTCTGCCTGACTGAGAACAGAGAGAGCTGTGGTCTCTTTTGAAGTTTTAATATGCTGTTAAACAGAATGCAAGCAAAACACAAGGTAAAGAAAACAAACTACAGTATTCAAAATATAGAAAGGCAATACAGAAATACAAAAAATAACAGCAAACTAACCTTTCCTTCACAGCAAAGTGTAGCAGAGTCTGGATGAGCCAAAGCTTGTATCCAGTGTGGCTCTTAACCAAACTATTCACTTGCCAACTTTTTATCCAAATCCCCAGAATAAAGGGGAGAGACTTCTGCATTCATTGGACATACACAGGCAGTTTCGTTTCTACTTGGACAAAACAAAAGCTTTCAGGAAAACTGAGCAATTGTTTGTAGCATATACTGCAGGATCACAGGGAAAGGCTATTTCAAAGCAGACCATTTCAAAGTGGATAGGACTCTGTATCCGTTTCTGCTACACACAGCATGGGAAAACTATACCTAGCAACATTAGGCCACATTCTACCAGGGCAACAGCCACTTCAATTGCCTACCTTAGAGGAGTACCTACCAAAGATATCTTGGAAGCTGCAACTTGGAGTTCAGTGCATACCTTTACCAAACATTATCACTTGCCTCTTTATTCTAAATCCAGAGCTGGCTTTGCCACTGCAGTGCTGCAGGGTCTCATAGCCACCCCCAAATCCTCTTTAGAACCAGTCACCCAACCTCAGCTTTGGGATTCAACCCAAGTGTAATGACTGCAGCAGTGAAACACGATGAACATAGTACAGTTTTGTACCTACCATAAATGTAGATGTTCGAGTGTATTCACTGCTGCAGTCCAGGTTACCCTCCCTCCATCCCCTCTTTCTTAGCTGGGACTTATCTATACCTTTCTTCCCTATACTACCTATGTGGTGTATTTGCTGGTAACTGAAGGTTTTGGTTTTACTCTTTATGTATGTTTTATTAGCAATATGTATTGCCTACCTATTTGGGGGCACCTGACATCTGGCCCAAGAAAAACTGAAGAAAATGGCGTCGGCTGCATCTTATATACCCCTGGCGCACTGACGTCAGGGAAGAAGTGACAGCAACCGACGCCGGACCAAGACTTTGGAACTCTGGCTGGCTGCGGGGCCACCTGATGGCAGGATAACCCAAGTGTAATGACTGCCACAGTGAATACACTCGAACATCTACATTTATGGTAGGTACAAAACTGTATTTTTTTGGCTTTGGAGAGGGCTGTTTTAACCTGAGTGTCTGTGATTTCAGGGGCACTACATTCTTCTGGTATAGTTATGGGCCCTTTTGGTGGTCAGAGGGGGGTGAAGTTTGCACTGAACCTGTCTGCCAGGATGTTGGCTATATCGGTCATTTCAGTGTATTTTGTGCCATTCTGCACTAATTCTGAGCAGATCTGAGAATTGCCACTTAGATTCTTGACATAGCTAAAGAATGCCTTGTGGTTATCTTTGGAGTCCATGGCAATTTTTCTTTTGAAGCTAGCCTTGGATGATTTTATGAGGGAACATAGTTTCTTGCTGATACTGATCAGGGATGTCTTCCCTTCTTGGGATTTTACTCTTTTCTGTACTAGTTTCCTCCTTCTATTGTATAGCTTGTTTATGGCAGGGGTCCACCAGACTGGTTTCATTTTCTTGGAGGAGTGAGTCTTGGTTTTGTTTGGGATAGCATGATCCATGCATTCTTGTAGGTGCCCGTAGAGTGCATTAGTAAAGAATTTTGCAGCTTGGACAGCGTTATCCTTTAGCATG
Source organism: Protopterus annectens (assembly GCF_019279795.1). NCBI lineage: Eukaryota > Metazoa > Chordata > Ceratodontiformes > Protopteridae > Protopterus > Protopterus annectens. The sequence goes on along the minus strand of NC_056747.1, from coordinate 268,880,597 downwards.
GGGGCTTTGAAATTTCCCACCTCGGTCTTAAGTAATGTGAAGTTTGCTTTTGAAAAGTTTTTCACGGTGGTTTCTTTGACCGGGGGTGGTGGTGGAATGTGGATATTCAGAGTGATTAGTTTATGGTCAGATCTAACCAGCGAGGGGTTGACCTCCGGTGTGGAACACCAGTCGCCCGTGTTGGTAATGACCAGGTCCAATATGTTGTCACCTGTGGTGGGGGTGTTGACCAGTTGATCCAGGGCATTTGAGTTTATAAATTCTAGGAAATGTTGGGCAAGGGAGTTTGTACTTGAGTAGTTCTCCCAGTTAATGTTTGGGTAATTGAAATCACCCAATATCAGGGTGTTTGATAGGACCTTTATGTTTCCCAGTGTTTCCAGGAATGCAGAGTGGGGGTCTTGGGACATGGATGGGTGATCTGTAGCAAGCTATAATTTGAATAGCAGTTTTGCCCATTGTTAGTTGCATGTGGATCATCTCTGAAGCATCGTGCTGTGCCACTAACCTGGAGGTGTGGGTATCCTTGATAAATATGGATAATCCCCCGCCTTTTGTATTTTGGTCTGGGTTTTGTGGCCGAAATGTATGGTATGAGTTGTAGCCTGGTAGTGCTGGGGTGCTCTCTGGAGCCTTAAACCAGGTTTCTGTTACTGCACATATATCAATTTTCTCCATACTGAGGAGTGCCTCGAGTACATGCATTTTGAGGTTTAGACTTCTGGCATTGAGCAACATTACCCTCAGTTTTTTGTTACTTGTGCTATTTACAGCGGTGGGTTTGTCTTTTGAGCCTTGCCTAACAAAGGAACTATGAGGGTGGCATGAGCCATGGCCAGTATTCAAAAGCCTAAGGGTGACAGGTGCAAGCCGTCTCTAGCGAAGCAGAGTGGCTTTTCGAGCATGTCATCCCAGGCTGACAGACACTGGATCCCCTTTGAATGACACCAGAAGTTTAGCTAATTGTTGAAATTGATATTTTTTTCTTTATACTGTGGTATCATTCTTGGTGAGGGCAAGATGCTACTCAGGGTCAGGGTCATACTGGCCTGGGCTACATGATCAGAGAGCTCTTCCATGTCTCTTTTCATGTAGTCCAGGGAGGTACGGCTCAGGTCATTCACACCAACATGGACAATGGTAGAGTCATATTTGTACTTGTTCTGGAGTGACCTGAGTGCTTGTGTTATGTGGCGGATCCTGGCACCCGACAGGCAACTAACAGTAACCTTCTCCTTGTTCAGCCTAGTGAGTGGGACATCAGTGTGCCTGTCTATAGAGTCACCTATTACTAGTGTATTGGGTATGTTATTTTGCCTTAAGGGCTGTGATTGTGTAGCACACTGGTTTTGTGAAGTATGTGTTTCATGGTTTGTGTTGGGGGGTGGAGGTTGCTTGGATGTCTGCTTTGGAGGTCTCTGTTGCTTTTGCAGATTTTTATTTAGAGCCTCCGAGTATGTTTTTTTGTATTTATGTGTGTTTTTTGCCAGTGCTGGTTTCATAGGTCTATGTGAGACTGGTGGTGTGATGCAAGTATTTCCCTTCTCCTCTTGACTGCCTGGTCCAGTTTTGGGTTGAGAGAGCTTAGCATCCAGTTTGGCTGTATAATGGCATCTCTCGCATGTATTAGTGTTTGGTGGAAGGAAGAGGGGGTTGTCTGTGTACATGAGGCAGTTGTAACACTGGCTCAAAATGCCCAGATTCACTAGTTGGACTGGAGAGTGCACCTGAAACTGCCCTTTGGACATGCCTGGATAGGTACAGTGAACTGTTTTAGTCACTGGCTGGTAAGGTCGAATAGAGAGCTTTGTCCTTCTGTACAGTATAGGGGGGGTCTAGTGCTAAGGTTTATTAGTGCTTGCTATGAGTTTTGAGCAAGAGCCAAGATGAGAAGTGAATGATTTCAGTGCTTAAGTTGAAAGTTTGTCTAGTTCCAAAGGAAAAATTGAAGAGTAGACTTTGGGGAGCCGGGAATAGTTATGCCATAGCTAAATGGCGCTGCCCGGCGTGCAAAACCTTACAAATGCAGGTTTTATAGCAGGGAAATTAAAGAGAGAGAAATTAGCCCAAAATGGCCAATAAACTACTACTTTCTGGGCTGAAACCACTCCTCCAGGGACAGATAGGCTGCTCAAAGCTCCCTCTCTCACAGTGGACAGAGAAACTTCCTTCCATCCAAGTAAGGTATGGGTAAACACTGAAACTCGTAACACAGCCCTGAATTCAGCACTAACCTGAAAACTGGACGAAACTAGCTTAGAACGGTGGGAAAACAAGCATATTTTTGTGTTTTTTTTTTGTTTTTTTCAGAAAATAAAGCAGATACAATCAAAACAACACTTTAACTGTACAGAAACGGCTATAATACTTGAGTGTGTAGCCTACTACATTTAAACGGGTAATTTAAACACAAAAATGACTTTGTTAAAGTGCAGGCAGTAAAATAAGTACACTATGTAGCTGAAACAAGCTTTTTAAATCACAGAAACTCTAGAAAATCAGCGTTTTGGGTGGAATTAGCTAAAGGCAGCAAGAAAATGCAGAAAAATTATACTTAATCACTCCAAAGTCTCTCTACTGCTGTAGATCTGCATGGCACCAGGCGGGAGCCTGCTGAGCTGTATACTAGCACAAAAACCTTGCAAATGCAGGTTTTATAGCAGGGAAATGAAAAAGATAGCAATTAGCCCAAAATGGCCAATAAACTACTAATTTCTGGGCTGAAACCACTCCTCCAGGGACAGATAGGGTGCTCAAAGCTCCCTCTCTCACAGAGAACAGATAAACTTCCTTCTATCCAAGTAAGGTATGGACAAACACAGAAACTTGTGACACAGCCCTGAATTTAGCACTAACCTGAAAACTGGACTAAACTAGCTTAGAAAGGTGGGAAAACAAGTATTTGTTTTTGTTTTTTGTTTTTTTAGGATAAATGTACCAAGAAATCTGTATTTTCTTCTAAGCATCTCCCCTCTCTCTCTCTCTCTCTATGTATATATATATATATATATATATATATATATATATATATATATATATATATATATATATATATATACATCTATCTTTCTCTTACTCATATCATATATATATTCCTAAGCCCTGTTCCCTACTACCTTTAAGATTTATGATTTCTCCATATGCCAGTGGTAAATCTTTCTTATGCTCTTATGTGAAAGGCAGTTTCATTGTAACTGTCTGAATCTGAAATCATAATTCAGCCTTGAAAAAGATCTGCATAAAGTTGGTTTATTTCCATTTAAGTATAGATAATAGATCAGCTGTTTGCTGTACAAAAAATGTTTTACTTTTATAGAAAAAAATGAATGATCTTGTATGTAAAACTACTTTATTGGCACAATGGTTTTAAGACAGATTTTTTTTAATTATTATTCTGTTTAAACTGGCAAATTTAACTGGTGGTGACTTCAGTAGTCATATGCCATAGTTTTTAACATTACAGTCCTTACCTCCAAGTGTACTGACTGTATAAACATGTACTCATTCCACTATGTCAGAGACCACCACTTTATTTCAAACACTTGAATAACTCCAGGAGCTCCATAAAGTGAGTGTGCCTATGATTTAATACAGTAAATGTCTCATGATGACACCTTTTTTAGCAGGTTGCCTGAGAAGGTGCTGACTGATGTGGATTCCCTAAACAGAAGATGGTGGTGAATACTACATAATTAGAATAACATGGCCAGCTTTAAGTGTGGGATTCATAAAATAATTACTTTCAGCTGCAAAGGACTATTTGTGGCTCAGTGCTGGCTAGCATAGGTGGCAGTGATTTAGATAAATAGTCTGAGTAAGTGTAAATAGTGCAAAAAGCTTGTGGATCAGCTGATATTAGATGAAGTTTCCAATTAAAAAAAAGTCTTCTTTACATATTCAGTGAGTGTTGACACACACACACACATACACACACACACACACACACACACACACACAGCTAAGGGTTATAGGATGAGATTCCCAGAGTACTGGACACATTTTGTGCAAGTAGTACTTGAAGAACAGTGCCAAGCAGCTGCTGTAGATGATATGTGCAGCTATAGCCAGGTCCAGGGTACGGCTTTGGATTTCTTTCTTTTTTAACACAAAAATAATTTATCTGGCCTATATCAAGCCATGCCACATATCAAGGTAAGATAACCACATCCCCAGACTTATTTCAGTGCTACATCAGGGAGAGCTGTAGCTAACTATGTTTGCACCCTGGATAAATAGCAGTGTTCCATTTGGGGCCCTCCCTGACATAGCTGGCGTTAGGCACCCATGAAACCCATGGGCAGCCCCTGATTATTTCCCTGCTAATGAGGGCCTCCTTGCAGCAGCTGCGGGTTTCCTCATCTCCTCAGTTTGTTCCTCTACACCTCTTGGATGTCTGCACAGCTAGCTGTCATCACCGTGCGATCGCAAACTTTTATTTTTGCTTTTTTTTTCTCTTTTTTTGATTAGTCTGTAAGCTGCACTCAATTGACCTACACAGCATATATGTAATAGTGACAGTATATGTTGCAGATGGCTTAAATAATGATTTATTCGATGTAGATCAGGGTTTGATTTTTTTTCTCTCGGAATGATTTGGAGCAAATAAGTTTAATCAGACCAAAGTTTACACATCCTTCCTGGAAACAATCATCTTTGTTTAGCAGGTTTCGCCCTCATACAGGGATACATACAACAGACAACATGCCATACTTAAGTATTGCTCAGTAAGTGTCCACAAAATGCATTTGTAGGTGGACCTTAGTAAGATGTTCAGTGTAGAGCCATGCATTCATTTTGTTTGCTGTTAATAGTATTTTGTGTAACACCACGGATGTATATTCCATGTCAGTATATAGTAGTTGTTTACAGTCAAACATAAAGCGATCGATACTACAACAGCAGTGTGCCAGTAACAATTTAGCTGTTTAGAGACTCCATGCAACCCAACCAACAGATTATATGCAAGTTGCATATTTTGCTAACAGTTTAATACCCCTGTACGTTATTCACTGATTTGGATTTCTGCATCAGAAACTACCAGACAGAGCTTGAGTGGTTAAAAAGTATTTTGGATTTCTACAAAGGGACAAGTACCTAACCAAAGGTGGTGTTGCAGTACTTTTGAGAATAGGAATCTATGACTACCGATATACTGTTAGACTCTGGAGTATACTGTGCCTCTGTCCTCTTACCCAGTTTAATCTTTTCTTCCAACTGTGTGCTTTTTATTGTAGTACAGATGAGCCTGGCAGCTACAATGAACACTTTGTTTACTTTCTGCTGTTGCCTTCACTGTTCATATAACAGCACAAGATATCCCAGGTCCTTGAATTTCAGCAGAACTTTTGCATTAGCTGGTTAGACTTTGCACTTTTCAGCTAGCAGTATGCTGCCCTACTATGCAGCACACATGCATTGCACCCGACACCTGAATGGTACCATGCTGCATACTTGGCAGCTTTAAGGGTTATGGGCTACAGTGTATAAAATGGTGTTGAAGCAATATAAACAAGAATATGTTGCAATGGTTTTGACCCTATTTCCTAGGCAAAATTACTTTCTATGTAAATATATCTTTACTGAAACATTGTTGCCATGCAGTACTTAGAAAATGGAATCACATATATATGTGTGTGTGTGTGTGTGTGTGTGTGTGTGTGTGTGTGTGTGTGTGTGTGTGTGTGTGTGTGTGTGTGTATATATATATATATATATATATATATATATATATATATGTATATGTATATATTTATATGTATATATATCAGTAATAATCATTATTTTTCACATTAGTTTGTTTTCATAGCTTCAAAGATTAGCACTAGACTAAATGCCCTTATGGACCATTTTAAGCCTAGCAAATTACCCCATGTGAGAAGGACTTTGTTGATTATTAATACTGGTTTATCAATTACTGTTAGTTTTGCTACTCATATGTTAATTTTAGAAGGATGAAACACTGTACTAAGGGGTGTAGCGAAACAGTACGCATGAGATAGGTTTCTCAACTAGCCAGTGGCTAATCAGCCTATAAGCTGTAACAAATAATAAAGACTAAGGGACTGACAACTATTTAAATACAAATGTAGCAGACAGTTGTCACTGGGGAAGTTGTTTAATGTAGGTTTTCCCTTCCTTTTAAATGCTCCTTTAAAACAACTTAACCTAATACCATCAAAAAATCATGGAGTTAAAGGGTTCTGACCACTACTACTTTTGTACCAGTGCCTTCTTTTCCTGTCCCTGATCTTTTCTGCACAGTTAGTGGCTCAGCAAGTTGCAGAGTTGTCTGTGATGCTTGGGACATATCTCTGTGCTCAAGGATTTTGTTCAGCTCTAAATCTTCTGGGGGGGGGGGGGTCAAAGATCCAAAAATGGAGACATTGTTTTTTAATATTACACTAATTCACTTAAAAAATGTTAAGACAATAACTTTTGCATAAAATGCATGTCTGAAACTGTAATGGGCAGCCTCTCCACAGGCTATGTGCCCATAGAATGGCGCACAGCAATGGTTATTCCTCTCCACAAAGGAGGGGCCACAACTGACCCTGGTAACTATCGCCCCATAAGCCTGACTAGCCTGGTCTGCAAGGCTATGAAGCGCATCATCATGGAACTCATTAACGAAGACATTGGGAACTTCCAAACACTTCACCCAACCCAGTTCAGCTTTGTTAAGGGCAGATCATACCTACTAAACCTGGTTGACTTCTTCGAGACAGTCACCAAGGCCACAGACGAGGGATAGGTGGTTCACACAGCCTACCTTGACCTCGCCAAGGCTTTCGACACCATTTCCCACTCGGGTATTACAGAAAAACTCACCAGCCTGAACATAAACCCCTACGTCACGAGATGGATTGCCAACTGGCTTACAGACAGAGCTCACACTGTAAGAATAGTGGGCTCCAGGTCCAACTCTAAACCAGTCACAAGTGGTGTCCCACAAGGCTCGGTCCTGGGACCCCTAATGTTTGGCATATTCTTCTCAGAAGTACAGGCAAACACAGGAGGACTATGGCTAACCAAGTTCGCCGATGACTGCAAACTGGGAGTCATAATTGACTCTCCGGCTAACACGGACATCCTCCAAAAGGGCCTTACTGAGATGGACACCTGTTGTCAAAGTCATGGCCTCAAGCTAAATGACAAAAAATGCATAGTCATCCCATTTGGGAAAAACACCCACGAATTACCACATAGGGGGCAGTCCCCTTAATACAGAAGAGGTAATAAGAGATCTGGGGACCCAGGTAGATAGTAATCTCTCCTTTGACAATCATATTGCCAAAGTAGTTCAGAAATCCTTCTATGTGGCCCATCTAATTACTAAAGGGTTCACATCTAGAAATAAAGAGGTTATAGTGCCCTTCTACTCGTCACTCATTAGACCCATCATAGAGTACAATGCCCCATTTGTGATGTACCTCACAAGACACTTCCAACAGCTGGAAGGACCACAAAAGTACCTCACTAAGAGGATTACTGGTCTCAAACATATGTCCTATGCAACCTGACTGAAAAAACTCCGGCTGTACTCAGTGGCATATCGCTTACTCAGAGGTGATCTCTGTCTGACTTACAAAGCCATGTCCAACTCAGATTTGATGGACATGCTCCACCTAAAGAAATCCAAGTCACTGCGAGCCACATGCTCTAGTGAGCTAAACCTCACCACAACAATAAATAGAACATGCTGGAGGGATAGATTCCTGTCACAGAGACTCCCCATGCTTTGGAACAAAATTCCAAATTACATCAGGCAGATCACATCACTAACACTCTTCAAGAGAAACCTTGACGAGTGGATGGGTAACAGAAAATACACCCCTGGGATCACTTCATTGGCTCTGCTTGAAAGCGGATCAGTTAATTAATCAATGGGGCGGTGAAAGCCGACATACTCTGGCTAGGCTTATAAATGCCCTTGGGCAGATAGCCTAGTACCTACCTAAAAACCTATAATGGCTGTAATTATTGTTTGTCTGTAGTCCTCTGTGATTTTCCTGAAAGTCAAAAATTTTACAAGGGACAGGGCAAAACCATGGATATTCTGCAAAATCGGGTACAGCTGACAGGTATGTTTGGAAGATCAGAATGCTTCTCATACAAGCTTCTGGAATTCCTGTTGCTGTCCTGCTGTCCTGTGAATATGTTAAGCAGCTGTCCTGTTTACTTTTGTGGTTGTCACAGAGAATATCTAAAAATGTTTTCAACCAGTCGTGCCACTCACATTTAGTCAACCGCCGTCATCAGACACAAAGTCTAAACGTATTACATATTTTAAAAGTAAGCAGTGTCTTCAGGATTTGATCTGTAACTTTCAAAATTAGTTCTTGTGGCTTACCGCTCAGCTGCTAGCATGCTTTCTCTGCAATGAAGAGCATCAAGATATGCGAGATGTTATCAGCCAGGCACTTCCAAGAACATGTTTGGTCCAAATAATGCACCTGCCTTCATGGAAGTCTGGTAAAATGGTAAACCCTTGGAAGAAATCATTATGCTATTTACTGGGGGTGGGGTTGTTGACAAGCAGTCACCAAGATGCAGGAATTAACTTTAAAAGTTACAAAACTGATCCTGAAGATAGAGCTGAATTTTTTTAAATACCTAACCTAGACGGTTGTTTATGATGAAACTATATGATGAGTGGATGTCCTTATCAGAAGCTTCCTTTTAAGCTCCCATGGCACTTGTTGAAAGGGGGGTATTTATTAATTTATATTTCCGATAAAATTCAGACTATAGTCCGTTACTCTGCTTTAATATATTTGAAATTTCATCTCTGTGAAATTAACAGATCATATTCTTTAAAAACTGTTTCATTTTACTTAGTTCATAATTATTTCATTTTTAACAGAATGTTCATATACCCTGATAAACCCCTAAACAGACAAAAGTCTTTTTTTATTGTTTAAATTATCAACAATCCATATATGCTGTCTGTATTAAAATTCTTAAAGTACTCCATTCTAAGGACCTCTTCAGTTTTATCCCCAATTGTTCTAATCCTTCTACAGGTGAGAAACATGTGCTTTGTAATGCCCCCCCCCCCCCCCCAATATTTTAAATCTACATACTTGGTCATTACAACTCTTATCGTCATCCCTCCATTTACTGGCAATTTTCTTGGAGTTAATCTAAACTGAAAATCCACAGCCTTGCCTGCTTTTTATATATATATATATATATATATATATATATATATATATATATATATATATATATATATATATATATGCCTTTTTCAGTCATTTCCTTCTTAATTCTCCCTCACTTTTTACTCTGCAAATGCAAAACGTACTTTTTTCTAACCTTTACTACAGACCTTGAATTATTCTTTAAGTAAATTTTCTTCTTTGTGTAATATATCCCTCCATTATAATAATTTCCATGGGCAAATCTGTACTCCCTATTTCCTGTTTTGCTCTTTTCTTCTTCCACTGATACCCATGTTTTCCATTAATTTCTCTTTAAAAGCACACCACCACCACCACCACCACATAGTTGATGAATCATAACAGTCCCTGAAATTGTAACAAACAATATATAATTGTATTGCCTTATTCAGTTCTTCTTCTTCTTTAATATTTCTTTATCTATTTTGTGTACACTTTTCCCCTTATGGGATGAAAATATTGTTGTCAGAAGTTCTTGTGTTCATTTAATTTAAGGTGATTTCCAAGTATAAAATCCTTAACATCTCTACAGCTCTTCTTTATATTTGTTGTAGAGGAGTGTGGCCTTTACACTCCTTATTAAATATGACCAGCTCTATGGTTTCTATCCTTGAAGGAGAGAGATTTCTACTGCAGTAACCTGTTTCCTAAAGGAGTGCATTTTAACACTTAATACCCTCAAAGGCATTCATTACACCTGGTGTGTACTACCCTTAAATTAGGAAGCACCATATCTCTTGGGTTTCGTTTTCCATTTTCTACTATCATGCATGTGAAGTTTTATGAAATTGCATAGGGAAGGCCTGGGCAATTTGAAACCATAGAGCAAACCGTAGAACTTTATATGTCTCACACCATTAGCATTCAAGATGACGACGGGTCTGATTCTAAGCATATGTTTTTGTTAATCAACTTGTCTGGGATAACCATGACAGTAATAGGTTTATGGTTACCTACACCATCATTGAACCACATAGGCACTTCAACTGCCATGGATTGTATTCATTATTACCATTCCAGATACAAGATGGCACTGCAGAGCTCTGTGTCACACAACACAGTCCAGCAGTTTCTATAGAGCTTTAGGTAGAGGCTTGGCATCTTTGCCTTATCTCTTCCTAATCTCATATATTTTTTCACAATTTCATCTCTAGAGAGGTTGCCACATGCCTGCTTGATTCTGCCTCCAACCCTCATTATCTCTTCCATGCCAGTACATTATCGCTATACTACCTTATGATGAGTAAAGTTAAACATTCGTTCAGCACATCCATGTGCTTCTGTATTTATCCTAGCATTTGGCAACCCAGTCTCAGGTGTTTTCCTTCTGTATTCGCCTTATAACTATCCTTCAACACACACTAGGCCAGTTTATTTCCTGAACAGACTTTGATTCGTTGTGACTTTGTTAAGACCTAAATTATGGAGATGTCATTGAAGGGAGGGTGTCAGCGAATGCAAAAACAGTGTTGGTATTTCTTGCTTCCATTTATGTGTAACTTTCCTTTATTTCTTACCATCCCTTATGCTTGTCTCTTTTCCCCATCAGTTCACTCACTTCCTTTTTGAACCATGCTAATTTTCTGACCTTCCAGCATTATTTTTTTTATTCTAATTTGTTATTTGGATTAGACTGCTAATTTCTTGGACTATTTTCAGATTCAGCCCAGGAAGGACAACAAAGATGCAGATCAACCGATCAATCATTGGCATATTTGACACACAGTAAATATTTCAAATGAACAGTAAAAGATACACAAGGAACACAGTAAAGATAATGAATTGCTACAGTTGAAAATCACATACAATTTATCTAAGTTTTAGTAGAGTACTCAAGACTGGATGATACAATAACATATCTCCTCCTTTTCCTAATAAAATAGTCACTGATTTTGGTAACCATTCTTAATGAAGTCCTTTATCACATCTGAATTAATTCCTTCCCATTGCCTGACAATTGCAACTCCCCTACCAAAAAATGCATCTTTACAGAGTCCATCTCTTTGTTTGTAGACTGGCAACATGACAAAATCACTTTACTTCAATTCAGCACTTAATTGCAAACTTGAAAGTGCAACTGTCATCTACAACATGGAAAAGTGACAGCTGTAACATTGCACGTTTTTGCAGTGCATTTCCCTGTCTTCCCCACACCCCAACTGTATGTGTTCATATATGTATACAGTCTCTGAATTAGTATATGAAAAACATTTTCACACTTTACAGTTTGCACTTGAGTGTTAAACTTAGTATCAGTTTTCTGTCTTGCTCCCCTGTAACCTACTAACCCCACAGCTGGAAACTTATGCTATAATATGTGTGGAGTTTTATCTGGTAGTCAGAGTCTGAAGAAGTCCATATGTAAATAGACAAAATAGTGTGTAATAAAATGTTTGTTTGAAGGAAAACACAATGGATTTTGTTTTTTTATCTTTTTTTTTTATTTTGTTTTCAAAGTCTGGTGCTAGTCTTTGTCTTGTGTGTCTGTGCTGTGTATGGGAGTCAGTGTGGGTGTCTTTGTATACTTCTGTGGACTGGATACCTTGATGCAGTACAGAGGCTTGTCGTAATTTAACAACATTGCTACTAAACGTCAGTCAGTCATATGTCAGTAATAGCTCTCAATCTCTTGTCGTAATGTAACAACATTGCTACTAAATGCCAGTCAGTCATAAGTCAGTAATAGCACTCAATGTCTTGTCCTAATGTAACAGCGTTGCTACTGTCAGGCAGTCATAAATCAGTAATCACTCTCAATCTCTTAGCACAAAAATATCTAGACAAAGCCAAAGATAATGAGGGAACAGCCTCGAAAATTGGGACAAATTTTAAATATTGCTCTTAGAAACTTAAGAAGTTGCTAGAATAAAAGGCATGTTACTTTGCATTTTCTGAAGGATATGAAATCTGAAACTCAAATGAGTGTAATTATTTAGTGAATTCAGTCCTCACTGATTTGCCACAAAAAATCCAGAAAACTACAAATTTTGAGGAACAGACCAAAAATGAGTCAAATCTGGGCATTCTCTGAAAATCTGGGCAGTATGTAGTATTTAGTCAGTGTGTGGGCACCTCTGAGTGGCTACCTTGCTCTGGTACTGGGGGTTGTCATAATGTAGCATTAGTATTAAATGCTGGTCAGTGTGTGTACCTTGGCACACCAGTTCTTAATGATCCAAATTTAGTAACACTATAGTGATCGTTAAATAGTGCTGGATGGGTATGACACAGAAGGGGGTGTAACGGCAGTGTGGTCACACCTTATATTCTCCTGAGTAGAACCCCCAAATTGAAACTTCCTGGTGGCCCCCAAAATGCTAACACCGGCCCTGCTCCCTGACTGAAGTTGGGGATCAAAATTAATTTTTCTCAAAGCTCAGTAAAGAAAAAGTCCCCCTCAGACTTGTGGACAAAAAAGTAGGTATTATGAGTCCTCACAGGAGATTTTTGCTGTATGACACACACCACATCAACACATGTCGTTTGCTAAACTGTAGCAAAGACCTTTAATATCTCCTTGTTGTAGTACAGTAATTATTATTTATGTTTAGAAAGGACTTCAAGCTAGGAAAAGTGCTGTTATATATCTGTCTACATAACAGCACTTTATTAAGCTGTGTCAAACATTGTACCTTTATTAAACTGTACCACAGATCTACACTAGTTCCTTGTTACAGTTCCCCTGACAGATTTAAGCAGCCATGATAAAAAAATCTTCTTCAGGGTAAGCAAAGAAGCTGTTATGTATTTACATAAGAGCTATTTGTGGCATCAAACACTTTTGCTAGAGACTAGCAAAGAGTTGTAATAGGTCCTTGCTACAGTTCATTGGGTGATTGTCATTTATAGTTAAAAAAATAAAACATCTTCATAGGTTCATAGGTAGGTACAAGGCTATTTGCCCGAGGGCGTTTATAAGCCTAGCCAGAGTGTGTCGGCTTTTGCCGCCCCATTGATTAATTAAATGAGCCTCTGTCAAGCAGAGCCAATGAAGTGATCCCAGGGGTGTATTTAATGTTACCCATCAACTCGTCAAGGTTTCTCTTGAAGAGTGTTAGTGAGGGGCTCTACCTAATGTAGTTAGGAATTTTGTTCCAAAGCATGGGGAGTCTCTGTGATAGGAATCTATCCCTCCAGCATGTTCTATTTATTGTTGTGGCAAGGTTTATCTCATTAGAGCTTGTGGCTCGCAGTGACTTGGATTTCTTTAGGTGAAGCATGTCCATCAATTCTGAGTTGGACGTGGCTTTGTAAGTCAGGCAGAGATCACCTCTGAGTAAGCGATATGCCACTGAGTACAGCCAGAGTTTTTTCAGTCTGGTTGCATAGGACATATGTTTGAGGCCAGTAATCCTCTTGGTGAGGTGCTTTTGTGGTCTTTCCAGCTGTTGGAAGTGTCTTGTAAGGTACATCCCAAGTGGGGCATTGTACTCTATGATGGGTCTGATGAGTGACGAGTAGAGGGGCACTATAACCTCTTTATTTCTAGATGCGAACCCTTTAGTAATTAGATGGGCCACATAGAAGGATTTCCTAACTACTTTGGCAATATGATTGTCAAAGGAGAGATTACTATCTACCTGGGTCCCCAGATCTCTTATTACCTCTTCTGTATTAAGGGGGCTGCCGCCTATGTGGTAATTCGTGGGTGTTTTGTTTTTCCCAAATGGGCTGACTATGCATTTTTTGGCATTTAGCTTGAGGCCATGACTTTGACACCAGGTGTCTGTCTCAGTAAGGCCTTTTTGAAGGATGTCTGTGTCAGCCGGAGAGTCAATTATAGCTCCCAGTTGCAGTCATCGGCGAACTTGGTTAGCCATAGTCCTCCTGTGTTTGCCTGTACTTCTGAGAAGTATATGCCGAACAGTAGGGGTCGCAGGACCGAGCATTGTGGGACACCACTTGTCACTGGTTTAGAGTCGGACCTGGAGTCTGCTATTCTTACAGTGTGAGTTCTGTCTAAAAGCCAGTTGGCAACCCATCTTGTGATATAGTAGTTTATGTTCAGGCTGGTGAGTTTTTCTGTAATACCCGAGTGAGGAATGGTGTCGAACGCCTTGGCGAGATCAAGGTAGGCTGTGTGAACCACCTTTCCCTCATCTATGGCCTTGGTGACTGTCTCGAAGAAGTCAATCAGGTTTAGTAGGCATGATCTTCCCTTAACAAAGCTGAACTGGGTTGGGTCAAGTGTTTGGAGGTTCCCAATATCTTTGTTAATGAGTTACATGATGATGCGCTCCATAGCCTTGCAGAGCAGGCTAGCCAGGCTTATGGGGCGATAGTTACCAGGGTCAGTTATGGCCCCTCCTTTGTGGAGCAGAAAAACTGTTGCTGTGCGCCATTCTATGGGCATGTAGCCTGTGGAGAGGCTGAGGTGGGGGGTTATTTCATTCTGTAGTTCATGCAAGATGCAGCCTGGGTCACCATCTGGCCCCGTTGATGCCGTGTTTTTGGCTTTTGAAAGGGCTGTTTTTACCTGTGCTTCTGTGATTTCTAGGACACTACACTTTTCCGGTATCATTGTGGACCCTTTTAAATGTGAGAGGGAGGTGAAGTTTGCACTGAATCTATCTGCCAGGATGTTGGCAATATCAGTAGGTTCAGTATAGTTTGTGCTATTTTGCACTAGCTCAGAGCATATCTGCGAGTTGCCACTTAGATTTTGACATTTTTGACATAGCTAAAGAAGGCTTTGTGGTTATCTTTCAAATCTTTGGATATTTTTCTTTCGAAGTTAGCCTTGGATGATTTTATGAGGGACCTTAGTTTCTTAGTGATACTGATCAGGGATGTCTTTTCTTCTTGGGATTTGCTTTTTTCTGAACTAGTTTCCTCCTTTTGTTGTATAACCTGTTTATGGCAGGGGTCCACCAGACTGGTTTCCTTCTCATAGGGGAGTGAGTCTTGGTTTTGCTAGGGGATGGCATGATCCATGCATCTTTGTCGGTGCTCATAGAGTGCAATTGTAAAGGATTCTGCATCTTGGGCAGTGTTATCCTTTAGCGTGGGGGCTGTGAAACTTACCACCTCTGCCTTAAGTAAGGTGAAGTTTGCTTTAGAAAAGTTTTTCACTGTGGTTTCCTTGGTTGGGGGTGGTGGTGGGGTGTGGACATCCAGAGTGATTAGTTTATGGTCTGATCTAACCAGTGATGGGTTGACCTCCGGTGCGGAACACCTGTCACCCATGTTGGTGATGACTAGGTCCAATATGTTGTGGCCTCTGGTAGGGGAGTTTACCAGCTGATCCAGGGCATTTGAGTTGATAAATTCCAGGAAGTGCTGAGCCTGGGAGTTTGCACTCAAGTAGTTTTCCCAGTTAGTGGTAGGGTAATTGAAATCACCCAATATCAGGGTGTTCGATAGGACCTTCATGTTTTCCAGTGTCTCCAGAAAGGTGGAGTGGTGGTCCTGGGTCATGGAGGGTGATCTGTAGCAGGCCACAATTTGCATTATAGATTTGCCCGATGTTAGTTGCACATGGATGATCTCAGTGGTATCATGCTGTGCCACTAACCTGGAGGTGTGGGTATCCTTGATGAATATGGATATACCCCCTCCTTTTGTGTTTCGGTTCATGTTCTGTGGCTGAAATGTGTGGTATGAGTTGTAGCCCAGTAGTGCTGGAGTGCTCTCTGGAGCCTTGAACCAGGTTTCAGTTACTGCACAGATGTCGACGTTCTTCATACTTAGGAGTGCTTCGAGCGCATGCATTTTGAGATTTAAATTACTGGCGTTGAGTAGCATACCCCTAATTTTTTTACTTGTGCTGTTTACGGAGGTGGGTTTGAATTTTGAGCCTTGCCTAAAAAAGGCACTATGGGGGCAGCAAGAGCCTTGGCCAGTATTTGAAAGCCAAGTGGTGACAAGTGCAAGCCATCTCTTGTGAAGCAATGCGGCCTGTCGAGCATGTCATCCCAGGCTGACAGACACTGGATCCCCTTTGAATGACACCAGAAGCTTAGCCAATTGTTGAAATTGATATTTTTTTCTTTATACTGAGGTATCATTCTTGGTGAGGGCAGGATGCTACTCAGGGTCAGGGTCATACCCACCTGGGCTACATGATCAGAGAGCTCTTCCATGTCTCTTTTCATGTAGTCCAGGAAGGTATGCCTCAGGTCATTCACACCAACATGAACAGTGACAGAATCATATTTGTACTTGTTCTGGATTGACCTGAGTGCTTGTGTTATGTGGCTGATTCTGGCTCCTGACAGGCAGCTAACAGTAACCTTCTCCTTATCCAGCCTAGTGAGTGGGGCGTCAGTGTGTGCCTGACTATAGAGTCACCTATTACTAGTGTGTTAGTATGTTATTTCGCCTTAAGGGCTGTAATTGTGCGGCACATTCATTTTGTGTTTTATGTGTTGTCTGGTTTGTGACAGGAGGTGCAGGTTTTTTGGGTGTCTGCTTTGGAGCTCTCTGATGCTTTTGCAGGTTTTTATTTAGAGCCTCCGAGTATGAGTTTGTGTATTTATGTGTACTTTTTGCCAGTGCTGATTTAGTAGGTCTCTGTGAGGCTGGAGGTGTGGTGCAAGTGTTAACCTTCTCCTCATGACTTGCTGTTCCATTCTTGGGTGGAGAGACCTTAACCTCCAGTTTGGCTGTATAATTGCATATCTTACATATGTTAGTGTTTTGTGGTAGGAGGAGAGGGCTGTCTGTGTACATGAGGCAGTTGTAACATTGCCTCAGGATACCCAGGTTCACCAGCTGGACTGGAGAGTACACCTGAAGTTGCCCTTTGGTCATGCCTGAATAGTAGGGTGCGCTGCTTAGTCACTTGGTTGGTGAGGGGGTGGATAAAGAGCCTTGCCCTGCTGGGCAATCAAGTGTCGGGGTATATTAGTGCTTGCTATTAGGTCTGAGCAAGTGCTGGACTGTAGGATGCTTTTTGAGTGCTTAGTTTGAAAGTTAGACTAGTTTCAAGTGAAAAACTGAAGGGGAGACTTAGTGGAGCTAGGAATAATTTAGCCCTAGCTAATCGGTGCTGCCTGGCGCACAAAACCGTACAAACGTGGTTTTTAAACTCCTAACTTCTGGGCTGGAACCACTCCTCCAGGGACAGATGGCTGCTCAAAGTTCCCCTCTCTCACACGTGAACAGAGAAACTTCCCTCTATCCAAGTAAGGTATGGGCAACTCAGAAACTTGTAACACAGCCCTGAATTCAGCACTAGCCTGAAAACTGGACTATACTAGCTTAGAAAGGCAGGAAACAAGAATGTATTTATTTTTTTTAAAAGATAAGGCAAAAACAGTAAAAATTACACTTAAAACAGCTTTAAACGACTACAAGCAATCCGAAAAGGCTATCGCACTTTAGCGTGTAGCCTACAACAGTTAAACAATTTATTTAAACAAAAAACAACTTTTTAAAAGTGCAAGCAGTCAAATAAGTATAATATGTGAAAAAAACAAACTTTTAAATCATAATAAATGCTGGAAAATCAGCGTTTAGGTGGAAAACAGTTAAGTACAGTAAGAAAATACAGAAAACTGATACTCAATCACTCCAAAGTCTCTCTTTTAAGCTAGAAGGCTTGTATCAGTTTAAAGCTTTCTAGTGCTTTCCAGTAGGTTAGTTACATAAACGATGGGAAACAAGCGCAGATGTGGTCTTTTAAACCAGAAAGTTGAAAGAGATGGACAACTTCCGTGAATTATCAATAAACTACAATTCCTTGGCCAAGAACCACTCCTTCTGTGGGAGACAGGCCACCCAGTACCCATCACTCCCACTGACAAGCTAGAAGGCTCCACCCCAACGCAAAGGCCTGGGGGGCCCAGAAGCCCACAAGCAGTCCTGGACACAGCAAATCCGTACCCGGACCAGACCAGTTACGGGAAAGTTGGGGATCAAGCGCAAACACGAGCTTCAAAACCAGAAAGTTGAGAGAGCTAAGCAAAGAGCTTTTATGCATCTGCATAATAGTTATTTACCAAACTGTGTCAGACATGATTTCTTTGCTGAGATCCTTGCCATACTTCCTAACATAAAAAATGACTGCCATTTAAGCAGATGTAGTTGATTACCAATACTGCCTGCCACCTTGTCTACAGCACTAACTGAGCCCATTAACAGCTTACACCTGGAGCAGCTGCACCCTTTGCCCTACTGCATCAGGGTGGTCACTGAGTGGGGGGGGGGGTGCTAAGCCACTTTGTGGTAGGTGGCTCACTGAACCACTAAAATGTTCATGATGGCTCCTTTCAGTCTTCTGTGTAAATCAGTACATAGAGCTGCAGCTTGTCAAAAGCCTTCAATCTGTACTGCCCTGTTTCTGAATCCATCAGTTTGAATAGTTGTTAAGTTATAATACTGACTTTAATAACAAAACAAGAAGGCCCACTTTTGTAAACTAAAAAAAAAACACGACGTTCCCTTCTCAGTAAACACACTATCACAGCCATTTTATATTACAGAATGTATGATAAAACTGTTAAAAGAGAGCATTATGCTGAATGAATAAAACATCCCACAACTGACCTCTGAATCAATAATTCACCTTACTGGTAGAATTGTCAGTACTTCCTTTTGTGTTGTTTGTTTCTTTTTATATGTAACTGATTGTCTCTAAGTGTTTTGGAATGTTATTAAATAGGCTAGAGAAGTATAACAGTGGATGTTCATCGTGTTACACTGCTGCAGTCATCATACTTGGGTTATCTGCCATCAGGCGGTCCTGCAGTCGGCCCGCGTTCCAAAGTCTTGGTCCGGCATCGGTTGCTGTCGCTTCTTCCCTGACGTCAGTGCGACAGGGGTATAAAAGAGGCAGCCGATGCAATTTTCTTCAGTCTTTCTTGCTGCGCGGTGCCTGAAGCAGAAGCAGTTTGCAAGTGCCGGTCGGCCGACTCCTGAGATATTCAGATCAAATTTCAGACCGAAGTCTTCAATAAAGCTAAGTACCCCGTTGGGGAACCTTTTCTTGCCTCAGTCCGATGTCAGAAAAAGTTAATAATTGCATTTCTTGTGGGAAGCAAATACCTCATAAGGATTTTCATTCTTATTGTATCCCTTGCCTAGGCCCAGACCACAAAGTCACAGGTTGTCGGGTTTGTGCTAGGTTTAACAAACAAACTATTAAACGTCGGTTTGATTTCACCCGACATTATTTTGGTAGAAAATTTAATTATACCATGCCGTCAGAGCAACTGATGACCGGGATGCATAAAAAGTGCAAAGATAAGGACAGGCAGCTGAGACCCAAACCAGACACCAAGGCCTCTGCTAGGCCAGTCGCCAGTTCTCTGGTTTTCAGTGAGGTGCCTACGCAGCCCCTGATGACCGCTGATTTAGAACCCCAGCCTGCATCCGACTCCCAAGCAGAGATTGCAGGGCCTCCAGAGCTTTTATCTTTAGGCTCTTCCGACTCCATGGCTGATGGGGATCCCGGTGCAGTTGAAAGGCCTTCAGTTGCTGAAGGTGTCTTCAGACCAACTACACTTACTATTAAATCCTTTGCAAAACTGAAAACTCCATTAAAAGTAAGGAAGCCTGTACAGCAGTCTCCATTGCAAGGCCCCATGCCTAAGAAACAGATGCTTAAGATGGCCGAAGACTTAATTACCCTAATCAGGGGTTCCCATCCCCCACCTGACAAAAGGCCTAGACAGGAGGAGGACTACGCTTTCTCTGACCAGGTTTCCATTACCTCAGATTCTTCTGAGGAACAGGAGTACTCTTTTCCCCCTTATGAAGACTCTGATGCTGAAGAGTCTATTCCTTCAGCATCTCCCCCAGAAGACTACTATTTTGGGGAAACTTTACATACCATGAGGGAACATTTCCACTGGGAAGGCCAGGATTACTCTGATTCTTATAAAAGGCTCCGAGAGTTCCTCTTACTACCCCAGCACAGACCCCTTGCTATTCCACCTGTGTTAGATGTTGTGGATGATGTTTATTCAGAATCTAGCCTTAACCCAGATTCATTACCTCCTGCACCAGCCAAGCCAGACAGATACTATAGAGTCCCTGACTCACATAAATTCCTATATAAAAGCCCTGTTGCTGACCCAGAAACCATTTCCCAGGGTCCCAAAGGGGTTAAGGCCTCTATTGCTAAAAATCCTGTACCATCTGAAAGGGATTCTAGAGCACTAGACAGATGGGGAAAGAAAGTATATACCTCAACTACTGTAGCTATGAGGGCCTTAAATTGCCAGTTTCACATGCTGAAATATCAACAATATTTGATGTCTCAATTAAAACAAAAAATGAGTACACATACAGAGAAGCCTGATTACAAGGAAATGCAAGATTTGTTGCATGCAGCAGAACAAGTGGGAAAACATACTTTGCAATGTGGATTTGATTCATTGGAAGCTTCTTGCAGAACAGCTGTAACAGGGTCTGTCATTCGTAGGCATGCTTGGTTAAAAGAACAAACTTTACCTGATCATGTTAAAGCAAAATTATTGGATGCACCCTTATAGCAGGATGTTTTATTTGGTGTGAAAGCAGAAGAGGTTTTAAAGAAAATGGAGGATAAGGCAAAATCTATGCAGACGGTCAAGGATTTTTTACAGGTCCAACCCCCTCGTTTCAACAGAAATTGGCCAACCAAAAACTGGTCCTTTCCAACTTCTGACAGATCTCAGAGGGGCAAATACAGATGCCCAAGGGGCAGAGGTCAGCCACAAGGCTCTTACAAGCCACGACAATGGGGTGCCACAACCCAGAAAGGAGGATAGAACAGGTCTCAAACTATCAGAAGACAATCACAATGACTTATCCCTCAGACTGCCAAGCAAATCACTCTTGGCAGCTCCCTTGTGAGGAAAACTTGCACTTTTTGCAGACAATTGGCACATCATCACAAAAAACAAATGGGTCCTAAATATTGTAACTCAAGGATACAGGTTCCACTTTCACACTTTACCAAGGATAAAAGGAATGCCAAACCTGCCATCAAATCAACGGGCAGAGGCTCAAAGACAAATTACAGCACTCATGGACATGAGAGCCATTCAACAGATTCCTACACAGGAGCAAGGACAAGGATTTTACTCAAGACTCTTTCTGGTTCCCTGACAGGACAAAGCCTGGAGACCCATTCTGGACCTTTCAGTTCTAAACACATACCTGGAAGTACCCAAATTCAAGATGCTCACACTACAGCAACTTCTTCCCATGCTAGGCAAGAATGCTTGGCTAGTAATGTTGGACCTCAAGGAGGCATACCTGCATGTCCCTATCAGACAAAATTGCAGAAGATACCTCCGATTTATAGCAGGTACAACTCATTACCAATTTTCTGCACTGCCCTTTGGCTTATCTACTGCGTCTAGGGTCTTCACAAAATGCCTGGCACCAGTAATTGCATACTGCAGACAAAGAGGAATCCAAATATATCCATACCTGGACAACTGCCTTATTCAAGCAGACAGCAAGGACATTCTTTTAAAACATCTGGCGTTTGCCTAAGGTACACAGTAAACGAAAAGAAGTCAAAACTAGTGCCCTCACAAGACATAATATTCCTGGGTGCCAGCTTAAATACAATGGCCCAGATGGCTTATCTCACGCCAGACAAGCAAAGACAACTGACTCAATATTTCAAAATGATGGCAACAAAGACCCAACTCCCTGCAAGAAAAATTCTGCAGGCCTTGAGATTCATTGCATCTTGCATACTACTAATACCATATGCCAAACTGCATATGAGGAAATTACAATGGTACCTGAAAAGCGTATGGACTCAACACAGCCACAGGTTGGAAACAATAATACTACTAATTCTCTGCCTTCAACAGGAGTTTCTATGGTGGGCTCAGGCATGTCACCTCAACAAGGGTCAGCCTTTCACCTTGCCCACAGCCAGACAAACAATGACAACAGATGCATTGGATTACGCCTGGGGAGCACACATGGCAGGACAGTGTATTCAGGGCAAATGGTCTGCAGATCAAATGTATCTCCACATCAATCAAAAAGAGATGCTAGCTGTACAAAATGCCATAACAGCTTTCAAGGACCTTCTACATCCAGGACAACTTCTAATAAAGATGGACAACACCACAGTGATGTGGTACATAAACAAACAAGGGGGCACACATTCCTACACCCTATGCAGGCAAGCAATGACCTTGTGGAACACAGCACTGACCTACCAAGTTCAACTACAAGCACAATTCCTGCCAGGAAAGAAGAATACATTGGCAGACAAACTAAGCAGAAATATCATGGATCCTCACGAGTGGAAACTAGACCCACAAGTATTCACAATGATAACTCAAAAATAGGGGGGCCCAGACATAGATCGGTTTGCCTCCCTCCAAACCTATCAACTGCGAAAGTTTTGCACAAGGACATACCACACTCTAGCTTGGAAAGTGGACGCCCTCTCATTCAGTTGGAAAACACTAACAGTGTATGCCTTTCCTCCACTGCCTCTTCTGGCAAAGGTGCTGCTAAAAGCCAAATTAGAGAGGCCACAAATGATACTCATTGCTCCAGACTGGCCATGCCAACACTGGTATCCAATATTAAGGAACATGGTTCAAGGCCCACCATGGATTTTACCTCAAATTCCTCACCTGCTGACTCAGCAAAGCAATCAGATTCTACACAGCCAGCTCAAGACTTTAAATCTGGCTGCATGGCAGATTATCTAAACAACCAGTCAACACTTCTCTCTACAGCTGTTATGGATGTCATTCTGGAGGCCAGGAGACCCAGCACCAGGAAAACCTACTCAGACAAATGGAAAAGATTCTGCGCCTGGAACCAGGCTAAAGGCCAAAATCCTCTTGTCCCAAATATTCCTCAGATTCTGCAATATTTAACTGAGATGTTGCATAAAGGCCTTTCCTTTTCATCTATAAAGATCCACGCTTCAGCTATTTCAGCTCATTACAACACAGATCCTCCTATTTTTTCACATCCATTATTAAGACAGTACCTCAGAGGGGCTAAGGACATAAGACCGCCCCGAAGAGCACCAACACCAACTTGGGACCTCAATTTTGTTTTGGAAAAACTTACACTACTGCCCTTCGAGCCAGCTTATTCAGCTGATTTACGATGTTTATCATGGAAAACTGCCCTGCTGCTAGCAATAACTTCAGCACGAAGAGTCTCAGAGCTACAGGCCCTAGTGGCAGTGGAGCCTTTCATCATTTTTCATCAAGACAGAGTCTCTTTACGAATTAACCCTTCCTTTATGCCAAAGGTAGTATCCAGTGTGGCTCTAAACCAAACCATTCATTTACCCACCTTTTATCCAAACCCCAGAATAAAGGGGAAAGGCTCCTACACTCTTTGGACATTCACAGGCAATTACGTTTCTACATGGATAAAAACAAAGATTTTCAGAAAATCTGATCAGCTTTTTGTATCCTATGCTGTAGGATCTCAAGGAAAGCCTATATCTAAACAGACCATTTCAAAATGGATAGGACATTGTATCCGTTTGTGCTACACACACCATGGGAAACCTGTACCTGGTAACATTAGGCCTCATTCCACCAGGGCTACAGCAACATCAGCAGCCTTCCTCAGAGGGGTACCAACCAAGGATATTTTGGAAGCTGCAACTTGGAGTTCAGTGCACACCTTCACCAAGCACTACCACTTACCTCTATACTCAAAAACCAGAGCTGGCTTTGCCACTGCAGTTTTGCAGGGCCTTCTAGCTTTTCCAAACTCTGTTTAGTACCAACCGCCCAGCCTTAGCTTTGGGATTCAACCCAAGTGTAATGACTGCAGCAGTGTAACACAATGAACATAGTACAGTTTTGTACCTACCATAAATGTAGATGTTCGAGTGTTCACACTGCTGCAGTCCAGGTTACCCTCCCGCCTTCCCCTTCTTTTTACCTGGGTTTTATCTATAGCTCCCTGTTTATACAATCTCTAAGATGTATTTCTACATGGTGTATTTGCTTACAGCTGTAGCTATTGTTTTCTACTTATGTAATTTACTTAGGATTATGTATTGCCTTCCTATTTGGGGGCACCTGACATCTGGGGCAAAACAAACTGAAGAAAATGGCATCGGCTGCCTCTTTTATACCCCTGTCGCACTGACGTCAGGGAAGAAGCGACAGCAACCAACGCCGGACCAAGACTTTGGAACTCGGGCTGACTGCGGGACCGCCTGATGGCAGATAACCCGAGTGTGATGACTGCAGCAGTGTGAACACTCGAACATCTACATTTATAGTAGGTACAAAACTGTACTTTGTGTTAATTGCTTTGCAGCAGTAAAGGTGTTTTGAACACTGAAATAGCATAACGGCACCAAACTGAAGCTTCTTTAGGATTGTAGTCATTCTGTAATTTATACTTGTGCTGTAAGACTGTTGTTAGAATTCAGTCTTAAATAAACACACAAACTCAGACACATCCAGACACAGAGGGACACACACACACACTGAAAACTTTCTGATTACCAAATTAACAAATGATTATATGATAGCCATATCTGAATAAATCTAAATCTAAGTTACATTAGGCCATGCAGAACATTACTTCTGTTACTTTTGAAACTCCTTTTTAACAGTCAGATATGTATTAGAGGAAATTGTTTAGTCAAAGTAGTTACTGTCTCCTTGTGGCAATGTGTTGATACTGCATGCCGTGGAAGTACATAAGAATTTCCCTCAGCAATGTTTTACATATATTCTGTGTTGCAATATTCTTCTGTGATAAAGACTGAAACGTCTGATAGCATTAACATTGATTATCTTTAAATCTACCTTTGTTTAGCAGCCTGTCTTGCTACTTACCACCTTATTAATGAGTAAGTTAGTAAAAGTAAAAAAAAAATAATTATTAATAGGTAGTAAGGGTTTTATTGTGAACAGGACAGCAGTAGGAGAACATAAAACTTTCAACTTGACTCAAGGAGGGACTTGAGTATCTTACAGTTATAAACATTTATGTGTACCTTGAGTTTTCCCTTCATGATTCATGGCAGTTTTAAGTAGGTGAAGGTATCAGAAAAAATGAGTAGTGTTTTTTTTTCCAGATATTATGAACTATACATGATAATGGTACATCAGATACAGCAGGTTAGCTGTAATGGTTGAGGCTTGCTATTAGACAGGAAGAACAACGTTGAAATGGGTTCCACTTCCTGTGGCTCCTTTATCCATGAACTAGTTTTGGAGTGTTCTGCCTCCTAAGGGTAGCAGTTTTACTTCCTGCAATTATGAAGATCACAGTTTTACTTTAAAAGCACTTTTAATTTAGCATGTTGGTGGAGAAGGGTGTCAGGATGGGAGTATAGTGTCATATAACAAAGGTGCATGTTGTCCCTGCAGAGAATATTCTGCTCAGAGCATCTTTTGTACTTTTAAAAAGTGACGATTAATGAATATTGCAGGAAAGTGAATGTTGTACCATCGGATACTGTAATGTCTCAGTATCAACAGGTTGGCATGTGGTGAAGCAGAATGCAATAAGTACTTTAAGTGTTGTCATATACTATGATAAAGCACACCACACAAAAATATTATTATTTTTTTCTTTTTTTACATCCCCTGCAGCACCTGCCCTGTTGGTTCCCCTACCTGCACATTTGGCCTGTTCATTCCATGGGGCTGTGAGCTGAGCATTTTCAGGATGAAGCGAGCCCTCTGATTCATTCAGCCCTCCCATGGGAAGCCGTATCAGCTCATTTGTTCCCATGATAGTGAGAGTTAGGTGGTGGTGGGGACTGGGCTAGCTTACTTGTCCTGAAGGGCAGCCTACCCTCCTCTCTACCTCATGCAGCAATCCCCTTCTCTTTCAGTGGCTCTCTGAGCTCCACTGTGTTCTACCATCACCAAGAGCATGCCTCCACAGAGTGGATCCTGTGGTACATGCTTTGCACAATCTCAGAATATGCCCTGTATTCATCCAGTTGTTTACAACTAAAACAAATCAGTTTTTTAGAGTCTGGAAATAGTCCAGAATGTTGCATAATTGACATTTATAGATTTATTTCTGTTTTTTTTTTTTTTTTTTTTTTTTGCTGAGCTTTAATCACTTTGGCCCATAATAAGAACAATTGTTTTAATTGTTAGCCACCATGTAAGTTTAGCTGTTGGTCAAGTATGATAATGGATTTAAAATAAATGAGGAAGACTAAGACACTTTAACACCGTGGTTAAAAGAGTTTCCACAATTCTGACTGCATGTTACAGGAAAGTGCAGCAGATTAAGACTGTTTAGATCTGGGTTATTATTTGTTATAATTAAGGATTACTTTATTATTTTGTCTACACATTTTTGGTCAGGAATGTGGTATAATAATATATACTAATGATGACAGTATGATGATATGATGTGCTGGGATTCATCAATTCCATTGCAAGCTTCACTAAACATTTGTCCCTAAAGCTTTTTTTTTTTTAAATGAGTACTGTAATTGTGTCAGATTGTGTCTGATACTAGTTGGATGTTTTAGCCATAAACTTCAGAGGTTATATCTCATGGAGTATAATATCACTTAGTGATCTAGAGTAAGAAAATATCCTTTTGCTGCATTGCTGCAGCATGAACAAGCTTCACAATTTCCCATGAATCTTCAACATAAGGATACAAAACATAGTCAACACAGTCCATGTAAAGAGATTGCACATAAGGCATTCAGATATTTCTCTGTGTGTCTTTTTTATCAGTCACTGTCTGATATCTAGGCCCTACTTTTCTCCATTTAGTTCCTTTTTGCATAGTTTGGTCCATATTGGATCATATTGTGGCACCACCCAACATCTTATAAGGCTCTCTTTCATCAGAGAAGTCTCAGGGCATTAGTCACTTGTAGTGAACTGGGAACCAGTTTCTTCCAGGGCCTGTTGCAGTGCACCTCAGTCAGGTTTTGTTCTTTTAGCTCAGACTGCTAAGACATGAACGCACAGTGTCTCATCAGTGTGTCTGCATCATCACCACACACCCATGCATGCAGCTCTTGGACATTTCCTCATTTCCCTTATTCATTTTAGGAACCTGATTACTTATCATATCTGGTCTCTACTATTAGGTGATCAGATAGCAGGTACTTTTTACCCCTCCTCTTATGTAGGTGACCCAGCCTTTGGATCCTCAGTCTTATCCACTCCCCTTCCATCTGGCTCTCTGTTATGTAGTATATTAGTAGTATCCAGTTTGCCAGCCTCACAAATGGAAACAATACCTCTGCAGTATTGGTTGAGAATAATAATTCCTCCTTTTTGTGGTTTGTAGATGGATTAATGTCTCGGATAATGGGAAAGTAATGCCATATTTTTGAAATGTAGCACTGACTGTAACAGAGTAGGGTCAAACATTTTTGATAATGTTGGCTATATGGTGCAGAGAGATTAAACTCTGATTGTGGCCCAGATTACCTACGATTGACTAGGAAACTAGGCAATAAAGGAGCAAGTGAGAGAGGGTAGGCCCATGTACACAGTACTAGCTCAGTCATCCCAGGGGAGGGAGGGTGCCAACCTTCTGAAATGGCAGAACCTAAAGAAATGAGAGGTGTGTAGTATGCCACATATGTGCCTGGGAAATGTGCTAATCTCTGCCAAGCCACTTTAGTGCAGTAGACTTTGCAGACTTGTGGGAATATATAAACCCACAAAAAAAGTATAGCAGGCCCTCACATCTGTCACTACATATGTCATCCACTGGGAGAAATGGTCAGAGCCAAACATAGAAAACACTTGCCTGGATGACTGAATCCCACAATTGGCTCTCCCCCCAATGGTCAGTAACAAGAGGGCTATCTCCCCCCAATGGTCAGTAACAAGAGGGCTAATGCATGACAGGCTTTATAAAAAAGGATACAAACACATTTGGAAAGATGGTGCAAAACATGGCTTTAGCACGGTTTATGAACTTGGGTAATCAGGTTTAGTTGTAGTACAGAGTTAATTTTTTCAGCATTAGATGTTTTAGTTGTTTGCAATAATATGATTTTTTTTCCTAAAATTCTTAGCAAATACTCTGTAATGCTTACTAACTATAGCTCTCAACCTTCCATCTCCAAAATGAGGAACACTCGCCTTCATAATGTAGAACAAATGGGCAAAATGGCTTACTAACAACTTCAACTAGAAGGGTCATAGGATGGTTAAAATATGCTGTTTTTTCTTCTAAGGATGATCTTTTAATGAATTAATATGATTAATTTCTATTTATCATGGATTTCACTTTAAAAAATTCCTAACACTGAATGTGTGACAGACTCTCTCAATGTGGAACTTTGAGGAACATGAACTTTTTAAGACCCCAAATGAGGTATGTTCCTCATAATGAGGTACACTTGAGAAGTATGTTACTAACATCACTCATTTGCAATATAATGGGCTAAAAACCAACACTTCAAGTACTTGCACAAACGTGATTAATACACATTTAAACTCTGTTCTTAATATCATGTTCATGGGTGGGGAGTTGTCTGTTCTACTTCGAAGTTTCAGACACTCCAACAGATTTCCATTGTTAAAGCACATAACACTCATTAGTCATGCACTGCATAGCAGTTTTAAGGAACTTACTTTTGAAATTTCAGAGATCTACAGAGTACAAAGCATTAACGTTATTTTTTGCGGGGGGAGATGTTGCTGTTCTGAATATGTTTTGAAGTGCTTTATCCTTGATTTATTAGGACACATATATCTGTTGATCATGTACTGCATTTCTGTTATCCAGGGTTAGGGCATTACTGTCACAGACTGCCCTATGTGGTGCTGTGACGTGTTTTTGGTGGTTTGGATGGAGGTTCATACATTCATACCAGATTTAGAACCCGGAGGTCCTCTTGTTCTGTGTTGGAATTTACATATACTCATGTATTTGTCTTGTTCCTTTTTAATGGTGGACTGAGTACATAGGCTAGATGGATTGTGGAGGTGGTGGTGTAAGAGAAATAGTCACATGCAAATTTCATAGGCATTTGCTAAAAGGATATAGTCAGTAACATTTGGAAAAGCCTTACAAAACATGCCTCCCAAAAATTTCAGGAGGTCTGTAACTAAAAAAAAAAAAATTCCACAATTCCCAGGTTACAGACATTCTGAAAACCAAGTGCAATGTAGTTTCAAAATTATAAAACTGTAAAACTTAGCTAATACACAAATGTCTAATCTTTTAAGATTTATACAGACTTCGACATGGTTCTGTAACAAATCCTGACAACTCCATAGTGAAACGCATCCCATTGTAATAGTGTGTATTGTGCCCCCATCCTGGTCTACCTACACCAAATAAATACTGGAAAAATGCCCCTGCTAGACCGGTACCGGCCCTAGGTGGCTGCCTAGTTGGCCTATGCCTAAGGCTGGCTATGGCACCAAGCACAAAATGTGGGAAGAGCACAACACTCATTATAATATAGAATTATAGAACAGAAGTTATATTTTCACAATAAATATAAAGTATTAAAACCAACACCTTCCTTCAAATATTGTATAATTAAATATTGTGTGATCTTCTGCGCATACATTATACATTTTATTGGACCTTTTCTTTTAACAGTGAAAACTAAGCTGCAGGCAGATCTAATTACAACAGGACTGAACTAAAAGCTCATCTTAATTAGGGTTTGCTGCACTGAGGCGTTATTCCACTTGCAGCCCTTTTTATTTTCTGCTATTTGACACTCTAGTGAGATCTGCAAAGAAAGATACATTTCAGGATTTCCACTGCTAAAAACTGGTCAGGTGTGTTGGATGAGATGGCCATGAATTTCTTTCAATGGATAGATTATTGTACACACCCTGAAATGGTGAGAGGCTTATCTCTCAAATTCTGTGTTTGAGAATTATGGACAAAGCCAAAAATAATCAGGCGGGCAGACAAAAAAAGTTTATAGAAACAGTTTTGCGTCAATATGCATTTCTAAACAATAAGAAATATGAAATTCTAATGCCTGGCACTACTGACTGATTTGATTTTCTTAGCAATTTACCAGAAAATTAAACACTTTATGAGGGACAGGGCAAAAATATGAGGCAAAATCAGGAACGTTCTGCAAAGTCAGGGACAGTATAGAGGTATCATGGGAGGACAGGAGGAATGCAGTGGTTTATGAATACCAACCCTCAGCAACCCTTCACACTATTTTTAGGGGGAGGAAAATTCTTCATTCGCTTAAAATTATCCTTCACTAAATTTAATGTCCCTCAAATGAGACTTTCTCCTGGGAAGTGAGTCATTTGAAGGGGAATCCTCATCCCTAGATACACCGTCTAAGCCAGGAGTAGAAGAAACATAGTAAGTACATTCTAAACATTCCTCATCTTCATCAGAACTTGAGAAGAGGCTGTAATCTTGAACATAACCATGCATATGCCATTTTTTAAAAATAATTATTTTATTAAGTCAGATGTGCTAGCATTTAAATTAATACTGAATATTTCTTGTGGTCTGTTATGTATTTGAGAAGTGGCTTTTTTTCATTAATGAAAAGTTATATTGTATAAAACTATGCACTGCTGAAATTGGTGGGATAACCTGTGTCAGAAGGTACATTTGAAGAGTTAGTACAACTCCAGAAGTATTGTCTATGTCCCTATCTGCCATTTTCCCTTTTTTATCAGGAGCAAACAAAAAAATAGAAGGCTTAGGAGGAGATGCACTGTGTGAAGTAACCTGTTGCAGTATGCTGAGTTTCGTAAAATCAAATGACTCCACAAGAGACACCATGGGCTTGTAAGGATACTCACTATGAGGCATCTGAGTTTTCGATATCCATCCAACCTCAGTAAATAAAAGCCAGTTTAGATAAGGGCATCCACCCCACTGACTGCTGACTTCCAGATGTCCAGATCACAGATACCATAATATGAACTAGGAAGGAAGTATCCGACAGGCAGGGACTCACTGAATTCAAACACAATATAAGATCAGCCTTCAGTCCTACAGTGGATGGCTGGGAACCAATGTCCAGTGTGGAGAAATTATTTTTTTTAATCCAAACAGTTTTAGCATTGACTGCCATTTTATCAAGGGCATACAGCATATTGTCTCATTTGAAAATCATACTCAGACAGTTTTGTGGTATATAAAGAAGCTGTCACCATGACCTGGCAGAAACTGCATTCAGTTAGTAAATCCAGTCTCTGAGAAATCAACCAGGGTGTAAGGTCTAAGCAGCAAATTTTGCTGGATCTGTTACCCAGAGAGGTCTTATCTGGGCTTGGAGGGGATAGAGGCATTTAGTCTTGTAGACATTACTGCCCATGACATAAGTGTACATTGCATGATGGAGGGGCTGAATGTATGGCACAAAAAACTCTACAGCCATCAGGAAGAGACCATAACAGGTTGCTCTGAGTGTCATTTTGCTAGCTCCCATACCCTTATATTAAGGATGTACCCACACGGGAAGGCCTAGCCAACCAGGAAAGGTGTATGGGTGCTATGGATGTCAGAGGAGAATACTGAGATGGGTGTCTGGGACATGGCAGATAGCAGATGGCTGGGGGGACACAGAAAAGGAACTCATTTCAAAAGTTTCATGTGAAGTGTACCACTTCATGAGTACAACAGTACCCTTATGTCTTCTGACCTTTCCACTATCAGGGTTGAGGGTACAAAGCACATTTTTAAGTTATGAGCAACTGACACTGAGGTGCATCCATTACATGTCACATACCCTTGTATCCGTTATTAATGACAATAAAGCAGTCTGTCATAAAGCTGCTTCCCTCCAGGGACCTGCTGTAGAGGTAGTGAGATGATAAGGATGAGGGGAGACACTGTTTAAATTTTGTCTTATGGTATCAGGAATTCTTGCAGCTGCAAAGTGAGCATTCCTAGCCAGTGCAATAGGTCTGGTTCTTTCAATCACCTGTATTTACCATTGTTTGTTGCCTGAGAAAAGAGCTTTTATGTATTTGTCTTTGTTTACCAGGAAAGTCCAACTGGGTAATATCCATTTTCAGTAGAGGCCTGAGGAGAAAAGCAAATTTTGCTATTTTATTATAGTAGGAAGCAAGTTTTTTATATGAGTATTGCTTAGGTTTGTTAGGATAGGAGCAGTGTATAAGAGAGTTGACAGTAAGAAGGTGGTGGCTAGAGTTTTTTTTTTTTGCAGTATCTGTAAGGAATCCATTGATCATATAAAGGGAGCCTAGTTTCTGGTGAATAGATTTAATGGTATGCAGTATATGCTTGTCATATTTGAGATTGTCATCTTTTATAATGCCTAGCAGGCTTGTAACTTTTTAGTATGTTTTGTTTATTTTTTTTTCTTTATTACTTTAGTTCGTGTATTAACCAAATGAATCCAAGAAGAATTGTGGCTTATTATCAGTGGAGACCAAATGTGGTATCCATACTGAACAGGGGAAATTTTCTTACCCTTTTAGATAGATGGCATGGAATCTTTTACTTCCATCTGAGTTACCACCAATTCAGACAGATAAGACTGCAGTTTAGTGTCTCGTCCAAACAATGGAGACTGCCTTTGTTTCCTCTTCCCTTTACACTCTTCCTTAACTAAACATTATTTCATGACTTCCTTAGTAGAACTTAGAGTGCCAACAGGAGTAATAACAATTAATTTCATGAGATCTAAAAGGGGCTGTGAATTTCTATATTTCTTGGCTAAAATCTTCTTATTAAAAGGGCCACAATGCACAGAGATATTAATTTTAGGATTCCCTGTTAAACAAAAAAGACAGTCTAGATGCAAGTGCTGGAGGAGTTTACCAGCCCACATTTATTGGTAATTTATTTTTGGATGCCAGGTAAACTGTACCCCCACCTCCACACACACACACACACACACACACACACACACACACACACACACACACACATCTATGTACGACTGAAGATAAAATGAAATGAGAGAGTTTAACAATACCAAAGCTCAAGGCATCTATTAATGTCACAATTTCCCTATAAACTCCTACTTTGAAAAATGATTACTTTGTTGTGTTGCCTATAGATATATTTAGAAAAGGAATATGACATGCAAATATATACCTAATGTTGATAGTATGGTGGTGTCATATTGGGGTTCTTGTATTCAAGGACTGGAAATAAGCAAAAATTCACAAAGCAAATGGTATCAACAGTTCTCTGAGGTGGTGAAAAACAAGCTAAAAGAGACATACCTTGTATTCTTTTTCATTGCTGGGTTTCTCCTTAATGGGCATAGAACAAAACAGCAGCTGTGCACCCACCCTTCCAAATAGTTCTCAAGGTCAGGCGAGGGGAACCAATGTCCAGCTATAGATAATCTCCCTGATTTTACAGTTCCTGCACAAGTGTTCCTAATAAGGAAACTGTAATGCTTACCTCTGAGGCAAAACATCTGAGGTGTAATAGTGTTTATGTTTTTCCTTATCATTGTTGTAGCATTTTTTTACACTTGAGATATCCTAAGAGGATAGCTGAATGTCTGGCCAGCATACCAAAGCTTTTACACCTTCTAGGCATCATACAGATGTATGTCCTACATGCAAAGGGTGAGGTACATATGTGATATACGGATGCCTAATCCTCAGAACTTCTTTGTTGCCAGTCTGA
Source organism: Protopterus annectens (assembly GCF_019279795.1). Taxonomy (NCBI): domain Eukaryota; kingdom Metazoa; phylum Chordata; order Ceratodontiformes; family Protopteridae; genus Protopterus; species Protopterus annectens. The sequence continues at coordinate 268,846,953 of NC_056747.1, read as the reverse complement.
ACACTACCTCTGAATTCAGTCTATACACTGTTCACTGAGATGATTCATCTACCAAGCCTTCTGAAGATAAATGCCCTGCTGGGGTTCAACCATACTCAGTGTGAGATTTGTCAGGCACTTGTCCCTAATACACTCTGATGTCATCTGTTATACCTCTCTATTTATTTAGAAAACCATCATCTGAAGCTGTTGGCTCAGGGTATCATGGCTGAATCTGTCCACCTTGAAGTTCATCTGCGCTTAAGAAAAAAAACAAAAAAGAACATACTGATCCTGCTGCTGTCCAGCCACCATCGGACGTCTCCCTTGAGTTGGATGAAGAATCCAAAGACCATCTGGTTCCAACAGCAGCTTCCTCTGTCATGACCTAGTTGGAGGCCAGCTCAGAGCTATTTACCTGCACATCTGCCAAGTCTGTGCCTACATCTGGTGCAGATGCAGAGGTGGATCCATGGCTGATTAGGGGAATTCCCCAAATATTAGTTAAGAAAGAGGTGCCCTGTACCCTCATTGAATGTAGGCAGAAGTCTGAACCTCCTACATTTGCTAAAGCAGATGTTTCTTTAAAAAAGAGAAGAAAAAAAACATGGTTTCTGTGGATAAGGGGCCTCATAGAGAGTGTCAGGACTTTACTCAAAAAGTGTTTAATGCCCTTATGTTTCTGAAACCCCAACAAGAGTTGTCTGTCCTTGCTTCTGTTCTCTGGTCTTCCACCCCTTCTAAAAGGCTTAGGGATTCTGATTCTTGTGATGAAGAGTTGGATTCTGGTCTCACCTTCAGATCAGATGAAGATTCACTGTCCCCTGATTCTTCTTTTGAAGAATTTTTTTTGGGGGGATACAGTGTTCACATGATGGAACACTTTAAGTTGGACTGTCCTCAGGTTTCTGTTGTTTAAAACAGATATTATGAACTCTTGCAAATGGACTCACTCAGACCCTCTGCAGTACCTCTTGTTTTAGCTACCCTTTTGGATATATTTTCAGCAGCTTTTCAGGCTCCTGACTCTCATCCTCTGGCCCATAAAAAGCCAGACAGATTTTATAAAGTCTGTGAGGATCATGAGTATTTGTACAGCAGTCCTTCATCTAATCCAGCCGTTGTTTCCATGTCCACAGATAAGCCATTCAAGCTGCTACTTTCTTCTAAGCTTTTACTTTCTGACAAGGACAGCCATGTTGTGGAGAGGCATGGGGAAGTGTATGTACTTCTGTTACATTGGCCTTTAGGGCCACTAATTGTCAGATCCATATGACAAGATATGCCCTGGCTCTTCTCTCCTAACTTGGGGAGATTTTGACTAATATGCCTGATTTCTCTTTTGAGTTCTGCCTCTCAGGTGGCTTGATATTCCATTAAATGGAGTTATGATGCAGCTGACACCTCTTCTAGGGCAGCTGTATCTGGATTTGTCATGTGGAGATACTCTTGTTTGAGTCTTAGGCTATTACCTGAGGACATTAAGGCCAAACTTTTAGATTCTGCCTTAGACAACCAGCTACTGCTGCAGAATTGTTTAAAACTGTTCAGGAGAGGGGTAAGGGTAATGTTATGCAGGACATGAAGCAAATCTTTTTCCCCATGTCCCTAAGTTCTAGAGAAATTATCAGTTTTAACCTTCTTTTGTCCATAGGCAGCCTAGACAGTCTGCAAGAAGGAACAGTGTTCCCAAGTGAATTTTTCCTGACAAGCTCACTCAGCTCTATTTGCCAAAAAGCTTCTTTTCCTGACAGATTTGCCTGTACTTGATATCCAGCCTTCCCTCTCACTCAGCCAGATTCTTCTGTCCCTCAGGTTGACTCTTTCTTTTCCTATTTGGCTGCAGATAACCATAGACACCTGGGTACTCCCCAGTATCCAAAATGGTTATTATATGGCTTGGAAGTTCCTTCCTCCATTCTCCAGCCTTTCTCAACCTTTTCCTTGCCAGCAGCCTCTTTTTCCTTTGGTTCTGTGGGATAAGGTGGAACAGGGGACCATCTAACGTATCCCCTTGTCTCAGCAGGGGAAAAGATTTTTTATTCCAGAGTGTTTCTGGTTCCCAGGAAGGCGGGGTCATGGAGGCCCATTCTAGACCTTTCTCAAATTCCCTTCTTTCAGGATGCTTTCTATTCAGACATGCTTCCCTCTGTTACTTCCTCAAGATTTTCTATTATCTCTGAATTTGAAGGACACTTACCTCCATATCCCTATTCACCCTCTTTTTATGAAGTTTTTTACATTGATCTATTACTTCCTCTTATTATCAGTTCTCTGCTTTGCTTTTTGGTCTTTCAACAGCTCCATGGGCCTTTACCAAATGTCTGGCTCATGTAGTAGCCTTCTGCAGATTTCAGGGAATTCAGATATTCCTTTATTTGGAATACCTTTTAATTCAAGCCGCCCCATCTCAGCAGCTCCAATGTTAGAATCTACACTTCACTGTGCTTTTTTTTGTGCAGTATGGTGTTCACCCACAATCTCAAAATGTCAGTGTTGACTTCTTCTCACGACCAGGTGTTTTTGGGTTGCAGGATTCAAACCATTCCAATGTTGGCTTGTCTCACTCCTTCAAAGGTCCTGTCTTTGACTGCTTACTTCCAGTCTTTCCTTCCTTTTCCAGTCCTTCCTGCAAGAGAAGTTCTCCAAGCCCAGATGTGCATAGCATCCACCATTCCCATGGTTCTCTTTGAAATTTCCACATGTGGAGTTTGGCAATGGTATCTAAAGACTGCTTGGCTCCAGCACTGCCACCTTGTCTCAAGCTCTAGCTCCACTGGTGGATTCACCAGATTTCTATAAATCCAGGTCTGCCTTTTCAAGTTCCCCTCTCTACTCAGGAGCTATACATGGATGTTTCCAACCACAGTTAGGAAGCCTCCTCCAACAACCTAAAATTCCAGGGTCTTTGGTTCCATCAACTACTGGCAGACAATATCAACATTAAGGAGATGAGGGCTCTACATTTAGCTCGCCAGGCTTTTTATCCCTTAGGTTCCAGGTGCTCTATAGGTTTTTGCAGGCAGTACCACAGTTATGTGCTACATCAAGCAGCAAGGGGGCACAGAATCTTACCTTCTTTGCAGGCTGGCTCTTTGGGCTTGGAATCTTGCAGTCTGAAATGACTTGATTCTTCAGGTGGTTAACATTCCTTCATAGCACAGTCTGGTGGTATACTCTATGAGCAGGTCCTGGACAAATCCTCATGAATGGATGTTTAACAGAGAAGTGTTTCTGGACATTGTGTCTCAGTGGGGTGCTCCTTGTGTAGATCTTTTTGCCTCCTGTCTGAACAGACAATTTCCCCAGTTCTGTTCTAGAATGCTGAGTTCTCTCACCTGGAAAGTAGATGCCATGTTTTTCTTGGAAGTGGATGCTTCTGCATGCCTATCCCCCTCCAATCTACTACCAAAGGTCCTGCACAAGGTTATTTGGGACATCCTAAAACTGGATGAAAACTGGGTGTAGCCATGGGCTCCCCATGTGGCGCTAGTATAGCAAACTTAGTCATGACATAGTGGGAGACAGAGTTGCTATTTAAACATGTAGAAGTTAAAGATTATACACACGTTACCTGGATGATATTTTCATATTAATAAAGGGTGACGTCAACACAGGTAACTTTATAGTGGACCACTTTAATAAGTCTACCCAGTTTTTATAATTTACATCCATATTCAGTTCAGAAGACATCTGTTATCTAGATATTAATTTGAAAAAGGATAGGACACGCCATTGTTTTATGGCAAAAATCCATAGGAAAAGTACATACTCTAATGCGTTTTTGCATTTTTCCATTTGTCATCCTCACCATCAAAAGTGGTCAGTAGTTAAGGGCCAACTGGTGAGGGCAGCAAGAATCATCAGTGATAATGAGAATTTTGAGAAAGAATGTTTCACTTTGAAATGCATGTTCCTAAGCCGAGAATACCCAGAACATCTGTTAGATGAGTTGATAGAGGAAGTAAAATTTAAGAGGAATAACAGGTTTTACTAACCTGTTTTAGGTGTAAGAAATAGCAATTCAGAAATATCTTCTCTGTTCCAGGAGGGTGAAGTTAGCCCGTATGTGAGCAGAGTAGATACAGTAGCTGATTTTCGCCTCGGTTTCATTACTATGTTTAGTTTAGATAGTCATATGGTGGTCAAGACCTTACAGAAAAATTGGACTTTGTTCAGAAATAATCCATTTTTATTTAGTAAATTGGGTGATTCCCCTAGGATTATTTTTAGGAGGGGCAAGAACTTGATAAACTTGTTAAAACAACAACATAGACACAGCCCAAAAATCCATGGAATGTTCAAGTGTAAGTCTTGTAATTTCTGTAGATTCATTGAAGTGGGTAACACATTCGATGTTAATGACACACGATACAAACTCAAGCAGAAATTCAATTGTAATTCGAGGTATATGATTTATTTAGCCAAGTGCCAGTGCTGTTTGGCATTTTATATAGGTAAAACGGAGCATAGGCTCCGTGACCATATTTATGAGCATCAATATGCCATCAATACAAATAACAGACAATGCTCCAGCGAAGCACATAGCCGTGTTTAAGGACCACAAGTTTAAATATAAAGTAATTGATCAAATACCTTTGGATGGTAGGGGTGGCCCTGTACCTTTACTATTGGAAGAGCTTGAATTGTTCTGGCAAATATTTCTTAATACTTATAATTGTCCAGACATAAAGGATTCATGTTCAATCAGTTGTGTTTTAAAAAATTTAAAAGTTTAAAAAGATGAAATTAAGTAGAAATATCGAGGTGAGGTTAATAAAAATAGTGCCCTGGTTAAATTTGTTCTAATTTTTGTCACTTTTTCATGTTATTAGAGTGATCAATTAAAGTGTTTAGTAAGCCTATATGTAGAAGTTACTGTAAAGGTTTTAGCATAGCCGTTTATATATTAATATTTGTCTTGGTACACGTATACATAACTATATAAAACAAGTTTTTATTAATACGTTTTACATAAGCTTGTTATTAGTTGCTAGCTGCATTTTTACATATTTTTATAAGCAATTAGGCTTTGTTGTACATGAATCAAGTGGGTTAAGAATAAATGCAGTATGTTGCTTTAAGTGAGGGAGGTACGGAAGTGAGAGTAATTTGTGTAGATTGGTTGTAATTAGACACATGACCTAAGAGTTGTCTTTCTAAAAAGTCAGTTTTTAAACTTTTAATTGTATCTGAAGAAGTTTGTTTTTTGAGCAAATGAAAAACATTGAATAAAATAATTTTATGCAATATTTGGTGCAGTTTCCAGGTCACGGCTGTCGCCTGCTTGTTTTTTGTTTCATATAGAACAAGTGTTTAAGGCCTAGGATCCTCTTTGTGAGGTACTTTTGCAGCCTCTCCAGTTGTTGCAGGTTTCTAGTGAGGTACATGCCAAATGAGGCATTGTACTCGATGATTGGCCTAATGAGGGAAGAGTAGAGGGAGACAATGACCTCTTTCTTCCTGGATGCAAAACCCTTAATAATGAGATGTGCCACAAAGAAGGACTTTCTGATCACAGTGGCAATGTGGTGATCAAAAGAGAGGTTTCTGTCAACCTTTGTTCCCAGATCTCTTATAACGCCTTCTGTGTTCAGTGGACTACCATCAATGTGGTAATTCATGGGAACTGGGTTTTTCCCAAAGGGAACGATGACACATTTTTTGGCATTGAGCTTAAGGCCATGGTTCTAACACCAGTCACTGGTCTCAGTGAGGCCATTCTGTAGGATGTCAGCATCACTTGGGAAGTTAATAATAGCTCCCAACTTGCAATCATCTGCAAACTTTGTCAGCCAGAGTCCCTTTGCATTGGCCTGGACTTCAGAGAAGTAGATTCCAAACAGGAGATGACCCAGGATCGAACCCTGTAGGACTCCACTCATGACTAGTCAGCAGTCTGACTTGGAGTTGGCTACTTTCACACTGTGGGTTCTATCTGTGAGCCAATTTGCAAGCCGCCAAGTGATATAGGGTTTGATGCCAAGCTTAGTGAGTTTTTCGATGATTCCTGAGTGGGGAATGGTAACAAAAGCCTTGGCCAGATCAAGATAGGCTGTATGAACCACCTTGCCTTCATCCACAGCTCTGGTGACTGACTCAAAGAAGTCGACCAAGTTGAGCAGGCATGATCTACCCTTCACAAAACCAAACTGTGTGGGATCCAGAGTTTGGAGATTCTCTCTATCCTTGTTTATTCGGTCCATGATGATGCATTCCATAGCTTTACATATCAGACTCATCAGGCTAATGGGGTGATAGTTCCCAGGGTCTGTAGTCGCTCATCCTTTGTGAAGGGATGAATGCAGCAGTGCGTCATTTGGTATGCACAAAGTCTGAAGTGAGGCTGTGTTTGAATAGGGCACACAGGTGAGGTGCCAGTTCACTCTGTAGTTCATGTAGAACAAAACCAGAGATATAGTCAGGTCCCATAAAAGCTGTATTCTTGGCCTTGGGCAGTGCTGTTTTAAAATGTGCAGTAATACTGGGTGCCTGGCAGTCTACTGGTATTGTGATTGGTCCTTTGGCAGGGGGTAAAGTTGGCACTGGATTTGTCGTCCAGTATACTGTCAATATCTGTTGGCTTGGTATTGGAGGTACCATTGTGCAGTAGCTCAGAGCAAATCTGGGTATTGCCATGGAGATTCTTTACATAACTTTAGTAGGCCTTGTGGTTGTCTTTACTATCTGCTGCAATTCTGCTTTTATAGCTAGCTTTAGAGGATTTGATGAGGGATCTCAACTTTTTGTTGAGGCTGATAAGGGAGTTTTCCCAATCTTGGGACTTCACCTTATTACACATCAGTTTCCTCCTTCTGTTGTAGAGTTTGTTTATGGCAGGGGATCACCAGATTGGCTTCCTTTTTTGGAGAAGAGCGTCTTGGTTCTATTGGGTATGGCGAGATCCATGCATTTGTGTACGTGTTTGTACAGTGCATTGGTGCATGATTCTGCGGTCACACAACTATTCTCCATTTGCATAGGTGCCGTGAAGGTAGCCACCTCTGTTTTTAGGAGCCCAAAGTTAGCTTTGGAAAAGTTTTTCATGGTGATTACTTTTGCAGTGGGGGTTGGGGTGGGAGGGATGTGAATTTCCAAGGTGATTAGTTTGTGGTTGGATCTAACCAGGGAAGAGCTGACTATTGGTGTAGAGCAACGGTTGCCCATGTTAGTAATGACCAGGTCAAGGATGTTGCTACCTGTATTGGGGGTAAGAACGAGTTGGTCCAGGGCATTGGAATTAATGAACTCCAGGAAACATTGGGTAAGTGTATTGGTACATGAGTAGTTTACCCAGTTAATGGAGGGGTAGTTGAAATCGCCTAGTAAGAGAGTGTTAGGTTGGACCCTAATATTCCCCAGTGTGCTTGGGAATGTGGATTGCGAGTCTTAGGACATGGTTGGGGACCTATAGCAGGCTATGACCTGAATCGCTGTCTTCCCAATGTTAGCTGCACCTGAAGTATCTCTGATGTGGAATACCAGTCTGGAGATGTCCGCATCCTTTATGAATATGGATACACCACCGTCTATGGAGCTTTGGTCCAAGTTCTGGGGCCGAAAGTTGTGGAATGAGTTATAGCCTGGTAGTGCAGGGGTACTAATTGCTGCCTTGAACCAGATCTCTGTTACAGCACAAATGTTGATGTTCTCCATTTTAAGGAGTGCTTCGAGTGAGTGCATTTTGAGATTTAGACTTCTAGCGTCTAGCAGTATGACCCTCAGATTGCATTTGTTTGTAGCTGTTATGGTGGTAATTTGGTCTTTGGAACACCACCTAAAAAAGGTACTATAGGGGTGGCAAGAGCCTTGGTCAGTATCCTGAAGCCCAGGGGTGATACTGGTTCCCCTTAGAATGACACCAGAAACTTAGCCAGTTGTTGAAATCAATCATTTTCTGCTTGTACTGTGGTATCATTCTGGGTGATGGTAGGATGCTGCTCAGGGCTAGGGTCATACCCGCCTGCGCTACATAATCTGAAAGCTCTTCCATGTCTCTTTTCATGTAGTCCAGGGAGGTACTTCTCAGGTCATTCACACCCACATGAGGGGGCCTCAGGAGCTTACAAACAGTCTCGGATACAGCAAATCTTTATCTGGACTAGACTAGTTACAGGAAAGGGGGAAACAAGTGCAAATTCAGGCTTTTAAATCAGAAAGTTGAGAGACATGGAAAAACTGCCCAAACGGCCAATAACTACAATTTCTGGGCCAGAAATTACTCCTTATGTGGTAGATAGGTCATCTAGTGCTTACCACTCCCACTGATAAGCTAGAAGGCTTCCCTCCAACACAGAAAGGCTTGGGGGGTTCACAAGCTTACAAACAGTCCTGGATACAGCAAATCTGTATCTGGACTAGACTAGTTACAGGAAAGGAGGAAACAAGCTTAGAAATTTTTTTTTTTTTTTTTTTTTAGTAAACTGGAAAAGGAGAAAGCTGGAACAGAAGATAATTCAAGGTTAAGAATCTAAGTGAGTTGGTGTTCCCAAATGTTCTCTCTCTGTTAGGTAGAATGAACTAATGACACTAGACTGGGGGGAGTGTCCCAGATCAAATATACAGTATGGGCGGGCAACTGCAAAGCCTCCAAATATAAGAACAAGACACCAATAGGGAGTAGCCACTAAATGAAAGTTTTAAACAGATAAAATAGCAAGGAGACTCTAGAGAATGCTTTTAACTGCAAACAAATAAGTTATGTGATACCTGACTAAAACACGGAAATCTCAAAAAAAAATGCACAGAAAAGCACAGATAGAGCACTCACAAACAGAAAATACAATTTGCAGTATGAAAAAAGCAGTTTACAGTTAAGTAATTCCGTAAACATGCAATTAGAGTAATGAAACAGTATCTAGCAATGAAAAATACAGTTAAAACAGTATAAAACAGTACATAAATGTAGTGAAACAGTAAAAAAGCTTTATAACAGTGCAAAATGTAGTAGATTATTAACTCTATAGCACAATTATAAGCGTTACAGAAGTGCAATTCAATGAAATAAGTGTAAGAAATAACTTATTCTGCTCTTGAAATCTTAAGGAATTTCTGCTTAGCCCCAGTAATGAATCACCATCCTCAGCTTCCAGATATGTAGTAATTAACAGCTGTAGGAGTCTGTTTTGACAAAAGGTATGCATTTTAAAATTATTGATGTTCTGACTGAATAAAGAAGCTGAGCACCCATGGCATTGCTCTAAAATAACATGCTGATGACTTCACCTTCACAGTAAACCAAATTATTTGTAATTCAGGACGGTGAAAACCTTTCACAAGGAAAAGTGACAAGATAGATCTCTCTGAATCAACAGGAGCAAGAATTTGTGTGTATTTTTTTTTAAATAAATGCCCAGATTCTGTGGTTAACAATGCTGCTGCTTAGTACATTAGTACCACCATTACATAATTAATATTAATATAAACAAACCCATTGACTGCAGTAAAGGTCTGTGATCTGTCTGTACATAAAGCTTGAGACGTAAAAAATGTTTTCATAATTAGTTTTTGTATGAGGCTTCAGCATCATGCAACTGTTGCATCATTTTAGAGAGGAAGAAAAAACAATTAGCCTCATTACGAGGCATTTTGGGAAATGTACATATTTTACCTGGAAAGCTAAAACAAAAAAAAAAATGTATCATTTGTATGAAATCACATGTAAGTCAGTCTACCATCTACTGGCTAGAAGGTAAAATTACATTTTATTTTTGTCAAAACGTAAATTAGAAAAGATTATTTAGTAATTACTTTTAACTGAATATGTAGTGTACTCACTATGGAAAAAGCAGAGAAAGAAACACTTTACTGTCTGTCTTATATGAGTTTGTGCAGAAGATGAAAGCTTGCCCCATGTGATAATATCACTTCCTTGTAGCCTGTTCTGAATGCCAGTACATGTAGCATATACCATTCACAAGTAACTGGAAAGTTTTCCCTGGCAGCAAGGTCGCAGGTAAGTAAACAGAACATGGGAAAATGCTGGACTGGACTGAGAAGATGACTATGTACAGATACCTGGAACAGGCAGCTACACCCTGGTACATCTGAGCATAGCTAAGAAAAAATATAATGTTGTTTGAAGTAGTATAATGGAGGGTGACAAAAAGGTGACATAGTAAAGCACACAGGGATAGGGGAAACCAGCTCAGACAGCTACTGTTTATGTAAAATGGGCACAGGAAATTGAACAACGCATTGGGATTAACTTTATGACAGCTGTATAAAATGTTACAGTACACTGGACATGTTATAGAGATATGAGGCCAACTGTTTAGGAGAAGATCACTAGTCCTTCTTTTCTGTCCAGACATTGGTATTAGGGAATATTAGTATACCTGTGCAGCAGCTGTGTTTCTTTGTGCAATGTTATTTCTGAATCTTTGAATCATGATTATCCAGTTCACTTTCTGTTAGTATCAAAACCTTTACAGAGCAAAAGATAAAACAAGAGCAAAGATGGCAATGTGTACCCTATCTGCTGGCTCTATTTAAAGGAGCATGTTGACACTCTAGTGTATGTCGCCATACCCTATCTGCTTGTTCAATTAAAAGGACTATTAGCACATTAAATTGCTATATGTTACTTTTGTCTCTCATATAGCATGTAGCAAAACAGTGCTTTGCTCAGTGCTTAGGGTTTCCATATTCCAATGTAGTTTACCTTATTTCAACAATTATTTCTATCATTATAATATCCCTAGATGTTATTTAGTGTCCAGAAGCCATTCAGTGCCTTTATTATTACCTTTTTTTTTCAATTTGTACTTGTTTTCCTCTCACAGATCACAAAGACCCCACTTCTTTTTTACTATTCCAATTTCACATTTTTTCCACAATGGAATTTAATTCATCCTGCATAACACAGGCTAGATAGAACTTCATGAGATCCAAACATAGTAAAAGTTTTAAAACATGAGGAAAGGAAGTCTAAGATGACCTCTCTGCTTTGTTTAGCAGAAGCATTCAGGTGTCAAGTGGGAATGAAAATCAAATCAGAAGTAAACAAAAATCAAACATCAACTGAACGTGACAAAAAAAAATAAAATAAATAGAAGCATCACATGAGAAGGAAAGAAATGTGGAAAAGCCATATAGTGGGAAGTATAGATATCTGGAACATTCTTATGTTGATCATGATTTGACTCACGAATAATTAAGGAGAGATGAGCTGAAACCAAAGGATGAAAGGTTAATAATGGCAGCCCAGGATAGTGGACTACGTACACATTGGTTTACAAAGTCCATTGAACATGTGGAAGAAACAAATAAATATAGGTTCTGTAAAAAAGAATTGGAAACAGTCTCATGCCTTGTTGCTGGGTGTGATATACTCATAGCAGAGGGCACTTTACACTGAAAGGCACAACAAAGTGGCAAGACTGTTGCATTGGGGATTATACAAACACTACTATATAGAAGTAGCTGAGAAGCACTGGAAAAATGAACCACAAAGCATTATATATAATGATGACATCTACATCACATGGACTCACCCATTACCAGCAGTTCCAAAAATAGATGAGAAAAAAACAAATACACTAGCCCATGAAAAAAAGGAAAAGTAGCATTGATCATTGAAATTGCTACACTTAAAATTGCAGTGTCTCATGTACAGAGAGAAACAAGCTCATAAAATATCAGGATTTATAGGCAGAAAAAAGAGCAATGTGGAAGAAAGATACCAATACAATAGCAGTAGGAGCAATGGGGCTAATAGAAAATAATCTGTAGTCATATTTAGATAAGCTATCAATACATGTAACTCCGTATGAACTGCAGGAAGAGTCACTTCTGGGCACATTGCGAGTGGTGTAAAGAGCACTTTTGGCTGACATCAAAGACTGAAAAATACTAATTTCATGAACTTTAATTATACCCTGACATAGAAATGGAGTCCATCCCTGTCATGGTATTAAAAATTTGAAGAAATTAAACCGATAGATGTTGTAACTTTCTCTTTGTGTCACAACTTACTATTTTACATTTTTTTTTTTTTAAAACAAGAAACATCTTTAATAAATTGGCATGCATGACATACATTTATATAAATGATAATAAACCATAGTGACACATTCTCAGATGCAAACATTATACATTCCAAACCGTGCGACACAACTGTAGCTACAAACATTATGCATCACTTTTAACATATCCAGTCATTGTTACAACCATTACGTAGCGCATTCAAATCCTGCCTTCTTTTAAACCTCATTCCTCCTCGTCTGCATGTATTGATCCCGCAGTTCCCATTTTTCCTATGTAATTTTCTCCTAACATTTTCTAAAGATCTAGGTTTCAGTTGTCTTAACTCTGTTACTATCTTCACTGCTTCTAGTAAAGTTGGTTTAGATTTTGATTTCCTTTTTCTAGTAATTGTTTTTTTGGCAGCCATCATAATTATACTCAGCAAGGCCTAACTATGTCTAGGCAATTTCAAGTTTGTTTCATTTCCCTAGTCACTTCAGCTTGCTCACCCAGCATCTCTTTAAAGTCTACCAACTCATTACACTCTCATAAAATCTGTTCCCATTTATGTGTTTCTGCCCCATCGCCCCCCAACATTTGTTGTCTAACTAAGGAAATATTCTTTGAAGTCTGCTTGGGGTATAAAATACCTATGTAAGTACTTTCAGGCAAAGATCTGAAATTTTATAGATTTTGTTGCATATTTGGGAGACATATATATATCCCCTTATTCTTTCTTTGTGATACTATTTTACATCTTGAGGCAGTGTTATTGAGGTTGATAAAATGTTACAAATAGTCAAGAATTAATAATTGGAAGAAAACTTTATGTGAAGAATAGAGATAAGTCATACAGAACCACAACATAAAATAAATGTGGTAAATATTTTTTGACCAGTGAAGTGTTAGTTTTATATATGGTAACTCATGTATCTGCAGTATTAAGCACTGTATTAAAAAGTACAAGCATCTGTCATTTCCCATACTAGCCTGTTGAAGTAACAACTCTTAAGTCACCAATGAATGAGCAGAGCAGATAGCTTTCACACATACCAAGCGTGTTGGGGAGGATGGTACAGAGTTTTTTTCTAAAGAGAATTAAAAATCCTGCTTTTCCATTCTTTTTTATTTCAGAAAATATGCATGAACCTTGTAAGTCTTTAAAAGGCTTGCTTTCATAGACCATCTACAAGGCACTGAATCACAGCACAATAACTGTAATTAATGAATTAAAAAAAAAACCCTCCTTTATGATGTCAAGATTGTATCATGTTACAGAGTTCCAAACATATTCTTTAATAAGTAGAAATTATTCATACTCACTAAAAATCCCCATCCATAAGAAACCTACCTCTCCTCCTCTCAGGACCACCATCCTATTCCCATATTTTGCCAGATGTTAAAAATGTTTAAAATTTAATAATCAACTATTTGATCACATCAACAAGTAAGGCATATTACTAGACCCCCGTATGGGTTTAGGCCAAGTCACAACAGAGTTACTAACATTTTCACAGTCTCAGATAAAAGTTATTTGTCATGGAATATGGTTATCTAACAGAAAGTATGTTTATTGACTTGACCTTTGAGGCATAGACCACAGGACATTTTCCAGTAAACTGTATATCTTAAGCATCATCAGCTGTGTCAGTGATTGGCTGTAGAACTTCCTTGAACTTAGTATCTTCAAAATTAAGTTTGGTAACTTTTAATCTGTCAAAGGAGTATTCACCTTAGACATCCTTCAAGAATGTACTTGGTCAAATACTTTTTTCTTTATACATAAATGATGCTACTACCTCGCACGATTCCCAGCACCATCTCCCATTACACAGATGACATTATTTTGCACAGCTCTAGCTGTTCCACTAAAAACATTCTAAAACTCAATCACTTGCGTAAGTGTATAGACTCGGCTGTACCAGAAAGAATCAAAGCCAGAGCCCCAAGTAACAACAAGCCACCATGGTGGATATCCAACATCAACAAACTTTACAATAAATGCAAAAAGTTGCAGTCCAAGAAAACAAAGACAAGGCTCCAACAGTGGAAGAGCACCCTCCTCAGCCTTAATAGGCAAATAAGACAACTTGTCAAATCCTCTAAGGGCTTCTTTGAGGAAAACTTAGCAAGCACACCCAAGGATAAACATAAGGCCTTTTACAACTATGTACGTAGCCTAAAAGTTAGGATCCAAACATGTCCAGAACTAGTGACCAGTGGTATCACACATTGACCCCACAGAGATAGCAAACTTGCTAGCAGATAGTTTTGGTGAAAATGTCATCTCCTTATCCCCTCCAGACTTATCACAAACCTTCCCCCAAACTCCCCCTCACCCTACATATCTGAAGAGCAGGTCATTAAAGCCTTGTCTAAGGCAAAAAACACAGCCTGTATCAGCCCAAGTGGCATTCCAGGCCGTCTTCTAAACATGCTAAAACATGAACTAGCATCACCATTAAGTACCCTTTTCAGTCATAACCTAGCCACAGGCTTTGTTCCTAAGGAATGGAGAAAAGCAACAGTTTTCCCTACCACAAAGGTGGTCTTGCAACAGCCTTTCCATTCTTCATCCTCTTTATAGCTGTCCTTACTTCCTCATCTGTAAAGCCATGGAATGTACCATTATGGACCACATAAATAAAGACATAGCTGAACTCCAGACCCTTGATCCTACCCAGTTTGGCTTTGTCAGGGGCAGATCCTTCCTGTTAAATCTGGTGGATTTCTTCGAAAATATGACCAAGGCCATTGACAAGGGCAAATCTGTGCACACAGCATGCCTCAGCATGGAAAAGGCTTTTGACACAATCCCACACTCAAGCATCATCATAAACATAGCAAACTGAATGTAAACCCGTTTGTTGTAAGATGAGTTGCCTACTGGCTTACAAACCAGACACACCCACTATCAAAGTGGGTGACTCCACATCAACTAACAGACCTGTCACTAGTGGGGAGCCACAGGGGTCAATGCTGGGCCCCCCTACTGTTTGGTATATACTTCTCAGAAGTTCAGGTCAAAACTAAGGGGCCGTGGCTGACCAAGTTTGCAGACAACTACAAACTGAGTGGAATTATTGAATCTCCAAATGAGGTCAGTGCACTCCAGGAGGATCTTACTCAGACCAAAGACTGGTGTCTTAGTCATGGTCTCA
This sequence comes from Protopterus annectens, assembly GCF_019279795.1. Lineage (NCBI taxonomy): Eukaryota > Metazoa > Chordata > Ceratodontiformes > Protopteridae > Protopterus > Protopterus annectens. The sequence continues at coordinate 268,831,846 of NC_056747.1, read as the reverse complement.
AACCAAATTCAAAGAAATGCATCATCATTCCCTTTGGGACAAACCATGTCCCTTCACACTATCCAATCAACAACACTACCCTAAGTACCCATGAAGTGGGAAGGGATCTGGGATCACAAGTTGACTGTGACCTTAACTTCAACCACCATGTGTCTGCTGTCACTTTCTAAGTAGCGCACTTGATTAGCAAAGGCATCACCTTGAGAGCAAGGGAGGTTATAACTCCTCTGTACTCTGCACTAATCTGGTGCATAATTGAGTATAACATCCCATTTGGCATGTATCGTACACAGCACCTACAGCAATTGGAGAGGCCTCAGAGGTTTCTAACAAGAGACTCCAGCACATGCCTTGCACAGACTGACTAAAGTCCCTGTCACTATACTCAGTATCATATAGACTTCTTAGGGGATACTTATGCCTGGCTTACAGAGCAGTCTCAGACCCAAACCTAATGAACTTGCTGCATATCAGTAAATCAAATGGGACTAGGGATGCCCATTCCAGGGACCTAAATATGGCCTACGACTTAAGTAGAACATGCTGGAGGGATAGATTTGTTTCCCAGCTACTGCCACATCTTTCAAATAGGCTGCCAATTCATGTGAAACAGAGCACCTCTATGACAGTGTTCAAGAGTAACCTGGATGAGTCGATGGGGCACCATACATTCTTACTAGGGATAGCACCCGCAACCCTCCTAGACATGGACAGTCATTGCTAAAGGCAATCCTGGATATTGACTAGCATTTCTATGGTATCACATTGGGATGAAATGGCTAGGCTTGAAATGAACTCCGGGTCAATAGCTTAGTAATCTCCTATCATCCTAAAACTCTTTCCAAATGACTTCAGAATTTACTACAGCTGGTTTAAAGCCAACTCTCTTAATTCTAAACACTAATAAGGCCTCAGTCATGCTGCTTGATACACACCAGATGCTCCCAAAATGCCTTTCACTTCTTGATCCAGAAAACTTCCAGTTATTCCAGCTCATGTAGTGCACATGTTTGTGTTTGTCTCTTAACCTCTGTCTAAGCATTAAGACACAGCAAGGTCAAAGTCCAACCTAAAGTTTGCTGCTCCATCTCCAGTCATCTATCCCCCCCTCAAGCCTGTCAGTGCCATTACAGCAATGTTGTGGTACCATGCCTAGAATACACATTTTTTGTTGTCACACTACATTCTTCCCAAAATGTCCATATGCTACAAATCTTTACAAACTGAATCTACAGATTTATGCATCTAGCTCCCCAAGATTGATATCACTATATTTCCCTAAACAAAGCCAGATGGTCTCTAGCTACAGCCAGCATCCATCTTCTTCCTTTCTCTTTAAATTACTTCACAATAACCACTGCTTCTTGCTGTGGGCTAAACTTCAAGTTAAATCCCCCACATACCTTTTTAAGAATACGAAATAGTGATACCATTCTAGTAGAGTGACCACCTTTCATAAATGCTTTTAGTGAGAAACACTTTTCCAAATGTGTTCCTCCCACTTGGAATAATCACTCTTCTAAAAAGGGGGAAGGTAGTTTCTATTCAGCTTTTAGACAGTGTAGGTCACTGAGTATAGTGTTCCTATTCAGCTGCTGTAGCTAGATAGTATGTGCATATAAGTACTGAGCACATGCGAGAACAGTGCCATTTTGTAAAGTCAGCCATAGTGAATGCAGTCACGAATGGAGATGCACATATGACTCTGTTTGAAGTAATGCGTGAATCATGTAGCTTAAATACAAGTTTTAATTACAGTTCCTGACATATTTATGTACAATAAATATCTTGAACCCATACACCGCTTCATCTCTTTTGAATGCATGAGACATGCGACAGACAGCAACTCAAGAAATGCTTCAAACAGTTCTTGGATGCAGCTCTTTAAATAATAGATATGAGTATAGATAACAATTTTTCTGGTAACTTCTTATTTCTTAAACAGCAGAGTTCACAAGTCTTCTTCTTCTTCTTTCAGCTTTTCCCAGTTAAGGGTCACCACAGTGGATCACCTGTCCGCTCTTGATTGGCAGTGGAGTTTTACGGTGTCGAGTAGCCAGCCTGGCGCCCAACCTTCCACAGAAGGCACACACACACTCACACCTAGGGCCAATTTAGAGTGTCCAATCCACCTACAGCATGTCATTGGGATGTGGGAGGAAACCAGAGCACCCGGAGGAAACCCACGCGACCACAGAGAGGGCATGCAGATACCATACAGAAGGCACTCCAGTCGAGGATCGAACCAGAGAACCTCTTGCTGTGAGGTGGCAATGCTAACCGCTGCATCACCACAGCCACCTAAATCTTAATGTAAATTAGTACAAACAGTATAAAATGTTGCTTTTCATAATGTGCTTGTGTTAGTGTAGTAGCTTCCATTGCAGCCATTTTGGGGATGTAAGAAACTATAGAGGAAACAGACTGATTCTTGTGCATCAGTGGTGTGTAGAAGGTCAACAATGATGAAAACATGTTGTTTTCAGTGTATGGCAGAGTTTTCCTGTAAACAAAAGCAAAATATAACTTGGGAGTTCATAATTGCCTTTAAGGAAAACATCCTATGCATTAATCCAGTTTCTATGTGTGGATTTCCAGCTTTCTTGTACAGCTTTGAAGATTTTCTGTGGCCTCCTTCTTGCACTTTTGTACAGTATTGCTTGTTTTGTTGTAATTGCTTATTATTCAGCTATTTATTTCAGCTGCTCACACGTATCCCACTAAGGTGTACTTTCCAAGATGACCTGAAATATGTGAAGAAATTGTAATGACTGAAGTAACGTAGGGATGTCTGTTACAACTCCGGGGACCACAGTTTTCGTCTTCAGAATGTTGAAATGCTTACAGCAGATGTGAGATTATACAAATTTAAGTTGGGATATCTCAAGCACTGGTGTGAGAGGATACAGTCATTGTAAGAGAATTTGTCTGAGATCAATTTTGTAATGGCCTATTTCAGAATTTGCTGTGGTATTGTGTGACCAACTCTTCTGTAATATACTTTGACTGGGGAGCATGCCTGCTTTCATAACTCAGTCACTGCAGATGTCTGCCTTTTGTACTGTGTACAGCAGAGGGCCTAGCTGCCTTCTGCCCTACAGGATGTGTGATCTGGTGCAAGGAGCTCACTCCCATCCTCCTGTCCAGGCCACTGGAGTAAAAAAGGCCACTAGTTGAACCCACATCATTTGGGTTATATTTAGGATTTTATCCCTCTGTGTCACTAAAATGGACAGGGAACACTGTGTCCTTGATATTGATATAGGGGACCAGTGATGTAGAAGTAAAAGATTACTTAGAAAAGCAAGCAAAACAAACCATTACAGTGCAAAAGGAGACTGTACAAGCTAGTAAAATTATTTTACTCGAGATAAAAAAACACAGGTATCAGTATCATAAGCCATGTAAAATAGGTGTAACATTGCACAAAGCATGCTTATTAGAAAAGTATGAAAGTCATTAAAACATTTTGGAAACAAGTAAATGAGCTGTTACAAGCTTTATTTACGGATAATTTTACTCTTAACAAATCTCTAGTGCTTTCCAATACACCTACACCACACAATGTTAAAAGAGTAAAATATCCTTTGCTATGGGCAATACTGGCGGTGGCCAGAAAGAGTATAACTAAAAACTGGATATCTGAAGTCTTTCCCGCTTTCACGGAGTTTAAAAATATGTTAACTGAAGTATGTGGTTTACAAATTAGAACCATAATTTCTAGAACATCTAGAAAGACCTATAACTACCATACGTGGATAAACTTACAAAATATGTTGGTAAAGAATGAATCAATACAATAATTAATTTCAGTCTTTTTGAATAATATGTAATACCAAATTAATATGGTTCAATTCTTCACATGTATGCAAAGTTTAATGGATGTCATTGTAAATACCTCTGTTTATTTTAACTCTTTATACATTTAATTGAATTTTAAATGCAACAACTTCTATATTCATACTTATATGTTAATTTATGTGATTGATATATGAATTTCTTTTATTACAACTAATAAAACTATTGAAAAAAAGAAAAGTATGAAAGTACTAAGAGTTCTACTACTGCCTGGGAATGCAAAATTGGATTGCAGCTGAAAGGGTGGTACTGGTGAGATCTAAGTGCATGTTGCTCATGATGTACTTTCCAGATTATGTTGGCTAACTACAGGAAAGCTCTCTCAGCTGATACTGAGACACAGGAAGAGAGCACTGAGAATAATTTCACTGTTTAACCTGAATGTACCTCACAAATAGTATACATACCAGTAGGACTAGAAAGTAGAATTTGAGATACTGGTATCACATGCTATCTGACCAGTCTGGCTGTCTGAACATGATACAGAGAAAACTATTGGCAGGTGGGAGGGGCAGTTACATCTGGATTGTGGATGTGATAGGGTGGTGGCTGTGGAATACATGTGAAGGTATGATGGTGCCATTGGATGAGGAGGAAACAAAGACAGTCATAACTGGCCTGATAAGCAGGGCAGAGCAAGCCAAGCATGTGACATAGCTAACTGACTTTACAGTATACACACTCAGACATTTTTACATGAACACTGAGGGAATATGTGTCAGGAATAACATGATAGCTGAAGTGAACAAAATTTCTAATAAAATTGACTTTTATGGTGATAATTAAAAACATAGTGTATGTTACACGTCTCTGAAAATATGCTCTTGACTTTTTTATCATTAAAAAACACCATGTGGTTAATAACCATCCCTTGGGTTTCTAAAAGACCAGAGGTCAAAAGGCACATCTCATGTCATGTAATAGCAAAAGATGATGCCAGGTGATTTTATTAAGACACTGTTTCACACATTCTGCTGATCATGGAGCTCTTACAGGACCTGACTCTTTATTTCATTTTCCTTTTGAATCTTGTGTCATCCTTTCTCACATTTTATGTCATTTCAGACCAATCCATAATCAAAACTGTTGAATACAACTTTACAAAAGGATATAAATTTCAGTAACAAATATTATGACTCTTGATTGGTAATGTTCCTGTGATGGTGGAACAGGGATCCACTAAGTGCTTTCAAAAACAAATTGGTCAGAGGTTCAAAAGGAGGAACCAAACCTGCTAAAGTTCTGACCTAAAGTTTTTGTTTGCAAGGAAACAAGACTGCCTTCATTCCCTTGTGGAGAGGATTTCCTTTCACACACACACACACACACACACACACACACACACACACACACACACACACACACACACACACACACATATCTTACTTAATACATAACTTCATAATTGCAGAAATACAGGTAAAAATAAAAATCCTAAAAACTAAGTAATTGCTGGTGCACAGATAGAAACCATGCTGGCAGTGATCCCCTGTGCCCAATGGAAATTAATGTGTTTCAGTTATGGAATTAAAACCCTGCCCATTTTTCTCTCAAACCAGAAAAGAGAAGCTAGTGAATAGACTACCCCAAAACAAATGTGTATCACAAAGGAATCATTTTTCTAATACCTTTTGCTACTTTATACTTGAAGAAGTATTTATATTTGTGACCATTTGGCACAGAGGTAGTTTAAACAGTGCCATTTTATTTTCAAGTGCAGATTAAGAGAGCGTATGTGATGCCCCACACTGCCCCAGTATTCAAGGAGTCTCAATCCTCACCACTGGCAACAGTGGGGGGACGTGCACACTGGGAGGATGACAAGTACACACACAGTAAAGTGCAGTTTCCCTTAAGAGAACACAGAGACTACAGTCATTCTGGGGCTGTTTCTCCCTCTTTCTGCAGATCTCCAATAAGACTCCCCACTGGCACAGCAATAGGGTTGAGATCTCAGCTGAGTGGCCAAACCAAGACATTCAGTTCCCTCTCTGTCCAACCAGTGCTTTATATCCCTGCCTGGCACACACACACACACACACACACACACACACACACACACACACACACACACACACACACACACACACTTTGAGGTTTGATTTATACACACTCACCTGGAAAAAGCTAACACAGGTTTACTAGCTATGCCCCCTTCTGTCCAGATTATAAGGTAGTTTCCACCTCCACCAGCCACTACTTATCAGCTACTTTAAGGCCCTTAGCAAAGGATTTCCAATCTTGCTGTGTAATGTTACTATTAATCCAAATGGTAGTTTGACCAAGATCCAGGCTATTAGGAGGGCCTATATTATTTCAGTGAATGCTTAAAATAGCAAATGCTGTTTAATCGACACAATAAAGTCTAAATCCCTAAATCACAAATATACGGAACAGTGATTTTTTTCCCAGGGAAATAAAATTGCTACTCTGTAAAAAAAAAAAAATCTAAACGCAAAATAAAGTGGGAGGCTTCACCCCCCACTCCCCCCACTACTTAAATATACCAACTCTGGGATTGCACTACAGTGGAGGAAATGGCAAAGTCCCGAACACGGGCCAGTAATTTTTTTTCCCTGGGAAAACGCTGTTCCGTGTGTTTGGGATTTAGGGATTTTGACTTTATTGGGTCGATTAAACAGTGTTCGCTATTTTAAGTTTTCACTGAAATAATATAGACCCTATTAGGAGTGGTCTGTACAGTATCACCAAATAGATATGCAAGTATACGAAGAGCTTAAATATATCTAAATAGACTAGCTACAATTATAAGGTTTAAATATATTTAATAATGAATAATAAAAGAGCAAGGCAACACTAAATATGTATTCACAGTAACACCAGAGTGCAAAATCACAGGAAATATTTAAAACAACATTGCAGGACAGTCTCAAATAAATACAGAAAACATTTAAACTAATCTTTACTATGTTCCTAACTGAGTCTAAAAGAAATTACTGTACCCTAGTTAACTTACTTACAGCAAGGCAAGTACAGAGGTGGTGAGTGGATGTTGTCAGGTCAAAGACAAATATAAAATGCCCTGCCCCGCTCTTTCAGAAAGTTCTTAAATTAATATCTCAGGTATTGCTGCTAGGGTACCTGCAACATGACCTCACTTTTTGTTACCTGACTTCAGTTCCCAGGCTCATAAACAACCTCCACTGATGCAGCATCTAGCATCTCCCTGTGAAAATACATAGCCTTTAGATGTTTGCAGCTGCTAGAAAACATAAAACAATAAAACACTTACAATGCAATGCAGAAGGCACCCTAGTTCTAGACATCCTGTCTCCTTGCTGCATTGAAACTAATTTTTATAGCACAGTTATAAAGCAATTTAATTTAAACTATTTTCTTGAAGTTTTGCAAGTTAACCCTCTATGTTATAGTTCTCACAGTTAAAACAATTACCTTTACACAGGTACAATAGTTTATATACATTTCTGTTCTTTCCCAGTAGGCTACACTATGGACATATCCTTAAGCTCAGTACTTTACGCACACACATGTCTGTACCAGCAGCTTGCTATACAGACAACATACAGTTCTAATGTAGTGGTAACACAAGCAATTGCATCCTGCTGATATTCACAAATAACATATAACTATTTACAAAATTCCAGATAGCTGTGCTGGCAGTATCTCCTTCTGTCACACTTCTATATAAATCATATTAATATTCACAAATTACATATAATTATTTACAAAATTCCAGATAGCCGGGCTGGCAGTATTTCGTTTTGTGACAGCATACACTTATAGTATATGTCAATTGTATGTAATTGTTGCAGAAACAGTTGTAGAGATTCATAAACAAGTGTTGCAGCAGTGATATCAATTCTGTATTACAGATCATATAACCTGAAGTACATTCTTGCTATATTACAGCTCATATAACCAGAAGTAGACTTTTATCTGTATTTATTGTATGTTTGGAAATTTGCTGCATTTAGAGATATACTCAGCATACCAGCAAGCAATAGGTAAGATAGTTGATATAAAGCAGTAACTTAAATAAACTTGCAGTTCTGATAGTTTTATTTATCAAATAATAGGTTAGTCATAGTGCAGTTTTAAAGTGTAAAAAGTTCCAAACATTAACTCAGTATACATTGGTTATAATCAGTTTTACAAGTATTTGGTTTACTGTATACTAAATGTAGCACAACTTTTAATTTTTATTTCAGGTATTAGTACCCTAGAGATTAAATAGCATCAGATCCATCATAGGTGCAGCATGCACATAGGAATATGGCTTGAACCCAGACAGCAGCTTTAGTTCACATCATTCAGTACCCTACATGATCTGTCATCCAAAGGTATTGAGTCACAGCTATCTTCTCTAACAACCCCATGAACAGTCAATGCCATCCACAGAGTTTACATGGCAGGTTAGAGAATGGAAGTAGATCACCGAGCCTTTATTCCCTATAACACACATGCACTTACAGACAATTTAGAGTCACCACTCCACCTACTACATCCGTTTGGGATGTATGAGGAAACTGGAGTGTCCAGAGAACGCACACAAACAGAGGAAAAGACATGCAGAATCCACCCAGAAGACACCCAACTGAGAACAGAACCGTGGGACTTCTTGCTGTTAGGTGAGAATGCTATTCTCTCCACCACTGTGCCACCCACCCTAGATGGTAGTATGAGCTAATTAAATAGACAACAGAAGTTTACAGCAACAATGCTCCTAACCCCTCACACCAAGTAATTTGGACAAAGCCTAAAATAATGGGGGGACAAAGGCCCAAAAATAGGGACAGATTTTAAATATTTCTTTTTAAACTTATAAAGTTGTTAGAATAGCAGGATTTGTGTTAGCATCCAGTTTTGAAGGATATGAAACCTGAAGCTCAAATATATGTCATTATGCAGTTATTTCAATCCTCAGTGATTTGCCAGAAAACCAGAAAGTTTATAAGGAACAGACAAAAATATGAGGCAAAATTCTGGACAATCTCCTAAAATCTGGACACTTGAGAGGTATGCACAACAATGAAGCATATATAATAAAAGCATTAAAAAGTGATGAAGGGGGTATTGTGCTGTAGCTTACAAAGTTAAATATAACAATGTAGCAGGATAACGTAATGGCAAATGACCACATAGTAGCTAATAAACTAAGGACAATAATAGTATAGTCATAAAGTAGTCACAGTCTCGGAAAAGGATGTAATGCATCATATGTAAGAAAAGGCTGTGAAGAGAAGGCTTAGGTGTTTAGGTTGTTGCTAGAGGGAGAAGTACAGTGGTAGATGGAAAAAGAAGTTATTGGCAAAGAAGAAAAGGCTTTGTGGGTTAGAAATTGGTAGAAAGCAGAAATACTGAGTCTGTTATTGGATTTTGGTAATGACAGTGATTTAGGAAATCTGGCATCAAGTTGTCATGTTAACAGTATGACAGTCCTGTTGGAGACTGGATATGACTAAATGTGCAATATTCACTTTTTCTTCACAAGTAGTCAATGTCTTCTGCATTCTTTGGAGGGATGGGCTTATAAGGGTCATGTATATTCTAAGGAATAGCATGTAGTATATCCTTCTAAGTGTCATATAGGTAGCAGAAACATGTGGTGTAATCCTTTAAGTGGCAATAAAGGTACCAAGGAATAACAAAAAACATGATATAAGCCTATGAGTGGCATGTAAGTACTAAACAGTAACAAAACATGATATTTAGTAACTAGCTGTCTAGTATCAGTAGCACTCATTTCCATACCTGTCTTTAAAAGAAATTCTACCAGTAGTCTTTTTTCATGGTTTAGCTACTAAAACGTTCAGGAAGAAAAGGTAGTAAGGTCAAATACAGTTCATCTTATGCAGTCTGTTTAGTGATAAATGCCTTGTAAATAGATAAATGTCAGAGTTCCTAAGAAGCTGTCCACAAATTGACATTGCTAGTCATAATTTTTGTGGTTATGACATTACTTCTGCAAGAGCAAGGACAGTAAAATTTGCCATGCAGATATTTCCCACATGTTGTAAAACACTATGGTGCTGACTGCATTCTGATGTTATCCCATCAACAATGGGTATTTGTGTGCTGGAAACATGGTCCTATCATTTAATGCCTTTGCAGAATGCCAAATGCCAGAAATTAAATTAATTTCAAGTCATGTAATAGCTTCTGACTCAGAAAGAAGAAGCCTGCCTCATGTGTATGCACGTAAGAGAAGGAATTTGGGAAAACCCTTTGTACTGGACTGAGAAACCATTGTTAAACTTTGTTCATCTGGAAAATGACCATTTGCCAAGCTTTCAAAGTGATTAAAAAAAAAATGTCAGCACGAACTCTGAGTTTGGAACTTTGTAAAAGAAGATGAGCTCAAGTTAAACTTGCTGTTATATCACACTGTGTGGTTTGTTTATACCTTGTAAACTAATCAGAGTGGGTTATGCCTTATTATACCATGACCCCCCCCCCCAAAATGTGCACTCTGATTGGCCAGCGTGCACATTGTAAATCGAGTTATACTAATGGAAAAAGGTCCGGTCGCCCGGACTTTTTTCCATTAGTATAACTCTACTTAAAACACTGTCTCGCTATGTTAAATGGGTTTAACATAGCAAGACAGCTTTAAAATAAGCAACGGAGATCTCCGTTGCTTATTTTAAAGCTGTCTCGCTATGCTAAACCCATTTAACATAGCGAGGCAGGTTTTAAAAAAAAAGCAACGGAGAAAGCAAGATCTCCGTTGTTTTTTTTACTGTTTCACTATGTTAAATGGGTTTAACATAGCGAGACAGTTTTAAAATAAGCAACGGACATCTCCGTTGCTTATTTTAAAACTGTCTCGCCATGTTAAACCCATTTAACATAGCTTAAAACAGTAAAAAAGCAACGGAGATCTTGCTTTCTCCGTTGCTTTTGCTCACAGCTCTGATGTACTGCGCAGGCGCGCAGTACATCAGAACTGCCGCGGATGCCAGACATCTGTGGAAGGGCAGTAAACAGGCATTATACTATGCCATTATTTAAGAAAAGTAATAGTATCTTTTCTTAAATAATGTCATGGTATAATAGCAATAACCCACTTCTGGGTGTGGGTAATGCTGTATTTACCACGGTTGGCTTTGTTTGGTCCCGGGCCGCCCGGGACCAAACCACACCAACCGTGGGTAAATCCAGCATTACCCACACCCAGGCGTGGGTTATTGCTATACTAGGTAATATAACCTAGGTCCACATAAATCAGTCCCTGCTTTATTCGCCACATTTATTTTGTTGTACTTTATATTACTTATACCCTGCACTCTAGCTTATTCATTGATTTTCTTACTACTGACATAACTTTACTATGATGCAGGGAAGTACCAGAGAAAGAAGACCATATTGACTAATAGACAGTTGTAGATCAGTAAAGGGTACCCTTTGACAAAATCAGATGCAAAATAGTTGCTTTGTAGTGAACTAGTCTTGTGAGGAATTATATGTCTTCGGCTCTCAGAATTAACAAACAGCAAGTAGAAAAATAAAAAGGATCAGCAAACTGGATTCAGAAAACAATGCTAAAAGACAGAGTTGAACTGCATGTTTACCTCTCTACAGGTTTTCTTCTGCATCTGTTTAGCTTGTAGACACTCTAAAGCATCAGACAATGAATACTGGGGGCACATACCTTAAAGTTTTTCAAAACTCTTTTATATTTTTTGTAAATAATACTAAATTATACCTAAAAATATGTTTACAATGACACCCAAATGAGGAGAATGGTACCTGAAAGCTTACAATAACTATAGTATTTTCAGATAGTACTGTATGAAGATTACAAAGAAGTCGAAGAATGATTGGAGTCATATAAGACTAAAGTTCAATAGCCTAGTTTTATTCACATAAGCAACACAGTATTTTATAGAAAAACACAAAATGTAATAAATGCTTATTGAATCTCTAAAATGGTAAGTGGCATCAGAAACTACAAATATGTACACAGTAGTACTAAAATGAATGTTCTTTAGGTGGTGCGTGCCTTAAAGTTACACTCTGAAGCTTTTGTGCATCAAATAATACATTCAGAGCACATTTCCACCATACTGACAGATGAGGGATGAGGGCATGCACACACAAGTGATATCAATCATGCAGTTGTGGCTATTGTCCTGGAGGAGGAGGCAAATTAACCATTGCAATAGACATAACAATGTGTTCATTATATCCCATTTAAGATTTAAGGGAGAAATTTGTGACCTGCATGAGGTGCGCATTCTGTATTCCTTTCATTAATGTGAATAATTCCATTGCAGTACATACATGCCTGAGCAACCTCCAACATGGTACAGCTCCAAAGAGGTGAATGTTTACAGAGATTTGACATGCATATAAGGCCCAGAATGTGTTGTCACTAATATATATGGGACTTAAATAACTGGATTAATCTGTGGTGAGTGTACCGCAGAAAGGAGATAGGTAGAACATAGGTACTCTAAAAAGCCTTCATAAATGGCAGAAGGGTTACAAATGACTCATATGACAAGACCATGACAGGTACATGTTTTAAAGGAGTTACTATGATGTAGAAGAAGTAATTAAAAAAAGTAGGAGTTACCTTAGGAAAATGGCGAGCACGGCAGGGATGATGGAAGGACTTTTTAAGGATGTGGAAATGATAAATCAGTGTTCCTTATGATGTATGGGCCCACAGCAAAAACAAAGGAAGAATATAGAAATACATGTTTATTAACAAAAGGAAATAAGTAAGGAAAAACTACAGATTATTTCCAATTTGTTCTAGAAACAAAGTACAAACACTACGCATACACACTATGGCGCATATCTACGTTAGCTTACTGAGCAGAAACCTTGGAGAGGTATTCAGAATTTGCTTTTGCAGTGATTAACTAAGTTACAAATTGATTGCTGTAATGAAAACAAGAGCAATATAACATGCATTTCTATGAAAACTGCTTTAAGAAAGTTTAATAAATGAATACAATTGAAAATCTCGATCATTCTTTCTTTCTTTCTTTCTTTTTTTTTTACTGACTACTGTGGTATCAACTTACTCTTATGCCAGCACATTATAAGCCCAGTCACCTCTTCATCCTTTCCCACTTTCTGTCAGTTATCTTCCCCAATATGTCTTGCCACTCAGCATCCACTCAATAGCAATGGAAAAATTACCTGTAAGCAACACACTCCAAGCCTGGAGGTGGAGGAGGGGAGTTACTAAATGTCCAACTGGAGACACTCATGCTACTCATGCTATAGGTTTCTTGGTCCAGAATCCACACCCTTAGTCAGAGTGAGGAGATCATTGTTTTGCAATCTTTTTTCTGTATATATCTTCAAGCCATCCTTATACAGTGAAAGGTTTACACACACACACACACACACACACACACACACACACACACACACACACATATATATATATATATATATATATATATGGATTATAGACAATCCATCACAATGCACTCTCCTGGAACTCTGTCGTTCAAAGTAAAATACATCAAAAGATGGAGCTATCAAAGAAAATGCAGTCTCTGATTGTTTTTGGCAAGGGACACACCCTCTTATACTCGCCACTGCAACTCCACTAACATTAATGTACTAACTCCAAGACTGCACGATACTGGTAAAAAGTAAAACTACTTTACCCCGGTGTTCTGAGATTTTGCTGCTGTCAGCACTCTGCTAATGCACCCCCCCCCCCCCGCCAATGTGCGAGATATTTGATCACCCTGATTTCATTAAAATGCACTTGTATGTATGTATGTTAAGTCCTATAGCTTTTAATAGGTGATACTTTTTTAACACATTAACTCCAAAACTGATAATATTAGGGTAGGCCAGCATAGCAGAAAAAAAGCAGTAGAACCATGATTTAGGGAATTCAAAGACAAATAGAAATATATGTTATTACAGGAAAGGTACTAGACAGTTGTTTGATTTTCCTTAGGATGCCCTAAACCTTGCTATAGTAAGAGAAGGAATGTTTATATACATTTTGATAGAAAACAACCCCAGAACCTGGTTTGTCATAGCATTACATTAGGAGGCAGTAATGACCAAGTACTAGTCCTATATCATCATATAGCCTTTTGTCCCAAACCAAAAGATGCTCTGTCATCTATCAAAAGTCTCTCGGTACTTGTGAACAAATGCAAAAATGCAGCAAAACAGGACAACTATATGCAATGGCTAATTGCTACCAGGCAGACATCTTCACAGTTATAGAGACCTGAGTCCCATATCCTATCCATTGAAATAGCCCCAATAGGTTATAACCTCTTGAGGAAGGTCGGAATCCCCAAAAGTAATTCAGATCCTGCAGTAGTTCTAAGGGCAGATTCTGGCTGCTTCTTGGACTCAAGGTAACTACCCAAAACAGGATGACAGAGAAGCAGTGATAAGATGTCTGTGTTTGATTACAGTTAATGCAAATCCCTATAAGTGTAGACTTCTTATATGAATGGACAGCATAGTTATTGTTACCCTTGAGTCACAGTGATGATGTGGTAAAATTAATTATTAGTAGGTTGTGTCCATCAAAGGTAGTGGGACTCAGAAAGTAATTTTCAATGAAGTTTAAATAGGCATCATATATTCTTGCAGCTCACATTCAATTATTTTATAACTAGATACAATAGATGCAACAGCAGGACCTTTAATTCCATTTGGGGTATACAATAATATGTTGCTTGTCTACATGTTCATCTCCCCTAGTGATTAACAAACGACACATTCATGTTGGTAAAAAAGCAACACAGAATACAAGTTAATTATTCTTGGTAACCTACACCTAGACTGGTCTATTAATCCTGACCCTTTCCTTGGAGTCTTGTTTGACCTCATTGCACTTGTGCAAGCCATTTCCCAATCTACCAGAGTGGAAAAAGCTTCTGGGGAAAACAGCAAACATGACTGATTCTTTTTTAAAACAATTTTTTAACTATTTACTCATTAACAGTGAAGAAATAAAAGCACTAACCATGAATATTAAACAGACCTATGTATACTTTTTTGCATATCTTAAATGTATTCAGTTTCAGTGTTGAAATAAATAGAATTCACATTTCTGAAATAAAATAAACATTAGATCAATCAAGTAAATCCCTTACTAACACTATCCTTCAGCATGAAAACAATGGCTATCTCTCCTCTGCTACTTTCCTAGACCTATCTAAAGCATTTGACATGGTCCCACACAAACAACTTATCTCTGTCCTCAATAACCTATCCTTCTCTCAATCAGTCACCAACTGGTTTCAGAGTTACCTGTTTGGCCGCCAACAATCCATTGTATGGCAGAATGACATATCTCCCCAACTACCTGTCTCCATAGGGGTTCCCCAAGGATCCATCCTTGGACCCCTACTCTTCTCTGTTTACACCAATAATCTAGCCTCTGCCACCAAACATGGCACACTCATACAATACGCAGATGACTCAACCATCATCTGCTCAGCCCAGTCCCTACCCAAACTGCAAAAAGTCACACAGGAAGCCTTTTCCTCTGCTGAAACTTGGTTATCCGACGCCCACTTTTAATACTCAACCCAAACAAAACTAAACTACTCAGCTTCCAACCCACCAAACATACTCAAAACAACTCTCACTTTAACATCACAGCAAAAGACAACACCACTATATACCCAAATGAACACACCAAATTGCTAGGAGTGGAAATAGACAATAAACTAAAATCTGACATTCACATATCCATGACCATAAAAAAAGTCCACAAAAAATAGGAGCGTTATACAGAAATAAGCAATTTCTCACCAAAGCAGCAAAGATTTCATTAGCAAATTCCCACCTTATCTCCACCCTACTTTATGCCTCTCCAATATATACCAACCTAAGGCAATGTGATCTAAACAAGCTAGAGACCTGCTACAACAAAATCGCCAGATTTGCCACAGGGGCATCCTACCGTAGTCACCACTGTCTCTCACTTGCTGAACTGGGCTGGCTTGAACTCCCTCACCTCCTTCAGTGGTATCAACTCTCACTCGCCCACAAACTAGTAAACCATCCACTAAATGTCCCATCCCTCCAGAATCTACTCCAACCCTATCACACCACCAGACCACTAAGATCCAGCAACAAAAATCACTTGCAGATCACTAAAGCCAATAACTCTGCTGGTGAAGCACTATTCTCTTGCACCATAGCCAAATTATGTTACTCCCTTCCACCAACAATTACCTCTGTACCATCATGCACTCACTTCAAAACTTTACTAAAAGCGCACCTAAAACATGCTGGCTATGCCCGTGCAACTCCCACTCTAATATCATCCACCCCATCCAACCACTACCTTTCTTTCCACTCCACTAACTACCTTGATTATAGCAAGCTCAGATGCTCATAAGCCTAGTACTTATTATACAACAGGAACTTCTCATTGTAACATTTGTTAATGTCTGTTATGTACTTCACAGATAAAGATTCTAGTTGTCTACTGATGTACTATGTTCTTCATCTGTAAATATGTTGTAAGTAATTGCTATGCTAAATTGTTAATCGCTATGTAATCCAATGTAACTACTGTCTGTTTATTTTAACTGTGGAGCTTTTCTCCCCGGGCCTCCGCTGAAAATGGACCTACGTCCAGTCGGACACTCCCGGTCAACAAATGTAAACAAATAAATAAAATAAATAAATAAATAAATAAAGCAGTATTCATTAGGATAAATTGTAACACCAATCTGTATAAATTTCAAATTAGTACGAAGAACCAAAGTAAAACCCCAATAGTAATCTTCAAAAGTAATTCTAAATTCTGTACTACAGATTTGTAAGTTAAAGCAATATCTTCAAGCAGATTTTCAGTTTATGAAGTGTTTCGTAAATTGTTTTGGTTAATTTTTATGCTGTTGTATATTTTATCATCACTGAAGTGATTTTGTAACAGAAGTTTATTTAAAATCAACAACTGATTGTTGATGAAGAGTTTAGTCAGTGCAAACGAGAGCAGTGAATGCTTTCCTTATCTCTTGTGAGGCTGAAGTTACATAGTACAGCGTGTTGATGAGTTATAGTTCGTTTAGTTAGCTTAAAATGTTTTAGCCTGTTATTAACAAAACCGTCACACATTCTGTATTATTGGGCAGAACTGAAATATATGCAGTATATTAGCCTTTTGAAACTGCAAGGCAGACAGCTGAAAAAATGGACCGACATTTTAGAATAGATCATACAGGCATTGTAGAAGACAACAAATTGAGTATAATATACTTTACTGAAAATTAAAGAGGTTGACCACAGTTTTCTCCATGAACCATTCTCATCTAATGAAGTGTTACATTTTGTGCAAGTAGATGGATAGAATAAAACAGTACTACATTTAATATTTAAAATGAAAGCACGCACATCAAAAATTGTCAAGTAGATTTTTAATGCCTACTTTAGGCACTTAAATTTTATACCCTTGATTCTGTCTCGAGGAGAGCTAAAACAGTTTATCTTAAGATTTGTCCAGACAATCTTTATTTATTTGTTTATTTATGTGTCTGTTTGTTCATCCATTGTTGGCCAGGTAAGTGAACTTGCCCTGGAACCCTTTCCATGCATGACCTGGGCACTCCTGCATAAGATTTTACAAAAATCACAATGAAATGAGTATTACGTAGACAACAAAGAATTGACCTGCCTTATCTAAAATTGATATACATAATAGAAAGACTTTTTATTACATAAAGGTAATGTTGCATCTATGGAAAAAAGATTTTACCATACCTATCTTATCCTTAATTTACTATAGTTAGGTTAATAGGTGTGTATTTGGCTAATGGCCTTGGAGCCTTTACAAGTCTAGTCCATAGAAGTGCCCTGGCATCATCGCCCAATGTTAGTTCCCAGTGCCTCTGTCAAGTAGAGCCACTGGAGTGATCCCCGGGGTGAACTTTCTATTTCCCATCCACTCATCAAGATTTCTCTTGAAGAGGGACAGTGAGGTGCTATGCTTGACATGTATGGGAAGTCTATTTCAGAGCATGGGCAGTCTCTAGGTTATGAACCTGTCACTTCAGCATGTTTTGCTGATTATGGTAATGAGGTTGAGGTCTCTGGAGCATGTAGTGTGGAGGGATTGAGATTTCTTTAGATGTAGCATTTCTAACAGAACTGGGTCAGACATGGCTTTGTAAGTCAAGCTGAGATCGCCTCTTAGTAGACAATATCAGACAGAGAATAGCTGGAGTTTTTTGAGTCTGTCCATATAGGGCATGTGTTTAAGGCCTAGGATCCTCTTTGTGAGGTACTTTTGTGGCCTTTTCAGCTGTTGCATATGTCTAGTGAGGTACATGCCAAATGGGGCATTATACTCAATTACTGGCCTAATCAGGGAAGAGTAAAGAGATATGATGACCTCTTTCTTCCTGGATGCAAAACCCTTGGTAATGAGATGTGCCACATAGAAGGACTTTCTGACCACAGTTGAAATGTGGTGGTCAAAGGAGAGGTTGCTGTCAACCTGTGTCCCCAATCTATTATAATGCCTACAGTGTCCAGTGGGCTCCCATCAATGTGGTAATTAGTGGGAACTGAGTTTTTCCCAAAGGAGACGACGATGCATTTTTTGGAATTGTTTAAGGCCATGGTTTCGACACCAGTCATTGGTCTCAGTGAGGCCTTTCTGTAGGATGTCTGAATCACTTGGGGGAGTTAATGGCTCCCAGCTTCCAGTGGTCTGTGAATTGGTCAGCCAGAGTCCCTCCATGTTGGCCTGGACATCTGAGAAGTAGATGCCAAACAGGAGAGTACCCAGAACTGTGGGACTCCACTTGTGACTGTTCGGCAGTGTGACTTGGAGTCCGCTACAGTCACACTGTGGGTTCTATCTGTGAGCCAATTTGCAACCCGCCTAATGATATAGGGGTTGATGCCTAGTTTGGTTTATCAATAATTCCTGAGTGGGGAATGGTATGAAAGGCCTTGGCCAGATCGAGGTAGGCTGTATGAACTGTGTTCCCTCATCCACAGCCCTGGTGACTGACTCAAAGTAGTCAACCAGGTTGAGCAGGCATGCTCTACCTTTCACAAAAACTAAATTGCATGGGATCTAGAATTTAGAGATTTCCTATATCCTTGTTAATTAGGTCCATGATGCTATACTCTATAGCCTTACTTATCAGATTCATCAGGCTAATGGGGCAATAATTCCCAGGGTCTGTAGTCGCTCCCTCTTAATGGAGAGGGATGACTGTAGCAGTGCGCCATTTGGTAGGGACAAAACCTGAGGTGAAGCTGTGATTGAACAGGGCACACAGATATTCATACTTATACTCTGAGTTACATGACCTATGTGTGTGTGTGTGTGTGTGTGTGTGTGTGTGTGTGTGTGTGTGTGTGTGTGTATATCTATATCTATCTATCTATATATATATATATATATATATATATATATATATATATATATATATATATATATGTATATACATATATATATATATATATATATATATATATTTATATACGTACTCAGTCATTAACAGTCCTGTTGATAATGTAAGATCATCTGTCCGGTTTCATAATGACCCATAGTAAATCAGAGCACTGATTAGTACAGTTAAAGTTAAATGTCACAGTACCTTTTTGTGATGCAGTAACCACCCTAACACTGTGTTGCACAGTGCTGTAACATGAAAACATGCAGCACCTCATAGGGTTAGATCCACTTCTGTGCTGAATGTTAATGAGGCAGTCCTGGGGAGAGGCATATTCTAACTAACTATGTGCTCTCTCCACTGGAACCTCTTGCAGGAAGGCGTCTATCTGCCAAGCAGTTTGAGAAATCACTCAGTCATATAGATCATCACAGCTGCTCCCACCACTTCACTGTACTGAGTATGGCCACAAATCTGTGTTCAGATACTTACCATGACCATGACACGGGCATTGGGGGGAGAGACATTAGACACCAGGGATAACATTACTAAGGGGATCAGGGTTGGGGGAGCAACTTGGCACCAGGGATAATATCAGTACAGGGATTGGGGTGGGGGGAAGACTAGCCACCAGTGATACAAATAAAGAGCTTTTACAGCATGTGGGCATGGGGGTAGAGAGAAACACTAGCCACAAGAGATACAAATAAAGTGCCTTCATGGCATGAACATCACTTTGGGGAATGGGAGATGAGGGGAAACACTAGCAACCAGGGATAAATTGAAGTATTACAAAAGGAAGAAAAATGCCCAATAGTCCAGCAGTACTCCAAAAAATACCAAACAGTAGGAGAAAATGCATGCATTTGCCAATAAAAATCTCTTCACATCTACTTTATTAGTATCACCACACACACTCTGCTCACATTAATGCCAACTTTTCCACTGCGTTTCTGTTTCAAACCAACTTCTTCAGATGCCAAAAACACACAATATGTTAGTTTCCCACTTATATAGTGACCCTAGATAATCACATACAATAAGATTAGCCCTTAAGAACATTAGAAGCATTAGAGCAGCTTCTTCCCTAATATCATCAGGCTGCTGAACTCTAATAGCCACTACACTCCATGATGTCCAGCTGGGTCAGTAGAAACTGTCTCAATTTGTGCAAGAACCTGGTAACCAGTTTCACCTAATACTTAGTGCAATATTCACCATGACTGCAACTTATAGGCTATCTAGGGCAGTAGCAATGCAGTAAAATATATCTTCTTTCACTGCAATACATACAAATTCATAAATTAACCGTAGTGCAATACTTAAATGTCTGTTTCTGTGCAAGGATCAATGCAATGTCTTAACCAAGTACCTGTGCAATACTAAAGTCTCGTGCAAGTAAGTGTTCAGTTCAAAAATTGTTAAAATGTGTTTCTAATTATGTGCAATATTAGTCTGTCTACCTGCATGTCCGTGATGTAATAGCTGGGTGTTACATGTGTAAATATCTGTGAAAATAGTCTATATGTTGTCTGCACATTGAGTCTGGAGATACAGAATCTCGGGTTTACTAAATGTTTTGCCGTTCGAAACAATGAAAAGTAAACCCGAACAGAAACATTATGACCGGCCAACATTAGGGTTAGGGAGGGGTTAAGGATAATGCATAGATAGTTGTGTATGTGGGGTTTAGTGTAGGGTTAGAAGTTGGGTTTTGGTGCTTTACTGTAGGGTTAGGAGTAGGGTTTGGTTAGTCTATGTATGTATGTGGTTTATTTATTTTGTTTGGGTAGGTAGTATGTAGCGGGTGGTGGGGTTGGCCGACTATGACCATTTGATGTTTTAAATTTCGTGGTTTAGTGCATTCGGTCTATTTGCGGTTCGATTAATATGTGTCACTCTTCTGGTATTCGCTGAAATGGATTTTCACGGAACTGATATAGACCCAAAAATAAAGTGCCTTCATGGCATGAACATCACTATGAGGATCATGGGGTGGGGGCTGGGGACACTAGCCACCAGGGATACAAATAAATAAGTAAAGTGCCTTCATTTTATGAATATCACTATGAGGAGCATGGAGTGAGGGTGGGGACACAAGCCACCGGGGACACAAATAAATAAATAAAGTGTCTTCATGACATGAATATCACTATGAGGATTGCAGGGGGAAACACTAGCCACCAGGGATACAAATAAATTAAGTGCCTTCTTGGTAGGGACATTACTACAGGGTTTGAGAGTGGGGGAAAACACTAGCCACCATAAATACTAATAAGTAAAGTGCCTTTATGGTATGGCTACCTTTGGGGGGATTGGGGGGATATACCACTAGAACCAGGGATTCTACAAATGTGATATAACAGCACTTAAACTATTGTTGTGATGGAGGGAGAGAAAGACATGGGAGGAGAGAAGAAATGGAAACTGTGATGTGTGTGTGTGTGTGTGTGTTTGTGTTTGAATGTGTACTTGTGTGTATGGGAGAGTGACTCTTTGAGGGAATCTCAATGTTTGAGTTAAAGTTAAGGGACAATTTTTAATCACCTGGGAGTATGAGTACTGCATGTCTATATTATATGAATGAAAGTTCATATAATCGATTGCACTAATGAGCGGAAATCCCAGAAATTGAGATGCGTGCTGTGGGATCGCAGTACAGTGACGATTGGAGTATTTGTCCTTTCATCACTGTAGGGCAATCTTGGAGTTGGAATATATATTTAGCAGGAGAGCCCCCCACAATATTGTTTTCGATTTCATTCATATAATATAGGTCTGGGTACTGCTAGGAAGTAGTATTGATATAGTGGATTTATTTACTAGTATACCCCACAAGGAGGGTCTTGATTTATTTAATTCGGCCATAGTTGGATGCCAGATTAGTCAATTTTTTGACTGACTGTGTGGACTTCATATTTTCCCATAACTTCTTCCATTTTGAGGGTGAATTATTTTGACAGTTCCAGTGCGTAGCCATAGGAGCTAACTGTACTCCCATTTATGCAAATTTGTTTATGTACAGCTGCAAGAAATTTGTTTTGTCATCAAATTTCTCTGATGACTGGCATTTCTGTTGTTGGTACCTGGACAATATCTTTATCCTCTGGAAAGGAACTAACACCAATGTGAATGAGTTTACAACATTTATTAACAACACTACACCCTTCCTTAAATTTACTCATACATATTCAATCAATAAAATCAATTTCTTGGATGTTTTTATCTTTAAGGATTTAGGTAAGGGATGCTTCCATTCCAAAATTTGTAGAAAACCATTGCTTTCAAATGATTTTGATTTTTTTAGCTGTCAGCCACAATCATGTAAAAAGAATATTTATAAGGGTCAGCTAGTCAGGGAAGCTAGGTTGTGATCTGATTTTAACATTTTTTTGCCAGAGGTAAAGTATAGTTTGGACATGTTTATCGACAGAAATTATCCACATATTTTTTAAACAACATTGAGGAATATATGGTTAGCAACTGGAGGAACAGATATAAACCCCTGCTTGGGACTGAACAACAACTGAGAACTATCCAAAAGGAACATACTAGTGTAGATAGTAACAACTATACAAATTCCTAAATATCGGCATGCAATCATTGTTCAAAAAGAATCAAGAAAGTAGTTTATAACAGTTGGAATATACTAAAGGTGATTGAAAGTATTTTTAATATCCTGAGAGAAAAAAAATAACTTTGTATTTAAACTGCTAGGAATTGGGATTATTTATTAAAACACCCTATTAACCTTAGTAAAACAAAAAAACACTGGCACTCGTAGATGTGGAGCTTGCAAACAATGCCCCTATATTCTAAACAAGTAGGTTATAATTCTTGATGAGTTTCCCCATAGGAATTTTTTTTAACTAGTGGACATTTTTCTGTAGAAGGGGTAGTTTACACAGCAATTTGCCTCATTTGTTAAACATTTTATATCAGGAAGATAGAGAGAGAGTTTAGGAAAATAACTTATGAACATCTATATGCAATCTCAAGTAATAATCCTAATAATGCTGTATATAAACATTTGATTGTCTGTGTGTCCTCCAGATTTTTGCTCGGACTCATGGAGATAGTGCCTCCAGATTGGAGAGGCAGTGCCTGGGCTACTAAATTAGAACAGAGGGAACTCAGCTGGCAATTAAGATTAGGTGCAACTTATCATCTGTGGTTGAATGATCAAGTTTCTATAGCACCAATTTTGAAGCTGAGAGCTAGTGATATTTGAAAGTTTTTTATGTAATTGTTTTCTTTATATTGATATATATTATACTTTTATATTAATATTTATTTCATTTCAATTGTCCTAATTTGATTTTAAGCGTGAACATATTGGTTTTATTAATTATTTCCACACTATTTTTTTAAGAAATTCAAGTATGGATTGGATGTTTCTGGTCATGTGAGCTTGTCTAATTTTATACTTAAATGCATGTTTCAGTTACTAAACAAGCTTGTGATGAAGTCCATTACTTTTATGGATGAAAGCACTTAACATATGTTTCGTGATTTTCATTAATTTTTTCCAGTTAAATTCATTGTTTTTATCACTATCTAAACCACTTCTTTTCATTTGGGCAGAGCTATGTGTGTGTGTGTTTATTAGGGACACTATGTGAGCCTAATTGGTCCTGTTACTACTGCTAGAATGTTTTAAAATGTTGAGCTAAATAGATGTCTTTTCTCCTTCTTTAGATATGCCCTAATGACGATGAGGTTCAAAATCCATGGAGATTATATATAATTTGCTTTTCCTATTTACAAAGTTAGACAACCCTTTGACTAATTCTTAATATTTTCAATGAGCAGTTGAGATGTTCATTACCAGGGGAGTCTATCACCTGTGGGAGAGGAGTAGTGGAAAAGATCTAGCCCTTGTCCAGGAAATAGAAACATTTGTAGGTGTACTATAGGTTTTCTACAAGTTTTTAGGCATAAATGCTGTATTCTCTATTTCTGTGGATAAATGGTTCCATTTTGTGCAAGATATTTTGATACCCTCCCCCTCATCTGAGACTCCAAATGGAGGTCTGTGGTGAGTTAAAGCATTATTTTCCTGATTCCTGAGTGAGTGGGTGAGATTTTTACTTGTAACCTGTTTCCAAGAGAAAGACAGAATCTACTCTGGAGAATTTTAAAAATTAGAAAGGATAAAAGAAGGATCAAGAGAGATGTTACAAAAGAACCAGTTGATTGTTTTTAGGTAATGATGAAGTTGTTTATTTAATATTTATAATAACAATGCATCCTCAAGGTAGAGCTATATGTACTGCATATTTATTTTATTTATTCTTCTTTTACAAGGTAGGTGGTCTGGTCTGATGATCCTTTTCAGCCATGACTGGATGCATATTTCTTTTACAGAAGTGAACTTTTTTTAGTATAAAGTCACTGCAGCCATATTACATAGAATTGGAAAAAAATTGAATTTATCAGTTTGGTTTCCTAACACCATGTTAGCATTATTAACAGTGATTTAATATAGAGCTAAGTAACTTCTAAGTCCAATATTTTAATTGCTGTATGTAAGGCTTTCAGTAGATTTTCAAATAACTTATACATTTAAGGTTAACTAATGTCTTGATCCCAGTAAAGGATGATGTTAAATAATTATAATTGTCATCCTTAAAATTATTAGACCAGATGTTTTCCAGGTAGAAGCCTACACTGATTCTTAAACAATATAATTTACAGCTTGAAACAGTGTTACCAACATATTAACTAAATAATGCCAGTAGAATTCTGCTAAGCTGAAACCTCTAGACTTGTGAATTTTATATATGTCATACAGACTTAGCAGACGATATAACTTTTATCAGATTAGTATGCATTGCCTCAAATATCTTTTTTGAAATATTTTGACAAGTGGAGTTAATATAAAAAGGTGATAGGAAGGTTTACTCATTTTTATACTAAAACATTTCAGAATAAGTGAAAAATGTCATTGCAGACTATTGTATAAAGTCCAGTTTAACACTGTTCCACAATTTTAATAAGTTATGTTTATTATAATATATGTTACTTTGTAAAAATAATTGTTAATTTAATACTTTTGTTTCTTTGAAAGTCTTATCCCATGAAGTGCTAAGGGTTTAACACAGAATAATTGTCAAAGACTAAGTATTAAATACATTGTCTATATGTAATTTGTAATTAGATAAACAGGAGAATACTGTTATTGCCTTTAGAATTTTGGGATATTATATCTTAGAAAATGAAAAAAATATCCACATCGTATACAAAGCTGTAATAGTCCCCAACAATTTGGGGATGTAAATAAGAGTTTTATCCACTACATATTTAAGAATGATTGAATATATAAAATAGAAAGGTAAAGGGAGAGGCAGCAACCTTGATGGGTACAATTTTTTGCAATGACTGGTTTTTAAAAGTTGACATTTAAATAAAGGAGAATGGAAGGATTGTAGCAAACATTTGAATTCTAATTATAAAACCATTTAGAAAATCAAACATATTCATTACCTTAAAAAGAAAAGTACAACTTACCCAGTCAATGCCATATAAGTTGTATACTGCTAGAGTGAATATGCGTCATTTATATTTATTTTTTAAATGAAAGAATGAGTCCGTGTTAGAGTCTGATCAGCTGTTTCTTTTGATCTTGCAAATCCAAAGTGTAGTATGATATTTTTAATGTGGTTTGCAAGAATTGCTGCATACATTTTAAGTCTAAATTGATTAACTCAGTAGGTCTGAAGTTGGATGAGTCAAGACATTCAGTATTTGTTTTTTAATCTGATATGTTTTATTTTTTGATTGGTTAAGATAATTTATTTATTTTTTATTTTTATTTTTTATTTTACATTTGTTAACTGGGAAAATCCGACTGGTCACAGGTCCTTTTTCAGTGGAGGCCCAGGGAGAAAAGCTCCAGATAAAATTACATAGTTCAACGGGTAGAAACAATACCATAGATATCTAGTAGTACATAATAGATGAGATAACATATATAAAACTCAATGAAGAACATTGGCATATAGTTTCCCATGTAGGTAGTACAAATATAATGCATATCTTACATGTTTTGTATGGTTAATAAAAAAAACAAAAGTAACCACAGTGTAAAATATAACTTAAAAAGTCCAAAACATATACTGTGAAGCAGTAGGAAACACTTTCAGTCAGCCAAACTCTTCAGTCCAAGCTGTTTTTATTCTTCCAACTTACACTGTGAAGCAATAGTAAACATTACCAGCCATCCAAACTCTTCACTCCAAGATGTTTTTATTCTTCCAACATACAGAGACACAGGTTGAGTGCTTTCATCCCCTGAAACTGGGGACTTCATCAGAATCTAACTGCATTCCATTCCATAGTACAGCCTTTAAATACTGTTAAAAATGAGTGGTGTCATCACCCTTCACAATCCTTTAAAGATACAACTACCTTAATGCTCAAATGAAATGCACTGCAAACACCTTTTGACACAAAGAACATTTTAACAAATGTCATTTATAAAAAAGAACTTTTCAAATTCCAAGACATTCATCAAATATAAATAAAAAAATTGTTTAAGATAAAAAATCAACCACATTTTATCCATTAACTTGCTTTAAAACATATATTTTATATATATATATATATATATATATATATATATATATATATATATACTGTGTAGTTGAACCCCCCCCCCCACACAGACTAAGATACACAGTACTTTTGAGGTAGCTTTCCTCACTAATATTGGTTTTAAGGATACCATTTCATTAAGACCTGGTACATGGGTCGCAGCTAGTTTTATTTGCCACTTAATTTCCCTTTCCTCTATATAATTCTGGTAATCTCCATCTCTAGGATTTGGTCTTACTCGCATCACAATACCAAATAAAAACTGAACAAAGTTTGCACATACTAATGAATGTTTATATAGGGCATTATTTATATTTCTTATAGCAATTTGGTACTGGTGCTCATTTATTCTATCCCTAAGACGCCTTTCTGTCTTGCCTATGTGGTAAGCTGAACAGGTTTTACAAGTTACCAAATATATCACCCCTGATGTTTGACAATTTTCTTTTTCAAAGCAAACCTTAGACTTCAAAATGTTTTGCAGGGTTACCATGTTCTTAGTTGTATGAACTTGCATTGTGCACAAGCACCACGACTTGTTGCACCACTATTACCGACTGCCTGAAATTTGTTAGTAAGTTCAAATGACCCTTTTAAATTGAACCCAGTTTTGTATACAAAAGTGGGTTCCTTCCCGACAACTGAAAATATTCTAGAGTTATTTTTAAGAATGGACTAATTGTTCTCAAAAATATTTTTCACTTGTTTAACTTGTCCACAAAGAGGAATAACCATAGCCCTATGAAACGGTTTCTCCTCTGCCAAATTTTCTTTTTCCTGTAGTGCATCACCTAACAGTGGTTTAATTTTTTTATCACACTCACTTTTAACATATTCTACATTTTTCTTCACTATGTTAACTGGATACCCTCTTTCGTAAAATAGCTGTGCTACTTTTTGTAATTCTCTATCTACGTCTCCCACATCAGAAGTCATACAAGCAATTCTAGTTGGCCTTTGACTATATTATGTTTTTGATGGTGGAGGTGATTACTAGTATACTCTAAATAAGAATTATTAAATGTAGGATGTTAAGTTGTCAATCTCGCCTTCATTCTTGCTTGATGGGTTCGGAGCCGATCCCTCGGCTCCGACTCGGCACTTGCTAAGCTCGAGAGTCACTTTTACCAGCTCGAGGCAGCCCCATATCCCATGGTGCAAGGCGGTAAGTACCCAGATCTCGTTTGCCGCTTCGCTTATGAGGTCCTCCTTTTACCAGCTCCTGGTAAGTGATTCACTACTTTGATATTTAAGCCCCTTTTTGCTAAAAACCCTTTAATTTTTAGTTTTAAGTTAATTATATAGATTTTCTGACAGAAAATCCCTGTCTCTACTAATTTTTTTTAGTCAAACTTTACCCATCCCATCCCCTGTTAGGGTGTGTGTGTGTGTTTTTTCTAGTAATACCTTTTGGTATTTTATTTAATTTAATTCTTTGACTGGTGTGTGTGTGTGTTGTGAAACACCATGTCAAAGGAGAGGGTCTCAGGCTTTAAGAAGTGTGACTCGTGCTGTCAGAAGATGTCTCTGACAGACGGTCACACTTCTTGCCTGTATTGCCTGGGGCCTCTTCACCTGCAGGACTCCTGTGCTATTTGTCATTCCTTCAGCCAGAGAGTCCTGCAGGAAAGACGAAACAAGCTGATACTTAGGGGCCTTCTTAAGCCGGAGGGCTCTCCGGCTAAGTCGGCTCCATCTAAATCAGCCAAATCTTCCAAGGCCCAGGCTTCTGTGTCTAAGCCTGCGGCCTCGGCTCCGACTCGTTCTGAGTCGAGATTGGCTCCGGCTGGAGCCGATTCTGGCTTAACTAAGCCTTCGGCACCGATGGCTATCGGTGCCGATTCTGCATCGACCACTTCGGTGTCGGCTCCGATCAGTTCCGACCACCATGTGGCACAGGCATTGGTGTCGGCTCCGATCGGCTCCGACACCGTTACTTTTGTGGCTGTATCGGCTCCGGCTGGAGCCGATGCATCGAGGCTTCCTGTCGGCTCCGATAAGTCTTCGGCTCCGACAGGATCTATAGTATCGGTTCCGATGGCTCATTCCAGGAAGAGGTCGAGGTCTCCTTCCTTGGAGCCGATACTTTCGGCTCCGGCTTCACCTCTCCTTTCGGAACGGAGCCATCGGAGCCGATCTTCAAGGTCATCCAGACTTTCAGACCATGACCTAGAGAGAGTGGTCAGCAGATTACTTAAGTCACAGGTACTGGCCCAAATGTTACATAGTCCGTCTCAACAGACGACTGTTGGTCCACACCCGTTACAGTTCCTCCTTCAACTCTACCCCAGAGCTTGGAGTTGGAGTCTTCGGAATGGTTACTGCTACGGCTGGAGGACAGATACCCCTTCTGTTCCTTCAGCCTCTACTCTTATCTCCTCTTGAGACCTTCCTTAGAGGGATTCGGTGGTCGGGCTTCCATGGTCTCCTCCGAGGGGGTGAGTGGCATCGGACCCTTGTCCGAACCCGCTCTTCCTCTTGGAGCCTTGGCCTTGGTGAGCTCGGCTCCGACATCTGCCTCGGAGACTTCCCTTTCGGTGGTCCCTGGAGTTCCTAGTTCTTCGGAACGGGTTCTCTCGGACCTGCCTGGGAGGGGAGCATTCGAGGTGATGAAGAGTGTGCTGGCCACTGGTATCAGTCAGCAGTCTGTTCCCGTAGCTCCTCCCTCTATAGTGCCTGTTGACATCTCTGCCACTTCTCTTGCTACAGGACCCAGAGATCCTCCACCTCAGGTTTCCCCATTGGGAAATTGGCCCACTTCCGAGGATTGTGCTGATGTTTCGGGAGATCCTCCTAGGAAGAGGACTTGTAAGAGGAAACATGTAGACTCCCCGAGTCTGTCACTTGGATACTGACTTTGATGAGTCAGAGGGATCCCCTAGATCCCCTCTGAGGATGTCTCCTTCTCAGACATCCTAGAACTCCTTAAACAGAGGGAAACTGGCCCACCAACAATCCCTCTGAGGATGAGTCAGTATACCTAGAGGCGTTTGGATCTCGGCCCTCCACCTCCTGGGTGTCTCCGCCTTTCGACCCCCTTATGCAAGTTATTGCCCGAAGGTGGGCAGCTCCTGACTCTGTAGAGCCAGTCCCTAGGAGGCCTTCAAAATTTATCACTGCCCCAGGTGACAAGCAATTCCTCACTAAGGGTGTCCCCGCTGATGCCATGGTGGTGGCTGCTGCCACCAAGAAGGAACTTGCAGATCCTTCCATACCCGTCCATCCTCCTAATAAGGACTCTAGGACCATGGATAGGTACGGTGGCGGATGTTTTCCTCAGCGACCTTTGCTATGCGTTCGCTGAATTACCTATGTCACTTCACCAGACTCCAGAGGGATATCCTTAAGGAGCTGGGTGAAGTAGTACAGGATCCTACAGCTGCAGGAGCTCAAGAAAAGATTGCTTCGCAGCTAGGAACCCTTAATTCCATTGCAAACTCCTCCATGTGGCTAATATCATATGCTGCTGATGGAGCGAGTAGAGCCGCAGGTACAGGTGTGGCTCTTAGACGCCAAGCCTGGATGCGGCTATGTGACTTTGCAGATCCCTTCAAGGCGTCCTTCACAAATTCTCCCTTTGATGGGTCAGCTTTGTTTGGCCCTCAGGTGAAGGAAACTTTGACCAGGTGCGAGCAGGACGGCAAGACTCTTTCTCCTGTAGGAGTCCGTTTTTCCACCCCTTCTAGACCTTATCCCAAAGGACACAAGGGTGGAAAAATGTGGTTCCAGAATCCCAAGGAGTCACGCCGATTCACGTGGTCAGTTTACCCCTAGAGGCAGAGGGGTAACAACAACAGGCGCTCTAGAGGCAGAGGGGTCCAAAAACCAGGGAAACAGAGAGCCTCTCTCTGACAAGCCCTTTCAGCATCCCTGAGATGTTGCCCGGCTGTCCCTCCTTGGAGGCAGTCGGGGGAAGATTATCACTGTACCCAGAAGCCTGGCATTCCCTCACTAAAGACAGATGGGTACAGTCGATCATATCCAAGGGTTACATAATTCCTTTCGAGGAAAGTCCTTTCCCCTCAAATTCCCTTCCAGATGTACCATCCGGTCTAAGGGAAATTGCAGAGTTAGAAGTCTCAAAACTACTGCAAAAAAGAGCCATTCAGCCAGTTACAACAGACCATTCAGAGCCCGGAATCTACTCAAGGTTCTTTTGGTCCCCAAAAGATGGGAGACTGGAGACCAATATTGGATCTCAGCAGACTCAACAAGTCTGTGAGGAAGACAAGATTCCGAATGGTCACTCTTCAGTCAATTCTGCCCTTCTTACAGAAGGACAACTGGATGTGCTCAATAGATCTTCAGGATGCGTACTATCACATCAAAATTCACAGACGCTCCAGGAGATTTCTCCGCTTCGGCTGGGGTCCAGTCATTTCCAGTTCAGAGCCCTGCCCTTTGGTCTCACTACAGCCCCCAGAGTGTTCACCAAATGCATGGCAGTGGTCACGGCTCACCTGAG
The DNA here is from genome assembly GCF_019279795.1 of Protopterus annectens. Lineage (NCBI taxonomy): Eukaryota > Metazoa > Chordata > Ceratodontiformes > Protopteridae > Protopterus > Protopterus annectens. The sequence goes on along the minus strand of NC_056747.1, from coordinate 268,800,577 downwards.
ACGTCAAGGATTCCAGGTGTTTCCGTATCTCGACGACTGGCTCCTGTCAGCCACCACCAGGCATCAGCTTATACAAGCCAGGGATTACACAATAAATCTTTGTTCTCATTTGGGCATCTCGATCAACTTCGAAAAGTCATCCTTATCGCCCTGCCAGTCTATTACCTTCATAGGCAAACTTAAACACTGTTCAGATGTCAGCTACCCTTACAGATCAAAGAGTTTCAGACATTCAGAGTCATGTCAGGATCATTCTGGCCAACAAGAAAGTACAGGCCAGAATGGTTCTAAAGGTATTAGGTCTCATGGCTGCAGCCATTACTCTTCTTCCCCTGGCTCGATTCTACATGCGCCTTCTTCAGTGGATGCTGTTCACACAATGGTCATACCAACAACTTCCAATGCATCACCAGATTCTGGTGACACAGACTTGCAAAGAGCATCTTGCTTGGTGGATCACATCTCCTCAGGTTCACCAAGGCAGGTACTTTGTACCCCCATCCCCGATAGCCACTGTCACCACGGATGCCTCTCTGATCGGGTGGGGGGGTCATTATCAGGGCAGGATGGTTCATGGGACGTGGCAGCCGTTCGAGTACCATCTGCACATAAATGTCCTGGAGATGAGAGCAGTGCTTTTAATGTTGCAAGCCCTCAACGACTTTCTTCCCGTAGGGACAATTGCAGTCCACACAGACAACATGTCTGTAGTTTGGTATATCAACAAACAGGGCGGAACCAAGTCCTACCCCTTGTGTCGAGAAGCGCTCAGACTATGGCAATGGGCGATCTCCTCTCATCGGTTTCTGGTAGCAACGCATATCCCTGGGAAAACCAACATTGTAGCGGACAGATTGAGCAGAGCTATTCTCATGCCTCACGAGTGGTCTCTCAAGCAATCTATAGTGGAAGAGATTTTTCTGGAATGGGGTCGTCCATGTTGCAATCTTTTTGCTACTCCCCAAAACAGCAAATGTCCAGACTTCTTCTGCCTCTTCCCTCTATCAGGCCATCCCCCCAGAGACGCTCTGACCCAGGATTGGCCCCAGGGACTTCTTTATGCCTTCCCTCCATTTCCTCTGATCCCTCAGGTTATCCAGAAAGTTACCGTTTTGAGAGCCAAATTGATTCTCATTGCCCCTTACTGGCCTCGACAAGTTTGGTTCCTGTTCCTCCATCATCACCTTTTGGTGCAGCCGTGGCATCTGGACCCAGTGCCAGATCTACTGATTCACCAATCGGGTCAGCTGCACCGGTCTATCCCTTCTCTCAACCTCACTGCATGGTTGCTCCACTTCCTTCCTTAGCCAGGCTTCCTTTGATCTCTAACCCAGTTAGAGACATCATAGTAGCTTCGCTAAAATCCTCTACCAGGAGGATTTATACAAGCAAATGGAAACGTTTCTCTTATTGGGCTAAGGCCAGGAATATTGATCCTTTTACTGCCCCTGTTCAGGCAGTCCTGGACTTCTTAGCATAGATTTTTCATGCAGGCTCCTCTTCTTCCACAGTCAGAGTTCAATTGGCTGCTATTTCCAATTTTCATGTCGGGATAGCAGATCATAATATTATGTCCCATAGGCTCTGCAGGGCCTTCTTGAAAGGAATTTTCCTACTAAAGCCTCCAATCAGGAATCCTCCTCCTCAGTGGGATCTAAATTTAGTGCTGACATCCTTGATTCTTCCCCCCTTCGAGCCAGCTGTTTCTTGTTCCCTGAAATATCTTTCTTGGAAAACTTTATTCCTAGTGGCTATTACATCGGCCAGGAGGGTGTCTGAACTTCATGCTCTTTCGGTTCGACCCCCCTATTTGGTTTTTCACAAAGACAGAGTATCTTTGAGAACTAACCCAACCTTTTTGCCTAAGGTCGCTTCAAAGAACAATTTGAATCAATCCATTGATCTCCCTGTATTTTTCCCTAACTATTCAGATAGAGCTGAACAAAAGCTACATTATCTTGATGTCCACCGTCAACTCAGATATTATTTGGACAGAACACAAAAATTTAGAAAATCTGATCAACTTTTTGTTTTCTATGCGGATAATAAAAAAGGCCTTCCTGTTTCTAAAGTGACCTTGTCCAGATGGCTTTCTTCGGTCATCTCTGAAATTTATCTGCTCAGGGGAAAACAGCTGTGCTCAAAACCTAAAGCACATTCAACTAGGAGCTTAGCTACTTCTACAGCTTTTCAAGCTAGACTTCCTTTAGACACTATTTGTGCAGCGGCCACTTGGGCCACTCCTCACACTTTTTGTTTCCCATTACAAATTGGACTTGGCCTCCAGGGACAGAGCCAGTTTTGGCTCTACAGTCCTCAAGAGTTTGTTCCATTGAGCCACCCAGGATAGAGGTGCTAGGACGCGGTCCCATCAAGCAAGAATGAAGGCGAGATTGACAACTTAACATTAAGAAGTTATGTACCTACCATAACGCGTTCCATGTTAGTTGTCTTCTCGCCTTCTTTCTTGCGACCCTCCCTCCTTCCCCTGGCCTGGACAGACCTTGTTATAAGAAACTGTTATGCTGAAGACCATTCAGACCTGGTCCTTCTTCCATCTGTAAGTTTTCTTTCTTCCTTTGGGAAGTATTTTATGCTTGGTGCTATTGCCCTTTGTCATCAAACGAGATCTGGGTACTTACCGCCTTGCATCATGGGATATGGGGCTGCCTCGAGCTGGTAAAAGTGACTCTCGAGCTTAGCAAGTGCCGAGTCGGAGCCGAGGGATCGGCTCCGAACCCATCAAGCAAGAAAGAAGGCGAGAGAAGACAACTAACATGGAACGTTATGGTAGGTACATAACTTCTTATTTTCTATAAACAGACTTAAATCCTTTACTTTTTTTTGTATAAATATATCCAAATAGTTAATACTTTCTACACTACTGGTGTTTGTGAATTTCAAAAAACTAGATGAATTATTCAAAAATTCCACAAATTCTCTCTTATTTTCTTCCATTCCTGTCCACAAAATGAATACATCATCCAAAAAACGCATGTACATTTTAATATATCTAAACCACTCACTAGGGAAAATTAAAGTTTCTTCCCATTCTAACAGCACCATATTAGCATAAATGGGGGCACATGAGGCCCCCATCGCTACACCCTTATTCTGTTTAAAATATTCTCCCTCATAATAACTATAATTGTAATCTAATAGAAGTTCCATAAATTCAGAAATCAAACTTATTTTGTCATCAGAAAACTGTGTATGTTTTTTCATACTTTCTAAAAAGAGCTCTATCGCTTCACTTTTGGAATGGATGTATATAAGAACACTATATCCACCATAAGAAAGGAAATGTTTTCTTCCCAGAGATTATTTTTTAGCCTACCCAGGAAGTCCCAAGAATCTTTCAAAAGGTGGTCTACCTTGTTGTAAACATGTTTAAGCCACTTATCTATTACCACCCCAAAAGGGTAGGTTTTAGAACCTTTTCCTTCCACTAAGGGCCTATACTTAAGATGTTCTAAACCTTTATGAGCTTTGGGAATCCAAAAAAATAGTGGCTGTCAGTGTATGTCTAACTTTCAAAAAAATTATAAATCTCTGGTGAAATTCTTTCATCTATCAAATATTCTTCCAAATAATAGTCAATGCGGCAGTGTACTATATTTATTTCATTAAGGGAGGCATTAGAATATGTTTTTGCATCATAAAGCATCTCAAATATTTTCTGAGAATATTGCAATGCCCCATATAACACTGCCCCCCCTCCCTTATCTGGCCACATGACTGATAGCATGATCATTTCTCATCTGTTGTAATAATTCTAGTTCTTTTTTGGTCAAATTATGTGACATACTCTGTCTTTCTTCTTTATGTTTCAGTGCATATATATATAATCTGCAATAGCTTTTTCTAGTACACTTAAAGGAGGTTCTAAAAGTGGGGTAAAGGTACTTCTCATCTTGACTTCCTTTTAATTTTTTCCATTTGTATTTTGATTCTGAAAAATATATGCTAAATTGAGTTTCCTTATAAATATTTTTATCTCTAAAATAACATCATTATAATTAAACTTTCTTGTTGGAACATATTTTAAACCTTTCATAAAAAGGGAAAGTGTTCTTTAGTAAGCACAGTGTCAGTATAATTGTAAATATGGTATCCTTTATATGTGTTTACTATCCCTTCTTGGTGTATCTCATCTAAAACATCAGGGTGGTTTATCTTTACCAGTGTTGTCTGTCCGTGGTACTCCACTACTGTTGAGGCCTCTCTCCCTCTATTTTGTCTCCTATTTCGCCTTTCCTCCAGTGATTCCTTAAGAGTTACAAAAAGTAGCAAAGCTATTTTATGATGGTCTAGGTGCATGATGGTCTATTATTTGTAGGAAAGTTGAGTTGAAGTAGTGGACTGCCTCATCTAGTGATGGTGACTTTAGTGGTTTCCAATTGCAACTCTTTAGGGCATTTTTAAAGTCATATGGCTTGAAGTTTGTTTTGTTCCTGACTGCTCTAAAGGTTGTCAGTTTAATTTGGTGAGTTCTTTTTCTAAGAAGGAATGTAGCCTGATGGTCACTAAGGTTGTTAGGCAGACAGCCTGATGGGAGTGAGGGATCAGATATAAGAATCCAGTCCAGGATGGACTGTCACTTGATTTTTTTATCAGTTCGAGTGGGGGATGAGATAAGCTGGTTAAACCCAATGGAGGTTGATGTGTGTGGATGGATTGTGGCCAGAGCAGTTATGCCAGTCTATATTAAAATCTCCTAGTAGGATATTTCCATAGGGGAGGGAGACTGAGATGCATTCTAGTAGGTTTTCCCATACTGGTAATGTTGTTAGCAGGTGGGCAGTAGCAGCCTATAATATTTATGTTTTCATTGGGGTTTAGCTTTAATCGAGTAAGGATGATTTCTGCATTACCTACACTTGGAATATTAGCCTCAAATAGTTCTAGCTTAAGGTGATCTTGCAATAGTAGTGCTACACCTCCACCCTTTTTACCTTCTCTGTCCTAGCATAGAATGTTATAACCTGGTGCTGTTATTTCATTTCTACTGATTTCTGGTTCTAGCCAGGTTTCAGTCAGTAATACAATATCAGGTTTATATAGATTTAGTACGTTCATAACTTTTATTTGAGATACTTCTGACTTTAATGTTAAGGAAGAGGAGGGAGGCTTTATGTCTATTAATAATGTGAGTAAGGTAGTCAGGGTTGGGGTGTATCTTCCCACAGCATGTTAGTTTAGACAGTAAATGTAGGTAGAGTTTGCTAAACTTATAGGTAATTGTAGTGTGTTTTATTGAGGTGTGGGTATTACATTTGAGTGATTGTATTCTGTGGAGGTAGTAGTCATTGTGGGAGGATTTGAAGAGGCATGCAGCTATGTGTATACTTGGAGCTACAATGTTATGGTCAGTGGTTGCAGTATCCCAAGGGAGGGAGATGTTGGTTTGTAGTTGAGTGTGGTAAGAGGTAAAGGCTGTGAGGTGGAGGAGCATGATAGTTGTGACTGTAAGCATCATGGAGTTTAGTATATGAGTACTTACAGCAGGGGACATAGAAAATATTATGAGGTTAAGTAGATGTTGTATGTGTAGTAGTTTGGTAAGCAAGTGTGGTCATAATTAGAGTGGGGAGGGGGAATGGTTTCAGTGATCAGAGTGAGGTTGGGGAGTGGTTTCAGTGATCAGGATGGAGTGTGGTGATGCATGATAGGTTAATTGGGCTAGTGGGAGGACCGGAGTGTTAACTGAGGTGTGTGGTGTATATTTATATAAGTAATGAAAGTGGGAGGTGGGTGGGAATGGGGGTAGGGTAGGGCAGCAGAGGGCAAACGGAGCAGGCTGCACCCACCTTTGGAATGGGCTACCCTTACAGACACACACACAAAAAACTATCTTGAAAGTTTCCAAATGCAGGTAGTTGAGAGGGACAGCAGCTGGGATATTAAATGGAGATACTGAACAGGCTGTCAAGAGTAATGTGAAATCTGAGGGCTATTTCTAAGAAAATAGACAGAGTACCACTGGGGGGATGAGTGCAGGAGAAGAAATGGAATGACTGTATAGTCACAGAGAGAGCAGCATGAGTGTGTGGTAGAGAGATGTTTGAGCTGTTAGTGATGAGTGGAATTGGGTGGATATTACAGAGAGAGTATAGCAAGGAGAGGTGGAGGGTTAGTGACTAGCAAGAGTGGCAATGGGCTGAGTTTCCTAGCAGCAAGCTCCCTAGTTAGTGCAGATAAATAGTTATCATATACAAAGTAGTTGAGACATACACTAGTCTGATTAGAAGTTGTTCTGTATCCCGGCATTGTGGTAGGAAGTGTCCATTTGCAGTGGAGCCGCGTTCAACTTTGAGAAAGTATTCAAACAGGGTTTGAAAATCTAAGGAGAGATAAAAAAGTAAAATGAGATAAAGGTTGTGCTTAGCCAGAAATATCAGAGGGGACACAGAGTATCTAATAAAGATTTTGTTGGATCTTATGTAATATCACTGCTATGGTAGGAGTAGACCTTAGCAGCAATGATATGTAGGTAAACACAGCTTTAAAAAAAACATTATTAGCATAAAGGGACATGACTAGCAGATAGTATGACTACCACACAATTTGGAAGTGGAAATGACATGAGCATTTATATGGTAATAGTTGAAGCTTAATATGGCTATCAGTAATAAAAACACTGTAGGAGGCAGGTTTAAGTTATGTGCTAAAAATACATGTACTGTTGGTAGGACTATTTACCGCTTGCGGTTTTATCTAACACTGCACAGCTACAGTGTTATGAAAGACATTAAATGCTGACACTCAGTTCTACAATATGGGTTAATAACTGTACAGCCTTTCAGAGATGTTAGGAGCATTAAAACATTACTTTGCTATGGCTCAGATGTCTAAATATACAGGAGCTTCAAACATTGGGTAATTACAGTTCAGGTGTTCGTAAGGTATTAACAGATGTAAAATGGAAGACCATTAGCCAAAGCAAAACCACAGTTTCATCAATTCTTACATATGTGAGCACTATCCTTCAGTTGCTAATATAGCTACAACACATGTGTGAAATAGCAGATCTTTGCTACTCTAATCCTTATGTTAGTTTAAAATCTTAATGTAATAAGCTGATGTTTAAGACAGCAATTGCAAAATATATGCCTGGAGGCAACAAGACAGTATTGCATACATTCCAAACATGGAGTTGGTAAATATATAGCAAGTATTAATATAAACTTGACAAACTTACTGGGAGCATGCTGCCAGAAACATTCAGCCTAACAGGAGAAGGGGATTAAAAATGGTGCCCAAGTACAACCAGGAAATTTAAAATCTCCGACCTTTTGCCAAATGAAGTAAGAAAGAGGGGAGGGGGAGGGCAGGGAAGTAACACAATATATGGCTAACAAAACTAGCACAGGATAGTTCTGGACCCCGCTTTGGAATGGACTAACCTTACAGACACACAAAAGGATGAGGTACTTCCTCTCTTTGAATACAAGCCTCTCATTGAATAAAATCATGTTGTTTTTCTATAATTTTGGTTATTTAGTTTGAAAATAGCCTATAAAACTTTGTAATAAATCTGTTCTTAGATCATTATTTTGATTTAATGATTTGATAGCAAACTAGATTTATTTTCCACTAAAATGTAATTTGAATCTAATAGTAAGGGGTGTGAAATTTCATTGAATTGTAGACATAAAGTATTTAATTTTGTTTCAAAGATCATCTCTATCTTAGTTTAAGCTTTGCAATGGAGGACTGCTACACAAATTCTGGAAGATAATTTTAAAATTGTTTATAATATCCTGAGTAGAGTTTATAATATTATTTGCAACTTGTAATGGATATATGTATTATTGGTCAACAAATGATCATAACACCAGCATTCAGAAAGTTGACATCCACATGTTGTGCACATGATTCAAGAATTACCTGGGAACAGGCTAAACCAACAGCAAGTATTTTCCCGTACTCCTTGCTAATTATTTATACTAACTCAAAGATCACAGAATCCCTGGGAAAAGGAATTGTAGATCTCTTGCACATGTAAATGATCTGTTTCTGTTAACCAAATGGTGTTGATCACACAGCCATTGACACTGTGCTCTTTCAATCACAAATAATAGAGCTGTATATATAATTTTATATATACATGCACAAATATATAAATATATATATATATATATATATATATATATATATATATATATATATATATAAAATAAATGATTATGTATATATATATATATATATATATATATATATATACATGATTGCATCAGCATTGGTCAGCAACACAAATGAGTGACACACAAATGTGTGACAAGCAAAATGAGTGAACCACAAACCATTGACAACTTCTCTCCAACTGTCAGTAAACCCCAGCTGTAACACCCAAATCAAGCAGTCTTTCAAAAGTGGTACTGTTAGGGAAAGGCCTTTAGTAAAGTAATATGTAGGGTTAAAGGCAGTGATAAGAGTAGGGTTAGGGTTAGCACATAAGTATGTGTTTGCATGATTTCTGAAAAATGTTCAGATGAATCTGTGCCCAGTTTGATATATTCAGCTTAAGAAAACTGAGTTCTGTCTAATGTTTTTCTAATATCTGATAAGCCTTCTAGTTGTAGTACATTAAAAAGGAGTTTTCTAATACTTTAATTCTGTTAGTAATTTCCCTTTCCATTTTAAGTTTTTCTTGCTAATAATTTAACCATCAGTTCTACTTTAAATGATATGAAATGAATATCTAATTTTCTTTGGGAATTATTAGCCATGATTAAAACATTTTAATTGTGAGCAATTACTTAGTCTTCCTGTAAAATATCTAGGATATAAGGATTTAATATCCATTTCCCCCCTAATTTGAGATTTTTGGTAATCTTGGGTCATTCCTTAATAGAAGAAGGTTTCAGTTCTTTCTGTATTTCTTTGGCTGGAAGTGCCAGTAAACAAGACATTAAGAGGAACTTTATTCTGGATCATGATTTGTATGATGCTAAAAAGTAAGTGTATTAACAGTTTATCAAGCTGTATCAACCAAAGTGGGTATTTTAAAGTATGTCTCAGTAAGATCAATATAGTTAAATTTCTTTCTAAAAAGGTGTGTTCCCAGATATATTGATAAATAACTCTAGCTAATTACAGTCTAGGAGAAAATTTAATAAAAACAGAAGTGGATAGTGGAATTCAGCTATGTATCACACTGTATGTTTGGATACTAGTTGCATTAAAAATATGATGAATCACTGGAGATCATTTCACACTGATGAGGAAGTTATATTATTGGGAGAGCAGCCTAATTTTATTAATTAATTTTATTAATAAAAGGGATGCGAATATAAACTTTTTTATTTAGAAATGAAGACTGAGGGAAATAATAATATTAGCAGATTGAACAGTAACAAGAGAGGCAATTTTAAATGTTTTAATTGTTCCATTTGTAGGTTTATTAATGATGGACCAAGGTTTTTTTTTTTTGTTTTTTTGCACCAATACTGACATATCTTTTCACTCACTGGAGTTTTTACAAGTAATGCTGAATATGTGGAATATCTAGCTCCGTATGCACAGTTTTTTATAGAAAAAGCAGTGTTATAATAATTAAAGGAGAGGATTATGGATCATGTTAGAGCAATCAAGACATTATGAGTTGTGATGGTTTTAAGAGATTTATTTTTACTGTGATCATGGAAGTATACAAGAAAGAGGGGAAGGAAGTACAATTTGTAAAACTTAGAATACAAGTGGCTTGTCATTTTGAATTCAACAGCAGGCTTTGGATTAAATACTACTGTTAATTTTAAATGTCAGTTAAAACACTTGAGGGAGTATCAGATATGAGTTGTGTGGTTTGGTAATATCTAATGAAATTTTATTGAATTCTGTATTTAAATATGGTTTGAGTGTTTTTTCAGTCTAATATAGTCTCAGCCCTAGTGGTTTTGTTAGAAATGAAAATGCTTACTGGTTTACTGGTTTTGAGCAACAAAGCTGCTTTATTGGAATTTATAGAGTCCTTCTTTTACACATAAATTCCACTGTGTTTCAGGTGATGCTTTTGTTGGAGTTTCTGTTTTCTTTGTCATCTCAGTGGGAATTTCCAGCGTTGTTCTTTTTCCACATACAGTACATGTTCGGGAGGAGGAGCGATATTTCAGGAAAGGCAGGACCAGAAATAATTTTTGTATAATGCTTGAAAAATCTTTGTAATGGTTTATGTTGTCTTTTATAAACTGAATGTGTACTCATGCCACAGCATAATGTGTGATATTAATAAATAGGTTTAAAAAGAGTTGATAAGATGCTACTTCATTGGAGTTATTGTAGGCTCCCCATCTGACCAGCAAGCTGGCCTTCTCCCTATCACCTAGATCTTGTCATGGGACAGATGGGCTAATAGAGATTCTCAGGCAGGAATGAATGGACTTTAGGGATCTCACCTAGCCCATAAATACCCAGACCCCATCTTTGCAGTATCAGTTTGTGTGAAGGTAAAGAAGCCATGTAGAAGGTCCTGGTGGGACAACAAGAAGAAGAAAACAATGCCACAATCCTTGATATTTCTAAAAAAAGTTTATGTAATTAATTTATAAACTTCTAACTTGTTCCTTCTAGAACACATCTCACACTTTCTCAGACCTATTTCAAACTAGTAAATTCAGAGGTATTCATAACGATGTACAAGAACAAATTAATGAAGTCCAATAAACCCAGTAATGCTATTTATAACATAAAAAGTTAACTACATCTACTTCTCTAAGCTAATCATGTCTACATAAACCTAGTCACCTCTATCTACAGTATATTTCTCAGAAAATAGACAGACAAATTTCAGTCTAAAGCAATACTAACTGCTTATCTCATTCCATCCATTTAGTTAAATCTTAAGTCAAATACTTAAGTGTTTCTAGTAAATTTACTGTAAAAAGATCAATATATTTACTATTTGACGTAAGTTATTTTTAAACACCTTTATTAAATTATCACGAAAGACATAGATAAACATACATTAACTGAAAAGAAGATAAACCATATTAACTAATTAATTTCCTTTCTTTGTAACTATCATCAGTCCAACATTACATAAATTGCTGAATTCCTGCCTTATACTACACCTCCTCATCCTCTTCCTGAACATTATTCTGTATGTGTAGTTCCCACAACTTCCATTTATTTCTATATAATTTGCTCCTTCCCTTTTCTAAAGATCCATCTTCCAGTTCTTTTAACTCTTGATTTGCATCTTCTAGTAATTGCTTTTTAGGTAGCCAACAGAATTAAACTTAAGGCCATGCCATGTCTAGGCAATTCAGATCCTGTGTACCAACTCAAAAAACAAATGAGTTCCATAGTTACCCATTTGCTCATCCAATATTTCTGACAGAATACTCTGTAGGGAATAGTTAAAATCTGCTGACTCATTACATTCCTAAAACACATGATGTGGTGTCAATCTCGTGTTTATTCTCATTGGTGGATCAGAACCGATCAAATGGATCTGTCTTGGCCATTGCATAAGCTCAAGGTCCTCAGCTAAGTTCATGGGCATTTTCCCTTACCCATAATGCAACTCCCTTACTACCTCAGATCTTGTTTGCCACACAGTGAAGAGGTTCTGAAAAGCAAGCTCTGGGCTAAGTATTTTCTAATTTTATTGTCTTTATAAACTTTTATTAGTTACTTGTTAGTTAGTCCTTTTCTACTACTCTTCCATTAGCTAGTATAGTAGAGTGAGTGTTCCCTGCTCCCGTTATCACCCGTTTAAGTTAGAGGGTGTATAACTGTCATCCATTTTACTTAGAGGACATTATTCCTCTTTCTCTTTTTTCTTCATTATCATCCGTTTAAGTTAGAGGAAGATTTGTATATATATATATATATATATATATATATATATATATATATATAAATAAAAACCCATTTTCCATACTTCTCTTTCTCAACCCTGGCATGTTTGGCTCTGTTTGTGTGTGTGTGTGTGTGTGTGTGTGTGTGTGTGTGTGTGTGTGTGTGTCTGTATTCTTTATTACTGCTGTATTCCTTACCATGTTGCAAAAACAGGAAAGAAAACCACTTGGATTTAAAAAGTGCAAGAAATGTGGGAAGAAGATGCCCCTTAGAGATTCACACACTTTGTGTGTGTATTGCTTGGGGCCTCTTCATCTTCAGGAAACGTGCTCCATATGTCACGGCTTCAATCCAAGAGTGCTTATGGAGCAGAAAAACAAGGTGATTTCTTCAGAGTCCTCTCCAAAACATTCTGACAAGTCCTTAAAACCCTAATTTTTTGTTCCAAAAACTACCTCGAAGCCGAGCCAAAAAACTCCTGGACTGTCTGCTCCAATAGAAACTCCTGAACAGACAATTGTAGCCAGAAACAAGGCAGTCTGTGAGCCATCTGAACCTTCAGCTCTGATGTCTTTGGCACCTACAGAAATTCAGCACTGAAGCCATTCTCCCTGCATAGAACCAATAAGATCAAAGCTCCCTTCTCCACTGTTAGCTAAGTCCATCTCTCCAGCACTATCTCCTTGATCCTCTGGGAGCTTATCTGATGAAGATATGGATAAGGTTGTGCAGAGGCTATTTAAGACTCTGGCCCTGGCTAAACTTTTGTTGGATCCAAGCCCAAAGGAATGGGAGCAGACACAGCCCCCCCCCCCTCCCGGTACCTATTCTTCCTCCGATTCGTCCCTTTGTTTTGGAGCTGGAAGACTCTGATCTCCAGATTGTGTTTGTGTCAGCTCCAGGACCTTCAGTTTCCTCAGAGCTGATGTCTGCCCTGTTTCACTCCAGTTGGACCAGGGCACCTCTAGGAGCTGACACTCTCCAGTTGGGATCTTGGAGCTGGTTCAGATCTCCCCGGATCCAACTCTGCCTCTGAGGGCTTCAGCACAGGTGATTTCAGCTCCTTCTTTGGCTTTGGAGCTTCTGTTCCTGGCTCTGTGGATACCTTCAGCTCCGACAACCTCTTTGTTTAATCTGGAGGAGTCCTCAGAGTGGGGCAGTTGGCTTTTGAGGTTATGAGGAGGGTTTAAACTCCTTCTCAGTCTAAGACACAACCTCTATTGGATCTTCCTCCCAGTTCTGGTCAGTTGTCTTTGTCCTCTCGGGTAACCCTTCCACAGAATCACAGAGCCCCAGGCCTCAGGATGTCCAGCAAAGAACTCCCCCCTCTTCTGAAACCTCCCTAGAGTATTCCACTGAGGACGTCCCTTGGAAAAGGACCTGCAAGAAGAAGCATCATGACTCCCCAGAGGAGTCTATCTCATCAGATACTGACCTTGATGATGTAGAAGGGTCCCCATGGTCATCTCTTGAAGATGTCTCCTTTGGAGACATGCTCAAAATCTTAAAATAGAGAGGTGACTGGAAATCCAAACCCCCTTTGGTTGAGGAGTCAGTTTACCTGAAGGCTTTCGGGTCTGACACTTCCACCTCTTGTGTGACCACCTCCTTCCGATGAGCTTATGGACTTAATCTCTCAGAAGGCCAGGGAGATCCCAGACACCATAGAGCCCACACCTAGAAGGCCAAACAAATGTATTACTGCCCTAAAAGATAAGGCTTTTTTGAATAAGGGTGTAGCAGTTGATGCCATGGTCAAGGCAGCGGACACTAAAAAGGAGCTATCTGAGACTAGATCCTCTATCCATTCTCCTAATAAGGACTCTAGAACCATGGATAGATATGGGAAGCATGTGTTTTCATCATCAACCTTTGCTTTTCAGTCTCTGAACTACCTTACTCATTTTACTAGCCTAAAGAGGGACCTGTTAAAGGAACTTACAGACTTCCTCAAAGGAGCAGTAGATGATGCAGTAGCAGATAAGGTTAATGCTCAGCTCGCCACGCTCAGTTTGATCATAAACTCTTCCATGAGGCTCAAATCTTATGCAGCAGATGGGATAAGTAGGCCTGCAGGTTCAGGTATTGTTCTTAGGAGACAAGCCTGGATGTGCCTTTGCGATTTTCCTGAGCCCTTCAAGTCTTCCTTCATTAATGTCCCTTTTGATGACTTTTTTCTTTTTGGGCCTAAAATGAAGGAAATGCTCACCAGTTGTGAACAGGAAAGCAAGACCTTATCTGCCTCTGGAGGACATTTTTCCATACCTACCAGACCATTTCTTAAAGGTCAGAGAGGTAGTGGGAAGATGTGGTTCAGAAAGCCGCAGAGGTCTTTCCATGGCACACAGGGTGAAGGTTCCTCCAGGGGCAGAGAGGGGAACAACAGTCAGGGCTCCAGAAAATCTTTCTTTGGGGTGCCCTTTTAGCTCTCCTGAGGGAGTGGCTGATTGCTCGCCTGTGGAGACAGTCAGAAGATGATTGTCTCTGCACTGAGAAATCTGGTAAAAGATAACTACTGGCAGATGGGTGCAGAACATAATATCCAGGGGATATGTCATTCCCTTCTCCTACCCTGTTCTTGTAAACAGATCAGTTCCAGACATTCCCCCCAATTATAAGGAACATGCAACCTTAGAAATTCAAAAGTTGCTAGAAAAGAGAGTCATCGAAGAAGTCCCCGCAGACCAGTTAGATCTGAAACTTACTCAAGATTCTTTATAGTTACAAAAGAAAAGGAGATTGGAGACCCATTTTAGATCTTGGCAATCTGAACAACTATGTCCAGATACTCAAGTTCTGGATGGTGACACTGCAGTTGATACTGCCATTTCTGGAAAAAGACAATTGGATGTGCTCCATAGATCTTCAGGATGCATACTACCATATTCTAATGGACAGGCAATCCAGAAAGTTCTTACGCTTCCGGCTAGGAGCCAGTCACTTCCAGTTTCGAGCTCTTCTCTTTGGTCTCACTACAGCCCCCAGAGTGTTCACCAAGTGTATGGCAGTAGTGGCAGCTCACCTCTGACACAAAGGATTCTGTGTGTTTTCATATCTGGACAACTGGCTCATTACCGCTCTGACCAGGCATCTTCTGCTGCAAGCCAGGGATTACACTCTACAACTCAGTTCCTCCCTAGGAATTGCCATAAATTATGAAAAATCTGCTCTAGAGCCATGTATATCCTTGGTATTCATAGGAGCACAGATAAACACAACAATTATGTCAACAAAACTTCCTCAAGACAGGGTTTCAGGAACATCCATTTACCCCCCCCCCCCAGCCCCAAGTCATGGTGACCAGGGATGCTTCCCAGATAGGGTGGGGGCATTATCGGGGAAAGACAGTTCAAGGTACCTCACAACAACATGAGGCCCATTTGCACATAAATGTTCTAAAGATGAAGGTGGTGCTGTTGGCATTGCAAGCATTTCAGGATTCCCACCCTCTGGAAACGATTCAGTCAGACAACATGTCTGTAGTCTGGTACATAAACAAACAGGGAAGAACCAGATCTTATCCCCTGTGTCAAGAAGCCCTTAGGTTCTGGCAATGGGCAGAGGCCTCCAACCGTTTTCTCATAACAATGTACATCTTGGGGATATCCAGCGTGATTACAGACAAACTGAGCAGAGCCATTCTTTGGCCACACAAGTGTTAAGTCAGGGAAGAGATCTTCTGAAAATGGGGCCAGCCTTGCTGTGCTCTCTTTGCATCACCCATCAATACCAAATGCAGCAACTACTTTGTACTGATCCCCCCAATGGGGGAGTCACCAAAGGATGCACTTGTTCACCATTGGCCCCCAGGACTTCTTTATAACTTTCCACCAATACATCTGCTCTCCAATTCCTACAAAAATCAAGTTCATTGGAGACCACAATAATCATAATTGCCCCATATTGGCAACAACAGATATGGTTCCCTTTTATTTGGCCTCATGTGTGGGAGAGACCATGGATTCTGGACACAGCTCCAGATCTACTGACTTATCCATCAGGAATGGTTCATCCCAGCCTGAACAGTCTCAACCTAACAGCTTGTCTGCTCCAGTTCCCATGATTGCCAGGTTTCCTCTCCTTTCCTCTCAGTTAAACACATTTTGCTATCTTCCCATAAAATGTCTACTCGAAAATTGTACAAAAGCAAATGGAAAAGATTTGTGACTTGGTCCAATACTAATCAGATAGACCCATTTACAGCTTCATTCCATTCCATCCTTGAATGCATAGCCAAGTTATTCAGTGAGGGAGCAGGTACAGCTACTATTAGGGTACAGTTAGCAGCGATATCAACTTTTCACATAGGAGAAAATGGTTCAGCTTTCATTTCAAACATACTTAGCTAAGTATTCCTCAGAGGAACTACTTTAATTTGAGTGCCACTTTGGGACTTGAATGCTGTGTTATCAAAGATTATTTCCCCTCCATTGGAACCATCTGCTACATGTGAATTTAAACATTTTTCATGGAAAACACTCTTTTTAGTAGCTATTACTTCAGCAAGGAGAGTTTCGGAGTTACAGGCCTTGTCTTCCAAGTCTCCATACATAGTTTTTTCACAAAGATAGTCTCTCTTTATGCCCTACCCCTCCCTTTTTATCTAAAGTAGTTTCGGAGAGTAACCACAATCAGTCTATTGACTTACCAGTGTTCATTCTCAATTTTCAAAAGAAAGGGAGTACACTTTGCATCTTCTAGATGTTCACAGACAGCTACATTTCTATTTGCACAGGACATCAGAAATTAGAAAGTCAGATCAACTATTTATTTCCTATTTGGAGATTAAGAAAGGCCAAAAAACCTCTAAGGTAACATTATCCAACTGGCTTTTACAATAT
The DNA here is from genome assembly GCF_019279795.1 of Protopterus annectens. Lineage (NCBI taxonomy): Eukaryota > Metazoa > Chordata > Ceratodontiformes > Protopteridae > Protopterus > Protopterus annectens. The sequence continues at coordinate 268,783,931 of NC_056747.1, read as the reverse complement.
ATATCTTTCATATAGAATTCTAACAACAAAACTATAGCTAATCCTATAACAGCTCATTCCACCAGGTCATTATCTACTTCTGCAGCTTTCCAAGCTAAATTACCTTTGGACAACATCTGTGCTGCAACAACTTGGGCTAAAACCACATACCTTTATTACTCATTACAAGTTGCATTTGGCATCAAGGAGTAGATCATCCTTTGGTTCTATGGTTCTGAGGAATATTCTCCCATGAGCCACCCAAGAATCAGGTAGCTAGGAACCACCAGTCAGAATAAAGACGAGACTGACAACATCACTTAAAAAGTTATGTACTTACCACAATGTTCCATGTGTGTTGTCCATCTCATCCTTTATTCTCACAATTCACCCACCATATCCCCTGCCTACTCTCCTGGTAGACCGAGTACTTCTAATTGGATCTTTACAGGACCCTGTAGCCTCAGAAATCATGTGGGTTTTTAATATAATAATAAAATTATTCTCTTTGTCACTGCTTGAGGGCAAACAAGATCTGAGGTAGTAACAGAGTTGCATTACGGGTAGGGAAAAATGCCCACGAGCTTAGCTGAGAATCTTGAGCTTATGCAGTGGCTAAGATGGATCCATCGGATCTGACCCACCAGTGAGAATAAAGGACAAGATGGACAACACACATGGAACATTATGCTAAGTACATAACTTCTTTTTCATAGTTACCTCTTTCTTCCCCATCACACCTCCAACATTTGCTGTCTACCTGCTTGGGGTATAAAGATACCTTTACAAATACTTTCAAGCAAAGATCTTTACCTTCTGGACTTTGATGCATACTTGGGAGCCATACATATGCCCTTCCATTGTTCTCTTGCAAATTGATTTTCCAGTCTCTCTTCCCAATCTTTTCTAAGCTCCTGTGATTGTTTCTTATAGTTGTCATGCAATATTTTATATGCCCTACTCATTATCCATTTTTAACTGCAGCTTCTGTTCTAGATTCAACTACATACTCCTCCAGACCAGGTCTTTCATTTACGAATTCCCCATACCTTTTTCTTTGCCTGTACTTTGATATCAATTTTATTTATTTGACATTTGATAACCAACAAAGTCTGACTAGGTAGAGATTTCCCATTTTCAGCAAAGGCCTGGGGAGAAAAGCTCCACGTCAGTTTTACACAATACAAAAACATTAATATTGAGAAGAAAATAAACATCTGTAGAATTTTTAAAACATAAAGCTGATATAGGAATATTTATAAGATATTTATAAGTAGTAAAACAGTAATGTCTTAGATGTTGACATTAAACAGTAAAAACATTTAGATATGCAAAAACTTGTATAGATTAAAGAATAGAATTTTGAATATTGCTAGTAGTAACAGATACATAGTTAGGTACAGGATTATTCTAGTCTGAGTAAATCATGAGTTAAAAACAACAGCACGCTGTTGAGGAAAATACAAAGGATTACAAGGAGAATCCATGAAAATAGAATATCAGTTGTTAATATTAGATGAAAGCTGGGTTGGTGAGGAATATAAACATAACCAAGATATGGAAAGATTTTCTTTAAGGAGGGACTTGAAATTTTGGTAGTAAGGGGTTGTCAGACAGTAGGTGGAAGGTTATTCCATGCTTTGGCTATGCAGTAAGAATACAGACTGTGGCCACTTGTTGGTTTATAAATAGAAGATGTTTCTCAGAAGATCTAAGTTCCTGATGAGGAAGATAGTATTTTAACATGGAAGAGATAATTGGAGAGATAAGGGGGTTGTATAGTAGCATATGAGTTAGAAGTAGCTGGTTCATGAGTAGTTTCTGTGGAAGATCAACCCAATTAAGTTGTTTAAAAGATAGGCAATGATGACATTCATGAGGTTGGGTAGTGGTGAATGTAGTTATTTTGTTGTAACATTGTTTAAGTTTGGTTTTCAGGGTGGTGCTTAAGTTAGTTAGAATATGTGAGGCATAAAAAAGGGAAGGAAGAGGTATGTGGTGGCAAGTTTTTCTCTAATAGAGTTTGTTAGGAATGGTTTAGTCCTGCATAACATACCAAGTTATTGATGGGTTGATTTAATAGTCTTATTTATATGCAAGTCGAATTTGACATTGTTGTCAGTAGTAACACCTATTAGTGTAGTATGAGGAACAACATCAGTTACTGTGTTGTTTAGTGAAGATATCCTGAAGGATCCTTTGTCAAGAGAGTATTGCTTTGGAAAGAATAATAGGAGTTTGGTCTTTTTGGGATTGAGCAAGAGGTGATTGTTGGCTAGCCAGTCTTCTATGGAGTTAAAGGAGTTTTATGTTAGTGTTTGTAGTTCAGTAAGATTGTTAGAAGAGCATATTAGGATAGAGTAATCCGCACTGGACTAATATTATGTGTCTGGATCCAAATGAAAAGTTATTAATAAATATGTTAAAGAGGAGAGAGCCTAGGATGGAGCCCTGAGGAATGCCAATGATGATTGGTAGATTGGAAGATACAGAAGTGTCCTATTTGACAGATTGATATCTCGTCAATAGATAACTGAACAACCATTTTAAGGTATTGTCTGAAGAGCCAAGGAGGAAGAGTTGAGAGAGGAGTTGAAGATGAGAGACAGTATCAAAAGCTTTAGACAGGTCAAGGAGTAAGGATGAGACAAAGTTGCCAATATCGTGGGCTTTGTTAACTGACTCATTAAAGGATAGGAGAGCTATGGAGGTGCTATATGTTGGTCTGAAACCATATTAGGTAGGAGAGAGAAGATTGTTCTCAAATAAGTGGTGAAGGAGTTGTATGTGGATACATTTTTCAAGAATTTTGGATATAGGTGACAGTATAGCTATGGGTCTATAGTTCGATATTTCAGTGAAATTGCCTCCTTTATGTAGAGGGATAATGAAGAAGTTCTTTCAGATAGATGGGACATCATTTTCATTAAGAGAGCTATTAATGAGTATAGATACAGGATAGGCTATGGCATTTCTAGCAATTTTTAGGAATTCATTGGGGAGATTGTCAACAAAAGGAGAGCAAGGTCTAAGTTTGTTATGCAGCTGTTTAATAAGAAGTGTTGGAACAGGTTTAAGGGAGAAATAGATTGGGAAGAGGTAGCAGGTGGTGAAATGGTGGTAGAGGTAGAAGTAAAACTGTTGGTAATAGTAGAGATACTTTAAAGTAAGTAATGAATGTGGAGGCAGTGTCAGCAGGAGGTGATGCTCTGCTTTTTGGCTTATGGTTTGGGTGAATGTCGCCACATCACAGTTGTTGGGATATAAACAGATAAAATATGCTGCTTTTTGAAGAGGAGTTATATGAAATCAGTTTGGTATGTGGTGACAGGATGGGGTGGTTGAACATTTGTACTTTGAAAAAGTAGGGAAAGATTTGACAGAGGTTGGAAGAGATAGGTAGGGAGCAATGAGCAAGGTGGTGAGTTGGAGTGGATAAGCAAGTTGGGAGAGAGACTGAGGGTAGATTGGGATACTGTAGGATGAGAGAGAAGAAATCATTAAATCCCTGATTGGGAGGGCAATCTCTAACCTGCAGTCCAAACGTCTTCTTAGTCTCTTCCCATTCTGTTAACCTTCCCTCTAGTTATTTGCTCTCAGTACCTTGGTTTCTTTGTCAGTTTTCTCCAGCAAATTCCATTCACCACTTGCCTGTTCTCTGTACCTACCCCCCCCCCCATTGCAGTCATCCCTATCAGAATCTCCTTTCTCCATTTTCATGTTGGTTTAGTTCTTAGAATACTTTCTGCTACTTTATCAATGTAATCTTTTTTTGTTAATTTCTCCAGGTCTTTTGGGTTTCTAATGCAATGATGGGAATGGACCCTATTCCTAAGTCTAAGTATGATTAACATTCATGAAATTAGTATTGTTTCAGTCTTTGATGTTAGGCAGAAGTGCTCTTCTCAGCACCTCCAATGTGCTCAGTAATGACTCCTTCTACAATTCATATGGAGTTACATGTATTGGAGCATATCTAAGTGTAATTGTAAATTCTTTCATATAAGACCCACTGCTGCTGCTAGTACTGGAACTGTATGTGTATCCTTTTTCACATTGGCCTCATTTGTGCTTACAAGTCCTGGTATTTTATGATGTTGTGTCTCTCTGTACATAAGACACTGCAGTCACTAGGTGTAGCAATTTCAACGATCAATACTATTTTTGTCTTCTTTTCATGGACTACTATATCTGGTTTTCTTACATCTATTTTTTGAACTGTTGGTAATGGGTGATCCCATGTGATATAAACTTCATCATTTTCTCCAATGCTTTGTGGCTCATGTTTCCAGTGTTTTTCAGGCAATTCTGCACAATCTACAATGCAACAGTCTTGCCACATTATTATGCCTTTCAGTATACAGTCCTTCTGCCATTAGTATATCACAACCATCAACAAGATGTGCGACTGTTTCCAGTTCTGTTTTACAAACCCTAAATTTGTCTGTTTCTCAACATGTTCAATAGACTTTGTAAACCAACATGTACATAGTCCACTATCTTGCGCTGCCGATATTAACCTTTCATCTTATGGTTTAAATTCACCTATCCTTAACCATTCCTGCAGTCAGTCCTGATCAACATGAGATTGTTCCAAGAGTTGTTTTATACTTGCAACAGTATTTATGCATCTTCCGCATTTATGGCCTTCTCATCTGATCCTTCACCTTTTATCCTTTCTTTTCTTTTTTTGGCACATTCAGTTGCTGCCTGATTTTTATCCACTTCTGGTTTGATTTCCATTCCTGCTTGATGCTGATGAGCTTCTGCTAAACTAAACAGGGAAATCATCTTAGACTTAGTCTCCTCATGTTTCAAAACTTTCACTACATTTGGGTCTTGTGAGGTCAGCAGATATGTATGCAGTCCCACAATTGCAGATCTATACATGTAATAAATTTTGAGGAGGACCATACCTCCTTTAGAACAGGGAATGTATAATCTTGGTATGCACTGATTTTTATAAATCATTCCTTGTTTTCCTGTCCAACTTAACCAACACCTTTTGGGGCCAGTCAGACATACCAAACTAAGTTAGGACAGGAAGAGCAAATTGTTTTATAGCTTGGACTTTGTTCCTAGATGTCAGTGCTGTTTTCAGTATTAATTATGTCTTCTAAAATATTCCTTACTGAGTTTTATTTGCATGTGTTCATGTCTTATTGTTGATCTTTCATCACTTCCCAAATATTTATACACTCCCTCTTGCTCAAGTTCTTTTGTATCACATTCCTATCCCAAACTGATGTTTTCTTGATGCTGCAGCTTTCCTGCTTTAAAGGTTGCTTTTGCAAATTTATTAGGACCAAATTACATTCTTATATCATCTGAAAAAGTTTTGACCACTTGCAATTGTGCTTTCAGTTCCTCATCTGATGAACTATACAGTTTTAAATCATCTTCAAAAAGATGATAAGAAGTCTTTACACTGTTGTTTTCTGGGAGCCAAATTGTAGCCATGACGTAATCTGTTAAGCAGATAGCTTAATGGGTTAAGGACATGACAAAAGAGCAGAGGTGACAGAGAGTCACCCTGGAATATCCCCCTTTGAATTTTTATCCCTGGAGTAATAATTTGTCCTTTATTATGGCTTAACTGCAAAGTGGTTTGCCACCATTTCATGGTCACTGTAATGTAAACGATCAGTGTAGAATGTATTTTATACATTTTAAGTACTCGTTTATCCATGAATGTGGAATACTGTCAAATTGTTTTTGTAGTCTGTCCATGCCATACTAAGATTCTTCTCTGACTTTATTTAACAACAGATCATACTTTGTTCCATATGACTTTTTTTATTACTCCTTTGTTCTATTGCCATGATTGAGTTTTCTTTTAAATGACTATAAACGCTGTCAGTGTCAGTTCCAGTGTATAGTTTATACGTCGTCAGAAGGCAAGTTATTGGTCTATAGTTTTTAGGATAGCTTGCAGGTTCACTCTTAAGTAGCAGTATTGTTTTTTCTGTTGTTAACCAGGCTGATGTCTGTTCAGGGTGTGCATATAAACAGTTCTTACTTATGGCTAAATCTTCATACAAAGATGTTAATACTTTTAGCCAAAAGTTACATAATGCATCTGGGCCTGGGGTTTTCCATTCAGGAGCTTTTCTTAACTTTGTTTCAATCTCTCTGACCATTACTTCATCCCATTTCATATCCTGTACATTTGAACTTCTTATTCTTAAAACTCCACTGCCAATCATGAGCGGACAGGTGTTCTGCTGTGGCGACCCCTAACCAGGAAAAGCTGAAAGAAGAAGAAGAAGATTCTTTCTTTTACATTTTCTATCCAGTTAGCATCTTTGTTACATTCCACAGGATCTTCATAGATATTTCTTCAAAATGTATCTCTTTCTTCTTTTTTTTGGTGGTGTTTCAATTCCTTTTGCCTTGTTTTCCAATTCTCTATAAAACATTTTTGGGTCATCAATAAATTGCTTATTTTGTACTTTTCTTTTATATTTATCTGCATGTCTTCTACATTTTTCTGCCTGTGATGATATTTTTAGTTTATTATTTGTGATAGTACACAATAGATTCTGATATGGTCTGATACTGCATGTTGCTTTTATCACATCTATCTTTCTGAGTATTTTTGTTGATCTGTTCCCTCCTATATACTCTTCTAATAGTGACACTTTTTGTCTTAATTGCTTTATTGTTTTCTCTATTCAATACTTCCATGATGGCATTTGATTTCTCCCCTTCTTTTCCCTTACTACCCTGTGTTCCTGTGGTAAGACTATATCTGTTATTAATTTAGCTGCACAGTAATATATCCTATTTACTTCTGTTATATCATATGAGTTTGCATTACTGTGTTCATTTGTTTTATGAAACTTCTAACTTTTTGGGTTTTATTGACTTTCTGTAGTCTATTTCTTTCACTGATCTTAATATGTTTATCCACCTCTATTAAATCAAGCAACTCTTCTCTTAGATCATTTTCTTCTAAACTGAGGACACATTCTTTGTTCTCCATTTCCTGCGGGCATTCTATAGAAAGTTCCAGAAGATCTTCCTGTGCCACGTTCTCTTCAGTTTCATCCTGTGTCATCAGTTGCTCTTTCATATGGGAACTGACTGGCTTATCACTTCACAACATTGACTGTGCCAGAGTTGCCACCATTTCCTGTCCAGCTCCAACTGAATGTTTCTACCATTTTTTTTTTTTTTTTGTTATGGAAGGCTCCAAAGTATTTTCATATGGCAACTGATCAGATGCTTCCTACTCCTCTTGTTTCTCCTTAATTTGGGAACTCATTGTACCATCATGCTGTGCTGTGAGCTTTGTTAGACTTTCTACACTAAATTCTTCACTTTGCAAGCATTCCGTAACTTCAGCTTCTATTTTATTAACTTCTGCTTGACTAATCTTCTGTTCTCCAATCCCTCTTTGTGATCTTATTTTTTTTACTGTGAATGTTTCCATATCCGGATGCCTTTCCCTATATTTCTCTTCAAATATCTTTATGGGTACCTTTTTTGTATTGATTCATTTGGATTTCTCCTTTGCATAAATATTGCACCATATTAGATCTCTCTTTCTTTCCCACATCCAGCTTTCTTTTTTTATACTTTTCAAAATTCTCTAGATTTTGTTCTTTATATTTTCTCACTTCCTCAGTCACTTCTTTTTCCAAATGGCCCAATATTTCTTGGCCTATATAATGTTTTCATGGATCTGTTGTATTAATGAACAGAATTTCTATTTGAAGATTCTGACAGTTTTTCTTGTGGAAGTATTTTTCTTTCCTGTAATTTCTCTCTTAATCCTTTCATATATCTTCTGTCTGGAAAAGTTAGGCTTCTTGCATAATAGTAACAATACATAACTTCTTTCTTATCCCCAGTAGTCCACTTCATTGTCTGCATGGCTTTTTTTTTGGCCTATCAGTTTTTGTGATTGTTTGTGGACTGCTACATCCCTCTACAACAGAATAGCCATCCTCCCCCAGGGCCTGGCCTAGCCTCATTGTAGGAATGTTTCCATGTCTTGAGGATTCTACACTGTCATTTTTTTTTCAGTCTTGGCATCAGTACTCCTACCAGGATTAGGCTCTTTTTATCCTGGGTCTTATGCACCCAGCTATCTATTTTATTTTAACTTACTTCTGTCCATGATATATGCTATATAAAATAGAGTCTATATATCAGTGTCATTTTGGTGAGATTTTGTGCAAAACGGGGTCCACCTCATGAAAATGTTTTTATTGCCTTTAGACTTGCTTGAAGATTAATTCATTTCTGGCAATACTATTCTCCTTTGCTTGCTGATTTATCATATGTCAATTTGGTATGGCTTTTGTTATTATCTTTAAGGATCTGCATCCAAAATCCAATTCTCTCCTTATTGCTTGAATTCTCCACTGCTTCATCACCATCCCTTTCTTTTTGAATTATTTCTGTTTGCTTGTGTTATGCATATGGGCCTTAACTGTGTAGCTCTAAATTATACAGTCAACTCAAGTAATCCTAAACCACCTAATGGAAGGATCAACTTATCCCACTTGAGCTTTGCCCTCTTCTCCTTCCAGAAGAAATCCTTCAACTCTTTGCTAATTACCATCCACGGCTTCAGGTAGATAGAAAAAAATATGCCTGACCTGTATATAAAACTAAAGGCAATAAAAACATTTTCACTGCTTGTATCTTGCTAACCATATCCATAAACAAGATAAAATACTTCATTTAATTGTGTCTCCATAAATATGAGTATTGCTGAATTCCCTATGTACACAGGTACATAGTGTACAGCTATAGCATTTGTTTTATTTTATATTCCAAAAAACTTGAAACTGTCTCAGAATGTTCCACAACACTGAGATGTCCTCTTCTGAATTTTATCAGGTAGAAAATAATATTGTTTGCAAATATAGCCAACTTTTCTTGATTACCATACCAATTCTAGCTCATCAAATACTGTACCAACCTGACAAAATTCCAGCCTTATAAGACCTGATCACCCTGTACTCCAATAACCATGAACTTAGATCCACTAACAAGGCACTAATCGCAATCTCCAAAAGCCATTACAGCTCTGGTGACTCCTGTATTCTAGCAACATTGCCAAGACTTGGAACACCCTACCACTACAAATCAGGTTACAACCTAACAAAACCAGCTTCAAAAAACAGCTTATTTCCCACCTAAACAACTCCTGGACATGCAACTGCCTAGCACCTGGCTGACATAGTCTAACTCCTTTCCCCTACCCACTATCCAGCCTCCTCTTTAAAACTAGATGCACTATGAATTATCACATGTTACTTACCAACCGCCTACTTCCCGCTGTCCCATTTATACCCATTAACTCTCCCATAGACTAAGTTGAAAAGCTTTCCCTTAAAAAGTCAATGCACCTCATATGAACTTATCTATATTCTCTTCCTTTTTTAGTTTTCCTTTCTTGTCTTATCTTCAGTACATCTTCAAGATTATCTCTACTAAACATACTGTATGAACAACCATATGTTACTACCTGCTATACTTTTAATTGTATGTCTGAACCTCTATGCTTATGTAAATATCTTATGCAATCATATGTTATTATCTGCTATATTTTTATAAGTGAATGTGTAAACCACAATGCTCATATAAATGTCTTATGTATAGTATGTTAGCAAATGTTCTGGAGCTTTTCTCCCCAGGCCTCCGCTGAAAATGGACAGCTCTGTCCAGTCGGACCTCCCCGGTAAACAAATGTAAAATAAATAAATAAATAAAATAAATAATTCTATCCTTGAGTCCCTTATTTTTCTTTGCCTTTGCCTCTAAATATAACACAAAAAACAAAGGGGAAAGAGGACACAACTTATCAGAGAGGAATCCTCCTACTTTAATTTTTGCCTCCGTTCCCTCATATATCCTCCTAATTAACCTTATTATTTATCTGGGAATGCAAATGCTTCTACTGCCCTGCTTATAAAATCCTAGCTTATTCTGGCAAATGCTTTTTCTGCATCAAGACCCAGAAGCAGCAGCAATATTTTCTTACATTCTACTTCCTTCTGGATCATCATTGCTCTGTTAATGTCAGGTGTTTGCCTCCTGTCCACAAAACCATATTGATCCATATGTATTAATTTTGTTGACACCTTTGTCATTCTTTTAGGTATTATAGACACAGACACATTATAATCATGGTTTAAAACTGAAATGGGCCTGTCCGAAGCTGTGTCTTATAGATCTGTACACTCTTTAGCCGCCACCACAACTTTCTTCCAAGATGTTGGTAATTCCCCTCCTTTTATTATTTTACTCATTAAAATAGTGTTTAGCATTGAGCTCCTGGTGTTTTTTTCTTGGATATTCTTGTTGCTTTATGTCAAGAGCTGTTTGAACACCAGGACTGTTTGATTTTGTGTCTTCCCTTTAAAATACAGTTAAACAAAGCCTTCCAGATTTGTATCACTTTCTCCCCCCTCCCTCCGCTTCCAAACTTCCACAGGAATACCTTCTATTCCTGGAGAGTTTCCTAAAACTTGATTATATGTCTCCATATTTTTTTTGTCTTTTCCTTTTTTAACTAACAATACATGTATTAGATACTAACTTAATTGCTTCTGTGATCAACCACTTAAACCATTTTTATCTAATCTCATCTGCCTTTGAATGAAGCAAGCTCCTTAGAGAAATCCTGTCATTGATACCAGGAAAAAACTGTGCCATTCAACAAAACCTACCAGTGTGTTTCCCTGTATTCTAAAAAACAGGGCCAATTACCCCCCTCTCCTGTCTACCTACCTTTTCCAATACACAGAAGAGGAATTTGTTTTAAATCCTTACAGTTTATGCTGTGTCTAAATAAGGCATTTGTTTTGTCTTGTCTCTTAATTGCATAAATGTGTTGGTAAATTCGCTTTTTTAACTTGTTTTCTGTTCTTCCTATACAGTATGCACAGCATGACTGGCACAAGGCCACGTAGACAACTCCTTTTGTATTACAATTATAATTCCCTGTCACTGGAATTATTCTATTGTGACCCTCTTTCACTATATTCCTGCATTCATAGGTGTACCTACATTCCCTGCAGCCATTGCATTTCCTCATATTACCTAATAGAATCCTATCTTTGTCTTTCTTTCTTTCTTTCAAATAAGTTCTTAATGTTGGGTCCTCTTCTGAAAACTATTTTTGGTTTGTTACCCAATTTTTCAGTTAATCCATATGCCCCAAAAACACAATTCCAGTTCTTTTCCACCATTTTACGGACCTCTGCACTATCCTCATTATATGTTAGCACACAGCAAGTAGTTACCTCTTCTGTCTTCTTAAAATTCAACAAACTCTCAGGTTTTTTCAATAATGGGGGATAAAAAATGTCTCTCCTACTTGTTACATAACTCCCCTGTCCCTCTAGGACACTAGTTGGGTAACTCCTTATTCCCAGCATATTCTTTAACTCTACCATTTGTTCTTTAAACCTGCTGTCATCTGTTGTTAGTCTTGATATTCTAATCATTTGGCCCTTTACCCAATTTCTTTTTTGCCAAAAGAGGTGGTCACTCACAAAGTGCAGATAACTATTTGAGTGGGTTGCTTCCTATATATACATGATTCATAACATCCATCCCTTCTATTTTTGTATAGGTGGCTATCTGGATAATTAACTGCTTCTTCCTCAATTTTTACTGGTAAAGCTCAAAAAATCAGTAGTGGCATTGATATAGTTCAAAAAATCATCTGCTTTATCAAGCCCCCCTTTCCATAATATTAGAATATCATCCAAAAATGTATAATATCTAAAGATATTTTCCTAAACATTGAATTTAACACATATTTGGTTTCCCAATACCAAAGAACGCTATTAGCAAATATTGAGGCTACTGCTGCACCCATTGCTACCTCTCGGGTTTGATTGAAATATTCCCCCTGAAACCACACAAAATTATTTTTCAGAACATATTTTCTTAACAGATGAAATGTTTATTATATATGTATTTTTATAAGAGAATTATTCATGTATTATACACAGCTATATATTTTTAAAGAAAGAACATATTAATGTGTTTTAAACTTGAGAGCACACTTAACTAATTAATTCATTTACGTTAATTGATTGTGATTAATCAATTGAATTGTATATAAAAAAGGGAGGAAGCGTGTAAGGTTTTGTATCTGATGAAGTTATGTGTGTATTGAGTGTGAATAAAGGGAACGAAAGAGCTTATAGCCTTACCCTGCCTGGTGTCTGGTTCTTTTCAAGGAGAAGGTATCCTGTGACATTTTTGTTGGATTATTTGCTTTTATGTGTTTTACTATTGTCCTTTTTTAACTATTAATTGTTGAGCCTCATCTGCCTCTAGCTTTGGCATAAAGTCTTCCATAAATATTTCCATTTGCACTTTTTCTTGATTTCGACATTCCTCTGCTTTATACAAATTTTCATAAAATTTTCAAAATTCCTTTAATACCTCTACAGCATATCTGGTTATTTTTCTTGTTATAGGCTCCCTAAGTTTGGCAACAACTTTTTCTTTGTGTGTTGCCTAAGTCATTGTGCTAAGAGTTTTTGTGCTGTGTGGTTATCAGAAAACATTTGCTTAACAGCAGTCTTTCTAAACTTGTGTTTTATCCAGATGCACCCTTATTTTTCTTTAGCACTCTACAGTTGTGTCTCTTCTTGTTCTGTGAGATTCCCCTTATTCTGCAGTACTTTAACCTTTGTCAACCCATGTAAATAATTCATGTTACTTCTTAACCATATCTCTTTTTTTTTTTTATTTCTACCCTATTTTAAACTCCTCTTTCATTTTATCTCACTAGCTATAACTTCTGAAGAAATTTATATCTTCCCTAGTAACTCTCAAATAATTTCCAGTAGTCATTCCTTAAAGTCGTCTCTTTTTTACAGGTAGATGGGGAATCACCAGTGCCTCATTGTTACTTCATTACCCTGCATTTTTATCTTAGTTGTTATTGATGCATGATCTGAAAACGTTATTGTATGTATATCAAAACCTTCAATGAAAGCACATGTTCCTGTGAAATCTAATTTTTGTCTGGTTTAGCCCAGTTATTATACCTTAGGTAATAATATGTAAATTCTAATCTGAGCTCCTAATACTGAATTTGTGTCTTCCATACCAAACATTTTCATAAATCTCTTCGGAAATCTAACCTCTTTCATTACATTTTCTCTTTTAGGTCTCCCAAGTACAGCCTAACTGCTGTGAATCAAGTTACAGTCCCCACCTGTAAGTAATATTCCCTGCTGAAAGCTGACAAATTCTCCCAAAATGTTCTTATGCTCCATAATAGCAGTTTTAAGTGGAATATAAATACATGCCAGCATAATCCTCCTTCATTGCTAATAGCCCCTTACTACCACAAACAATCCATTACTATCATTGTTCCTGTTCTTGACACTGTTGGAGGTGCTTTAGCAGTTAGTATAAGTATTCCACTTTTCCTTTGTCCCTGATATTCTGCTGAATATCCATCCTTAAATCCCTTCTTTATCAATTTCACATGCACACTTCTTTCTTGTAATATTGCTATTTGCACTCTATATTTCTTCATATAATTCAGTACTCTTACCTTTTAGTTTATACCTTTGAGGCCATCCATATTTCAAAATAACATGTTTAGTGTACCCATTATGTTAAGAAGTTATTATTCCCATGTGTTGTATACGAGAGCTTTTTTACATGTATGTTTCCAGGTTTTGTGTTACATACATCCACTAATGTTTTCATGTTGATCCTTTATACAGTTATTCATTGTCATCTCCATTTGAACCTATGTTACATTTTACAAGACATTTTCTTTTAATAAAAACTCAAACAACAAAAAAAAAACAAACACTCCCTCAGAACCCATTAACTTAAAACAAACACACAAAACTATGTACGTCTTCAAATAAGGAAGTTTAACCCTCGTGATAGGAATGATTGTCGAAAAGCATTAGCTGCATCCACGTGGATTAACCTAAAACTGAGGTTATCTATGAAAAGAAGCATGTTACAGCCTGTGCTGCTACTTACACTAATTGTTGTCTGTCCTTGGCTTGCCCTTATTCTCCTCATATATGTGACAAACAGGTCTACGTTCGGCCATTGAATGGGCTAAGTGCCAAATGGCTGAATATTGAACAATAAGCTTTGAAAGTGCACTCACTGAACTTTCATTTCATCGACAGGATAAGTAAATACTTGTCCAACACTTCCCCATCTCACACATGGAAATGTTTCATACCCACAAAGGTGGTGGGCTTTGCTCCCCACACAGCCAATGTGGGAAGCTTTGCCCCCACACCCCCCTTACTATATATACCAACTCTGAGACTGCACTACAGTGGAGAAAATAGGTTTGAAAAAATTCTGTGTGTGAGACAGGCATGTGTTGAACAAGTAGGTAATTACCCTGTCAATGAAATGAAAGTTTGCTGTGTGAACTTTCGATGCTTGCTGTTCGATGTTCAGTCATTTGATGGTTAGCCCATTCAATGGCCGACAATAGACCTGTGAAAAACAACTTGAGCGCTTTCAGAATTTCAGTTTTCAGCACTGGCTTTCTTTAAATACAGCTAAGTTATGCATTGTTCTAATAAATGCATTACAGTATTTAGTTACCAGAAAAACAGTTATCTCTTATTCACTTCCATTGATATCAGTTTTTATGTTTTTACTGAGCTGCCTGCCCTTGTACCTTTTAATTTTATATTTTTCTCAGTAAACACTGTCCATTGACTTCATCTTTAGTCAGCTTGGTTCCATTTTAACTCATTGACTTAAACAAGCTTTTGTCCTGTCTTTCTTCTTTTTTTACATTGTATTGCCTATATTTCTTAAAACTAAAAAAAGAAAAAAATACCTGTTTACTTTATTATCTTTATCACATACAACAGTCACTGAAAATTTATATCATATAATGTTTTATACAAATTCTAAGAACAAAATTGTTTTACTTACAGTTAGTTACCTTATTCCTCTCTTCTCATTTTTTACGTTTTAGTGTCCTTCCAAAAATTAATGACATAAATTAGTGTATATGCCTGTCAGTACCCTTACAAGTTTAATAAAGTCAACAAAAATCCAGTCTTTCTTGGCCACTTTTTCTTGTAAACCCATATTTCACAAATGTGATTCATGCTTTATAATTTCACATCCATTTACTAACTTCAGTGGTGCTGGTCTTCTTCCTGTTAATCTCCATCTCCAGATTCCAGTTCAAGTCTGAAGTACTCTTAATTCTTCTAATCAACTCCTTTTTTTGTCTCTCAAGCATTTTCCTTTGGAACATTTGAAAATGCTTCATTGGTAAAATCTTTCTCTGAGCCTTGCCATCATAAGAATGAGAAGCAGATTCCCTTCTGTTTGATGGTTCGCCCCTTGTTGGATAAACTTTTGCATTTCACCCTTAGCCTGTCCTGCATCAAAAATGACTGAGATCCTACATTAAGAAATATTATGTAGACAGCTGGATACATTATGCTGAATCTCGCACTTTATGCTCCACATTCCCTGATTGCTAGGATAAATTCTCTTCTCTTCTGCCTGCTGTAAGTGAATAATCATTTTCCACAAACACTCTACTGTCTCCAATTTTGAATATGTTGCTCTTTTGCTACAGTTTTGTCAGGATCAACTCTTTCTACTGGTGTGATTGCATCTTTACTAACAGAGGTCTTGGATTCTTTCTCCTGGCCAGGATTGGAGCATACACACAATGTGCCATTTCAATTAACAAATCCTAATGTGGAATACCAGCCCAGTTTCTTATTTGTGCTTTCTTAAAATTAATATAGTCTGTTCCTTCCAATTTCTCTGGTACAGCAGAAAATCTCAAGTTTTCTCTGTGCTCTATCCTCTAACTCTACCATTTTTTTTGAAACATCTGTTCTTGAGCAGTCTCATATTCAATCAGCCTTTTCTCCATTTTGACCTCTGATTTTTGCAGTTTTATCAGTTCGTTTGAATATCTGTTTTGTTGTTTCCAGCCTTTGTTATGAGTTGATATACTCCTTCAATTTGTCATTTTTTAATCAGCTCTGAGCAGATTTGCCTTATTTTTCCTCTAAATTACTGGAAACCATCTCTTGTACCAAAACTGGGGCTTGAACTGCTTTTTGCTGAACAGTCTTTGTGGTTATCTATGATAAGAAGCATGTTACAGCCTGTGCCCTTACTTACACTAATTGTTGTCTGTCCTTATCTAATCTTTATTCCCCTCCTAGATGACAAAAACAGGTCTGTGTTTGGCTATTGAATGGGCCAGGATGGAAAAGATTCTTCCCAGTCATTGTTTTCTCTTCACCTTTTCTAGCTGATTTTCTTTCAGGCTCTATTCTTCTTTGCTGGCATTCAGGCAATGTATTTACTATCCAGTAACTGAATTTTACTAAAACAGGCAGCTCTTAGATATCAGTTTCTTTTTTCACCCTGGGAGAGTTGAAATTAAGCTACTGACCTTGGAAAGCCAACATGTAGGTTTATTGCTGCAAAGCTAATGCCAAATCTTGTTTTGTAAACTTATTTGAAGATCCAGCTAAAAGTGCGGCATAGGAAGGATTAGTAGTAAAGAGGGAGAGCAGGATGGTATTCACTAGAATGGAGCTTTGAGGGGCTTCTAACAACAAACAACTTGATTTTGAGAAGCTATTTTTAAAGAAGCTATAAATGATACTAATATCAAGCAATTTCTGAACCGTGTCAGGAGTCCTTTTCTGAATACTAGACATATAAGCTTATCAGTGAGGGTTAAGTGATCAATTCACTTGGAATAAAGTTGCCTGATTTTCCCTACTTGCTGGTGCCCATCTATGCCACTGCAGCCTACTAAATGACCTAAATTGGCTACTCATTACAAAAAAAATCCACTCATCTTCTCTGCACCTTACCGTATAAAATTCTAAATTATGTTAACTGCCCCCCCCCCCCCACACACACACACACATGCACACACACACTGTGTTCGCTGCTCTCCTCTAAAAAGAAAACTCCCAGTCAGGGAACAGTCTTACTCCATAATGAATTCACAGGATAACTTAATATCATTCAATCATACCCTGTTTAAAACAGCCATGGATGAATGAACTTTAGCACAAGTAGGCCGTGCTCTCAGGGGAAAAAAACAACCAGCTGAAACTAGGCATCAAAATACACTTAGTAAGATTAGGAAATCACTTTTTGAACACCCCTTCAAGGAAGTTGCTTGTAAATACTATAGGAATAATGGTTAAACTCCTTAAAAGGCTTACAATTCTAAAATGCTTGCAGTCTCCCATCTGACTTCTATGCTCTTTTTTAGTCTCTAGGCCTATCACTGTAATCTCTACATTTTAACACACTTTGATTTGAATCTTTCTTTACAAATGAATTCAATTGTAAACTTTAAGTGTTTTCTTGTAGCCAAATTGTTTTCCAGTCTATGTAAATTGATAAAACGTAATATAAATCTGCCACATTATCAGAATTACATCAAAACTGTATAACATTTGACTTTATAAATAAAGTTTTATTAACTGTATATGAACTGTCAAAAGCTTTTCAGCTTTTTCAACCTAGCAGTCTATCATATTTGAAGTGTATAACTCAAGTTTACTTGCAGTGTTTATTGCCTCTGATCCTGGGCAGTGGCTGAAAAGTTTCTTTGGACCAGTCCAATTTCCTGGTTACTAAATAGTAAACAAACATATAATTAAGTGAATGGAAGGGTCTTTATATGTCAGTGGAAATGACTCCTGTAGGTAAACCTTTATCAGTATTAAAAATATAGTATTTCCGACCAGTTAGGCTGTTGCTGCTGTTGTTTTGCCTCGGCCCTGTATGAATCCCCATTGTTTATGTAAGTGAACATCATATTTACTTATTCAGTAAAATGGCTGGAAGAACACAATTGTTTCTAAACATTTTGCAAGCATGAATTTGGCATTAAGTGGACTCTTAAATTTGGGGGAGAGAATATAATGGGTATTTTCCAGGAGTTTCATAAAGTGCAGTAGTAAGGCAAATGTTTCAAGTTTGAAGTAGTAATTTTAGAATGACAAGACAGAATTATTCAGAGACTAAAGGTTACAGACCACTGATTGAAAATGATATGTCAGAAAAGATAATAATTTTGAGATCATTTGTATAAGGCTTTTGATTAAGTAAAGTGCAAGTATGGCATGTTTAAGATGTTGATAGTTCTGAGTTTTGGTAAGGAAGAGTAATGTTTGAGAACCTGAAATTGAATTAGCAAAAGACGATCAGAAAATTTTGGTTAATTTTCTCTCATTGGTTGTCAGAATCCATCGGAGTAAGACCCCTTAAACCACAGAAAAACCTTTATGACACCCAACAAGCTACTTAAAATGTCCTTTGGACTACTTTATACAAAAGAAAATATGAACTTTTCAGAAGCAGACCAACTGATCTGCACACATGAGATTAAAATAATCAAGGGTTAGCTTAGGACATTATTGTTTGATGTACACAACTTTTTCAGACTTTAATGGAATAATGTGAACTTAAAAAAAATTACAACTTTTTCAGACTTTTTCTGTCCTCTCATAAAATAGTCCCAGGCCTCTCCATCGAGGCTAGTTTAACCATTTGAGAAATGATGTTAAAAATACATTACTTTCAAAGAGAAGTTTGTTTGATGGCACCATACGGATACTGGTCAGTGTTATTTTTAGTTCTGGTCACTTATGAGACAATCATTTACTGATTAGTTAACCAGGTAAATTGCTATTATAAACAGACCACTTCCAGGTATAGCTCTGGATTACAGGAGTGAAGAAATGCTGACTTGAAATATAGAAATTTAAAATACTAACAACTACACTTTTGCTGAACCATGGGGTTAAAAGAGTATACTTTCACCTCTGAGGTAAAGCAAGCACAGAGTTAATGTTTTTACAGTTGTGGGGGCGAAGGAGTTAAAGATCTTCCCCACTATAAAGATATATTTTTAATCAGTATTAATGTAACACTATTTTTTATTTAGTAGGCACAGTGTGTGAGCCTTCCAATGTACTACGTGTTTGTTCTGAATTAATCGGTTATATTTATGTATATTTTCTACTTGATTTCCAAATCTGTTAGCTTAACTTTGCTGTCTTTGCCTGCAGTAGTCTGTTTTACAGAGCTAGTCTGTATTGTCCTAAAATGAGTGCAAAATATCAACATAATTTGGTATCTTTATGCATTATATTTTAAGTGAAATTTGTAAGTTGAACAAGATTTTCTACATTTTACATATTTGAAAATCAAAATTTTCAGTAATGATTTCTTTGTTTTTATTTTGTAGGTAAGTACAGATATTTTGCTGGTATACTCCTGTCTGGTAAGTTATTATTCTGTTCTTTCCTTATTTGTGCCCACATTTTAATGTCTGTCTGCAGTACAGTGTATTATTTGTGAAAGAAATGTGAAATACAACTGTTAACATCCCCAGGCAATGGCAACATGCCATAGAATTTGTAGTGTGTTTCATACATGATGGCCATTTGTGGAGAGGACTGGCAATTTGAGGTAATAAAATACACTTTTCTGATGTGACCCCATGTGTGGGGGCACTAACTCTTCCTGAATTTTAGCACTCCGCGGTGGTGCAGCGGTAGCATTATTGCCTCACAGCAAGAGGTTCTCCCATTCGATTCTTGGCTGGAGTGCCTTCTGTGTGGAGTCTGCATGTCCTCCCAGCGGTTGAGTGGCATTCAAAAGACATGCATAGAATGGGAGTGCCTTCGTTAAAGGTTCGGCATCGAGCTGGCACCTCGGCACTGTAAAAATCTACTGCCAATCATTAGCAGACCAGAGTTCCGCTGTGGCGACCCCTAACCGGGAAAAGCCTAAAGAAGAATAACCCTGTAAGGGGATGCAAGACTTAAGACTGTGTGCCTTGTTTGTCTTTCTGAGCCACAGCTTTTTGGGTTGTTAACTTTTGAAAATGATGTAAAATGTAGTATGTTAACTGCTTTCTAGACAGCTTACAGAAGCAAACCTTTGTGTTACACAAATGTCATCACTTGGTGCCGGCTGTGGTTTTAGAAATAGATATGCTGTAATTCAGCACACCTGTATATAATCCCATTGGAGGGAGTGACCAGTGTACCTAGAGTTCATCTGGTCACTTATGTGAAAGCATGGTTGTAACTTATGGAAGATGGGCAGCATTTTGTAATGACTGTTTGAATTCCTTTGTTTTACCCATTTTCTTGCAATGACAGCGAAGTGCCTTCTAGAAGCATATTCAAGTCAGAATGAGTTACTTTATAAGGCAACTTTCACAAGACACTTTTATGATAAAAGCTTACAGATAAAATCCAAATCATTCCGCAGACACAAGAAGCTAATTTGATTTATGGTAAATGTCATAAAATTCACATACAGTATGCTTGCTTGAACAATTAACTGTGTGATTTCTTTTAAGGTACCTTAAGCTTAGCTTTCTCTGCAAACACACAGAATAAGCCTGCACAGATGGATGCTTGATATTTTTAATGTATATGTGAAATGAGTAAACCTTCTAGAGATAATTGCTTCCTTGTGTGTGTGTGTGTGTGTGTGTGTGTGTGTGTGTGTGTGTGTGTGTGTGTGTGTGTGTGTGTGTGTGTGTGAGTGACATGGGAGCACAGTTTGATTAAGTTGTTTGCAAAGATTCCCATACAGACATTGAGACTGAGCGAATCAGTCTCGGGGCAGTAGCTCATTAGCAATTTATAGCCTTAATCCTATGTTGTAATCTAATGAACAATTTTCCTACAATAATCTGTTAAACTTGGCTGTTTTGTAACCAGTTAGGACAGTGAAGGGGACAGCAGGTCATGGAAATGTGAACAAACCAATGGAATAAAAAGGTTAATGTTCTTTCTTTTGAATTAGGCTGTATTATCTCCTTTGCATTGTTGCTTCTGGTTCCAACCACAATCTGTTTCAAAAAACTCTTCCTTATGTAAGACACACCTTGTACCTTTAGTTTTCCTGCACAAATCCTTCCCCATCTGTTCTTCCATATTAACTAAACCATAGCCCCTTTACAAGGTATAGGATCCATATCATGCTCGCCTGCTTCTTCCTTTCTTCTTTTCTCCAAAGTGGACATGCCCACTACCTTTAGCATTTCTTCATACTGCAGCCCCTAAGCCCCTCACTCCCTGAGTGCATTGTATCCAGACAGAACTGTCTCCAGAAGCTGGGAACAGTGCAACATTTAATGAATTACACTTTACATTGAAAACTATGCCAAAAGACATACTTCTTGTTCATGTTTCTACCAATCTATAACAATAGAAGTTCTTTTTTTCCCAGTTCTACTCTCTCCTGTATCATTCTTTACTTAAACCTAATGCTTTTAATTTTCTCTTTTGCTTACTCTTCCTGACTTGTATAATTTTTGTATACAGTAGCTTCTTATTTATTATTTTTATGTGTTTATTTTATTTACACATTATAGCCATGTGCTTTACAACCTTTGTTACCTTTTACAACACGAACTTGGGCTTTGTTGAGTGTTATGTCCCTGTTGACTTTATCCAGCCATCCATTTTTAAAATAACTTGCTTTGTACTTAATAGGATTATAGGGCTGCCTTAGCCTATCCTAACAGCCAGTGGGTAGAAGGCATTGAAACCCATTCTCACCATGGTTTTGGTCTGTTGAAGAATGCACACTCCCATTCATTCACACACTACATCCATACAAATACTACCTGCATACAAATGGGCAATTTGAAGAATGCCATTTCATGCAATGCATACCTTTGCGAGGTGTGAGAAAACTCAGAATACCCAGAGGTATGTAGATGTGTGGAGGGTGTGCAGACCCCATACGGAAGGTACCTCAGTTGAGAATCAAACCAGAGATCCTCTTTCTCTCAGGTGATAACGCTACTTGCTGCAGCACTTATAATATGCTTAATTCCTTTGTTTTCTTGTTTTATACAAAGTTATGGACAAAATATTTAGTTATGTTCAGTTACTTTTTAGGAACCATTTTATTTTTGACATTTGTAAATTTTTTCTGCTCCTGTAAGCCTAAGCAGTAAGTGAAATTGTCTCTTTAGTTAAGTGATGTACCCAGATCAACAAACAATAAATAAATTAAATAAACACATAATTCTTAGCAAGCTTTCTCTTCCCACTCCACCATCTCATTGTAGTTTTCTCTGTAAGGCTCCAGAACTGTTCACAGTGTCCCAGGTGTGGTAAGAAGTGGATATAAATTTTGAAAGTACAGTATACGTTGCACCCTATAAGATCTCAGACAACACAAGTGTGATTCTGAGCCCAGCTGCATATTAGAGACTGCACTGCTGTTGGCTAGATTGACATGCCTTAAACTTATTGGTTTCCACATCCTTTTTCACTTTCTCTTCATTCTCAGAAATATTAACAAACACATTGGTCCTTTTCCTTGACCTTTGACATAGAATTTGTAAACAGCTATAGAAACCTGTATAGAGTTTGTGACTTCAGCTGGAAGCACACCGACTCTGCTGTTTTGCTGCAGTGTTGGTCAGCAGTTCTGAGTCATCATTCCCTTAGATTAAGCAATGTGTCTGCAGCTGTAGCAAACAACCCCTGCATCCTCTTCTTGCAGTGCCCTCTCACCACTGTGCCACTGTGTTCCTGTGTACTGTTGTGGGATGAAGGTTTGGAGAAGTTACACCACAACAGAACCTGGATATTCGGGTGAGCATTGAATTATACTTGTGTTAGTAGGTTCTTATCCAGAGCCTGGAAAGGGGCACTACATCTGATCTGTCTAAGTAACAGTAGTGTGGAATGCAGCACCAAGGAGGTGGGTTAAAAAGAAAAGTGGCAAAATTAGTATCATACTCATAAAAGGTATAAAAATTGTGCCACTACCCAGTAAGGTGGAATCATGTGTGGACCCCAAACTCTGTAATCTATTTGCATTCTGTTACTAAAAAAGTGACTGAGAAAGGTGAGTGTTTACCCTAAACAAGCCAAGCTGGCTTTCTAAACTCTAGCCTAAACAATAAATAACAGTGTAACTTTTTAAACTGCTCTTTTAACATATCTATATAACAGTTTCTTATATACCCTCTGTAGCCACCTGTGCAAATACTCTTGATTTCTCGTAGTATTCCTGTGCACCACTGTGCTGTTTGTTATACTTTGTTTGGTAACCAAGGCATTATCAATATCCAGCCTAATGACTGGAAATCATATTCTGTCTTCCACTTGGGTTCTGTACTACATTATTAAAGCATGTTTTAACTAGCTTTTCCAGCTTCTGCATCACTTCTTTTCTCTGTCCTGTCTATTGTCTTTGACCTAAAACCATAATTGCCAGCAGAGAAATAACAACACTGACTTCTCAAACATAAATTTAAGACACCAAGGGAATAATCTTTTATTTGAGAAATTGGTGATATTATTTCTATTTTACTTTTATCTAGTAGTGTATGATAACAGCCAACAGTTGTCCTCAAGTGCTTTTCAGTTACATTTGCACAGAAGTGGTATATGCAAAGGAAGACAGTATCCTGTGGCTGTAAATGTACATATGTATGCTGAAAAGTTAACAAATAGACTGATTTTTACCTCTTTGCTTGATTGCACATACAACCTAAGCTCTATGTATGAGATATGAGCTCTGGAGTTGGCTTGAATCCATTTGCTATAGTTGTGTCAGACTCTCAAATGCTGGGTGCAGCTGTTGTAAGGCAGGGAAGAATGCAGTATATGTGAACAGTGTAGATAATCAGGTAGCTTATTTCTGAGAGATATAAGGAAACCTGAATACCCTGAGAAAACTCAAACACAGCAGGAGGACATGTAGAACTCCATATCAAGAATGACCAGAGGTCAGAATTAAAAGACGGACCCTGGAGACGGAAGGCAGATTTTAGCCACCAAGCAAGTATGCTGCTCAGTGCACACATTTTATTACTTACTGCTATCTTATGATTAATCAATGATGTTAATGTTGCAGGCAGATTCATAGGTAAATACTAGGCAGTCAGTCTGCAAACTATTGCACTCCTAGACAATAACCAGACAGTGACCAGTGGAGAGAAGACCTTGTACCTTGTGTTTATGAAGTAAGTACCTTGACCATTATGCCAATTTCCAATACCCTTTAAGTATTAGGCAATCAGCCTGCAGACTATTACAAGCTTAGCCAATAACTAGAGGTCAGAATCAAACCCTGTACTTTGTATTAGTGAGGTGAAGACCTTAAGCATACATTGACCAGGGGGCGCAAGCAAACTGGATCTGGTACTCACTAAAATGAGAGAGTGCTGCATACCCCTAGTGTAATGTTTTCTCTGGTAAGATCAGAAATTATTTTCTTTGAAGTAAAAATAAAACATGGAATATTCAGGAAATAATCTAAGACTAGCTTCCAACTATTAAGTGCTAACCTGGCCAAATTTCAAGCCCCTATAATCCCTGAGAACACTGCTGCCTATGTGGAACTGCTCACTGAAACCCTACACAAGCATGGTAATAGTTGCATATAGGTAGCTGTACACACCAGGAAGAAATACTGAAGTAACTAAAAAACAAGCCATCCTGGTGGAATCACAACATCAATTGGCTGTAAAATAGAAGGAAGAAAATCATGGCAAAAATTAGGAGGTGTAGCAGGATAAAAGCACTCTCATCAAACTAAACAAACAACTCAGAAGACAAATAAAGTCTACCAAAGACAATTTTGAGGTAAATGTGGCCTCCCTGCCAAGGACAACCACAGGGCATTATTTAGCTTTGTCTGCAACCTCAAAGGCAGTACACAATTTGCAGAGCTCAAAGTTAAAGGAGCTACCTGTACTGAGCCAAAACATATAGCATACCTACTGGCTGACAAATTCAGCTGCAGCTTTACCTGTATCTCCCCCTCAACCTTCCCTCAAGAAAAAATAGCAAATATAACTCCGCCAACTACCACTTAGAAACAGGTCCTTAATGCTGTTTCTAAGGCCAAGAACCCTGCATCAATGGAACCAGACAGTATCCCAGGATAACTTCTAAATAGCATGAAACTTGACCTATCAGGCCATCTGGAATTGTTATCTTACTGCAGCCTCCAAACAGGCTTCATGCCTCACGAATGGAGAACAACAACAATAATCCCTCTGCATAAAGTTGGGCCATCTACAGACCCTTTAAACTACAGACCAAGTCTCACTAGTCTCGTATGCAAAGCCATGGATAAAATGGTTATGGAAGTGATCAATAATGACATAGGAAACCTCTAGACACAGAATCCAGCTCAGTTTCATTTTGTCAAGGGCAGATCATGCCTACTCAACCTGGTGGACTTCTTGAGAAGGTCACCAAAGCAATGGATAAGGGCAAAATGATTCATACTACCTACCTAGACCTGGCCAAGGCATTTGACACACTACCCCACTTGGGCATTGTTGATAAACAAGATGCTAGGTATAAATCCTTATGCTACCCAGTGGCTAGCCAGCTGGCTCACAGACACGACACAGGCAGCTAAAACTGGGGAGTCCATTTCTACAAAGAGGCCAGTCACAAGCGAAGCCCCTCAGGGATCTGTTCTGGGAAGGCACTTTTGGCATTTACTTCTCTGAAATCATAGGCAATGTCAGCGGTCTCTCACTGTATAAATCTGCAGATGATCGCAAATTAGGAACAGTCGTAGAATTCCCCACAGATGGAAAAGTTCTCCAGGAAGGGCTGACACAGACAAATGACTAGTGTTAGAGCCATGGAATAAAACTGTTTGCCAAGAGATACATAATAGTATACTTTGGAAAGTCATCCATCCCTGGTAATTATCTTGTTGACAACACAACCCTGTGTGTTGACCCAGTAGTCAGGTACATGGGGATACACATAGACAGTAATCTAGCCTTTGACCACCACATGTCTACAGTAGTGAGAAAATCATTCTATGTTGTGCAACTTATAAACAATAATATGGCCTCTAGGTCCAAGAAAGTCATTGTTCCACTGTATTTGGCATTCATCAGACCTATCTTTGAATACAATACCCCCTTTGATATGTACCTAACCAGGCACATCCAACAACTGGAACATCCACAGAGGTTCAATATTAAAAGAATACAGGGCATAAGTAACATGTCCTATGCAGGTGCCTCAAGGCCCTATCTCTGTATTCTGTCCCCCACTAGCTGTAAGGGGAAATCTATGCCTGGCATACAAGGCATTCTCAGACCCCACCCTGATGGACTTCTTTCATATCCACAAAACAAACAGCACCAGAATTACCCATTCTAAAGACTGCTGGAGAGACAGGTATGTATTTCAGAGTCTACTCCTTGTCTGGAACAGGCTACTCATCCACGTGAAGCAGATTTCCACCCTAACTCAATTCAAGTGTAACTTGGACAATTGGATGGGGTACAGGAAATTCATCCCTAGTTTGGCACCTAGATTTCTAATGGACACAGGCAAACTGTAAATGTTTCATATCCCAGGTCACTGCTTGTAAATGTTTCATCTCCCAAGATCCTACTAACACTTATCAAGGGTATCAGAACTTGTCAAAGATTTGTGAAGCATGGTTAAGCTTACAAAGGGCCTTATTGTCATTAACCTAGTAAGCATCTATGAACCTATGCCAACCCTCCTACTGGTATTGTTCATAAGTAAGTATTAGTCAGTTTAGTCTGCAAACTATTACACACCTAGCCAGTAGGCAGTCAGTGACCGAAGATGAGAATCAAACCCTGGTAGGTCAACACCTTAATCATTATGCCAACCCCCAGCCCAACATTGGGGAAAATTTTGGTCTAACATGCATTACTTAGCTGACAAATTGAAACTTTTTGCTACCTTAAATGTGTTCTCTTTGTCTTACCGGGTTTATAATAACCGTGAATTTGTATAATGCTTTTCTCAGCCATAAACTTTACAAAACCTACATTGATACTAAGCCAGAAATGTAAGTATTCTGACAAATCATATCATGCAGTTTGTGAAAAACAAAGTGCTGGCACAGCTTTCATACAGTATTGCCAATTTAAACTAGAAAATGCTTAGAAAATTTACTTTGAAAAGGGAAGATTGTTTTAAACTGTTTTATGCACTACTGCAGTTAGTCTCCTTTTCAGTATATCATTGTGCACTGAAAGAATGGAGTAGTGCTCATTGTACAGTAAGAAATAAGTCTCCAGTGGAGGTTTTTAAGTGGAGTATGCATTGCTCAAGAGAGCATTCCTTGCAAGCAGTAATTTGCATCTGCTGCTGTCTGTGAATAAAGTGGTTTGCACAGTGGGCTAGCCCTCCCATGTTGCAGCATATGCTGGTATGGAAAGTTGGCTGGAGTGGATGGAAACTGTCCTGATCCACTTTAGCTTTTTAATCAATTACTTTCTTATGCACAAAACATTTCTTGCTGGCTTTTATTTATCTGTTTGGTTGTCTGCCTACAAAGTTCTTGTGCTAGAACAGAGTGCGTCTTTTCTCATATACCACTTTCTGCATCCCTCTCCTCT
Organism: Protopterus annectens; assembly: GCF_019279795.1. NCBI lineage: Eukaryota > Metazoa > Chordata > Ceratodontiformes > Protopteridae > Protopterus > Protopterus annectens. The sequence goes on along the minus strand of NC_056747.1, from coordinate 268,756,552 downwards.
TACCACATATCCCTTATCATATGAAAAGCATTACCTGTAGGACCTCCACAGTTACTTGAAGCCCTCACAAGAGAGGTTGTCAGTTGTTCTTGTCATGAGGTTGGGACTAATTCACAGCAAATGAAACAACAAAATGAGAAAAAAGTCATAGTCAGTAAGGTGCTACAGTGATGTCACTGAACTGACGCATGTGGAAATATGCAGCTGCACAGACTCCCTCGCCCTACTGACCTTAAAGCAGCTGTGTCTGGAAGAGTATTTTTCCAAAACGCAAAACTCCACTACTGTTGAAAATGTTAGCATGCCTGTGAAAGGGGCACACTTTATTTTGTGCTTAAGTTAAATACACGTAATTTTTTTCCATAATTTTTTCTAATTTTTGTTTCTTTTGATATTTCTGGTTCAAACAAATGAAAAGCTATGAAGTCAAGTTGCTTTAGAGAGTTTTATCATCATATAAACATTAAGATATGCCATGAAACTATTGTAGCTGTGATGATAATAAACAGTTCTGCTCCTTCATATTGCATTTTAAGTGCCCCGACCTTAAATGATCATTATCTAGTTTCATGAGGTATTTGCAAAGTCTTTGGTTTTCTTGAGGATGAGCTCATAAATGCTGAGGGCATTCATGAGTCTGTAGTCTAAAAATTCAAGGACTAGGAAATTTCTTCCACTGTGCTTGAGTATAAAGTTAAATGTTTGGGAACTTTCTTGTTATGAATGACTACATTACACAGGCATAGCAGTGCACCTCTGTTCCAGCCTTGCCAGTATATCTGCCTAGTACTTACCATGTTCTAGTGATATATTCTAACTATTATCCCGACTGCCAGTGTGGGGCATTCTTTCAGGATAGTAGCCAGAAGGTTTACGTATTGCACTTACACCCTAATATTCTTGAACCCACTACTACCACACATGAACAGAAAGTACCTCTGCCCCCAGATGTTATGTTTCTGCATACACATTTGCCCAAGTAAAATGTTTTTAGTAGATTTCCCACAGTATGCATGGCTTTACCCTTGAAAGCATTCAAAGAGTCATTTCTAGAATCAAGTCCTAACATGCAGGTGTCAGGAGGGTGGTATAGCTGAGTCAGAACCAGACATGGAAGTGTCTGATCACACTTCCATCCTGTTTTCTTTTTCATTATGAACGGTTAAGTTATGAAAACACATACAGCATATACCGTGTCATTCTTCAAACTGCAGGATGTGCTGTGGACCTGTATTCTGCAGCAAGAAAGTACCACTGACTGCAACACTGTTGTCTCTGTCATATCTGGGAAAGAAGATGGTCTCCAGGTGTTTTGTGATATCCCAGGATGATGACTCAGTGGCTAAGGTGCTTTGCAGAATCCTGAGTGGCTGCAACACAGATAGAGGCCTTAGCCACTGTCCTGCAGCTGAGACAGTGTGTACACTGTGCACTGCTATATTTAGTGAAAAGAAATAAGGTGGAAAGGCATAAGTAGTATAAATCAAGGTGTCCTGAGCTTTGTGTACACTGAGTTTTGTGTACCCTGCATTGTATTTCCTGGTCTATCATCCTGCAGGTAAGCTGGTCTAAGGACCCGTTTCACCCAAAATACCTCCTATACTGAGCCAACAGATATTGCCAACATACTGGTTGACAGATTCATTGCCAACTTTACCCCTCTCTCCCCCCAAAGGACCAATCTCAATACTGTAAGAATGCCAGGCACCCAACATTACTGCAGCACGGGTTAAAACTGCATTGTCTAAAGCCAAGAATACAGCTTCCATGGGACCCAACAATATCCCTGGCTGTGTTCTACATGAATTACAAAGTGAACTGGCACTACATCTGTGTGCTCTGTTCACTGACAGCCTCACCTCAGGCTTTGTCCCTACCAAATGGTATACTGCTACTGTCATCCTTCTCCATAAAGGAGGAGTGACTACAGTCCCTGGAAATTATCTCCCCATTAGCCTGATGAGTCTGATATGTAAGGCTATGGAGCGCATCATCATGGACCTAATTAACAAGGATATAGGGAATCTCCAAACTCTAAATCCCACACACTTTGGTTTTGTGAAAGGTAGATCATGCCTGCTCAACCTGGATGACTTCTTTGAGTCAGTAACCAGAGTGGTGGATGAAGGTAAGGCAGTTAATACAACCTACCTCAATCTGGCCAAGGCCTTTGATATCATTTCTCACTCAGGAATTATTGATAAACTCAGCAAACTAGGCATCAACCCCTATATCATTAGGTGGCTTGCAAATTGGCTCACAGAAGGGCCTCACTGAGACCAATGACTGGTGTTGAAACCATAGCCTTAAGCTTAATGCCAAAAAATGCATCATCATCCCCTTTGGGAAAAACTTATTTCCCGCTAATTACCACATTGATGGGAGCCCACTGAACACTGAAGGTGTTATAAGACATCTGGGGACACGTTGACAGCAACCTCTCCTTCGACCACCACATTGCCACTGTGGTCAGAAAGTCCTTCTATGTGCACATCTCATTACCAAGGGTTTTGCATCCAGGAAGAAAAAGGTCATCATTTCTCTCTACTCTTCCCTCATTAGACCAGTCATGGAGGATAATGCCCCATTTGGCATGTACCTCACTAGACACCTGCAACAGCTGGAGAGGCCACAAAAGTACCTTACAAAGAGGATCCTAAGCCTTAAACACATGTCTTATATGGACAGACCCAAAAAACTCCAGCTATTCTCTGTCTTATATAATCTACTAAGAGGCAATCTCTACTTGACTTACAAAGCCATGTCTGACCCAACTCTGTTAGAAATGCTACAACTAAAGAAATCTCAATCCCTCTGCACCACACACTCCAGAGACCTCAACCTCATTACCACAATCATCAGCACATGCTGGAAGGACAGGTTCATAACCCAGAGACTACCCATGCTCTGGAGTAGACTTCCCATACATGTCAAGCAGAGCACTTCACTAGCCCTCTTCAAGCGAAATCTTGATGAGTGGATAGGAAATAGAAAGTTCACCCTTGGGATCACTCCAGTGGTTCTACTTGATAAAAGCACTGGGAACTAACGACAGGCTGCACAATGCCAGGGCACTTCTATGGGCTAGGCTTGTAAAGGCCCCAGGGCCATTAGTCTAGTACAGACCTGTGAACAATCCAGGCCAAAGACACAATAATCAAATGTAGTTACAAAGCAAGTAAAAGTAAAAATATAAAGCACACATGGTTACAAAGATTGCATTGCAGCATTACATTAACTAAATGACTTACACACTGTTCAGTCCTAGGCTAACAACAAGTACAGGTATATAACCATAAAAAGTTGAAGTACAGTCCTTAACAACATCACGGTAACCAAGAGACTTTCTTAATGTGGTCAGTTAGGACACAGATAACTTTTGTGCTTCCTATCTCTGAGTCTTGTGATAGTCTGTATTTTTATCATTTTGTAATACCCCAGCTATTGTCCACACAGCAAGCCTCATTTAGTGTAGCAAATATTCACTTTTTTCTGTCTTCTTTATACATCACTGAGCAGACAGGTAAGAGCAGTGGGTGACGAACATAGTATATAGTCTTATGACACCACACAATGAAATAATAATCCAAAAAATGACTCAGCCAGTAAATCCAATAGATTTATTTTCGTAATAGACTTCTCTTCTCCAGTGCCTTGGCATAAGCCTTTAACAGAGTATAACAAGAACTATTTCTCATTCCTTTTTATAGTAAAAACACTTCTAATAAAACAGTTAAAAGAGCAATTGATTATAGTAACCATTTCCAGTTAAGCTCTCTGTTTAACCCCTTAGGGTATAAGGTATCAAACTTTAAAATAAACAATGCTTCTTTCCATTGTAATTTATTCTTAAGGCAAATGCCTTTTTCACAATGCACTTTTTCTAAAACTGTACCTACCAATTTATTTCCATCACTGTTATGATACTTTTTAAAGTGTAAGCCTAATGGGCTTTCCACCTTTTCATTTTTAATATTTCTCAGATGTTCTAAAAATCTAACACGGAAACTTCTTTTAGATTCCCCTATATAAAATAAATTACACTCACATTTAAGCACATAAACAATGCCTTCTGTATTACAACTGTAACTGTCATTCACACTAAATTTCTTTCCATTTATTTGATCAAAAAAATTCACTGTTTGATTACATATACTGCAGTGTCCACATGCTTTAAAACCACAATCAGATATACATTTAGTTAATCTTACAGCAGGAAAAATGAAGTAAGCAAGTACTAACATATCCTTAATATTTTTTCCACGCTTGTATGACACCATAGGTCTTTGGGGTATCAATTCTCCTAAAAAAGGATCTTGTGTCAAATATTTCCAATAGAACATAATTATTTTAACTAATTCCTCTGTATATACTCCATAAGTGGTCACAAAAAATATTTTTTCCACTTGTTCATTGTGTATATTTTTATCTGATCTACCACAATACTTTACTTGCTTATTAATTAGATTTTTTAAACTCAAATTCTTCTTAGCTTGTTCTACATCTTCTATACTATAGCCTCTTTTTATAAGTTTACTACAAATTTGTTCAATTTCTAATTCTTTTTGTTGCCTATCACTGGTCAATCGTGAAATACGCAATAATTCATTATAGAGAAGTGCTGATATTAAGTGTGGTGGATGACAGCTAGTCCCATGTATAAAATTGTTAACACCTTCAAATTTATAATGGACTGATGTCACCACTTCATTATTTTTTACTTCCAAATTCACATCTAAAAATGTTACTTTATCTCCCCACTGAGCTCCATCAAACTTTATACCAAAATTGTTGCAATCTAAATCCTGAATAAATTTATGTGCACTGGAACTAGCCCTTCACACAAAAAAATCAAATCATCTATGTAACGATAATACTTTATCACATAATTTCTAAAAAAGCACATCCTATATAGAAATTCTATTTCAAAGTGACCCATAAACAAATTTGCATATGCAGGAGCAAACACTGCTCCCATCGCTGTTCCCTTTATTTGTTGGTATAAGATATCGTTAAATTCAAAATAATTATTTTGAAGACAAAACTGTATTAAATCAATTATATAGTAGGTCAGTGGTGTATCACCTAGATGAAACTTTAAAGCTTTAATACCTAATTCCTGTACAATATTCGTATACAAAATGTTAACATCTAATACTATCCAGTATCTATTTTCATTCCACTGTATTCTGCCTACTTTTTCAAGGAAGTCAAAAGTGTCTCTAATGTACGAAGATAACTTCACAACCTTAGGTAGAAGTAATTCATGTAATACAATTCCTATGTTGTGAAGAAAATAATTACATGCAGACACTATTGGACGACCCGGAGGGTTACATCTATTTTTGTGTAACTTAGGAAGACAATAAAATTTAGCCATAGTACATTTATCTATGGAAAACTTCTCTATGTCCTTCTTAGTAAAGTAACCCAACCTGTACCCCTTATATATTAATTCATTATATGCCAACAAAGCTATATCATAGTCTTTCCTTACTGCAATTCTATATATTTCATCAATATTTAAATTATCCATACAGATCTTATAGTACTGATCTACAGTCATTACTACTAACTTATTACCTTTGTCTGAGGGCTTGAAAATAATATCATTTCTATGTCTCATTTTTTTCAATGCCTCCCATTCGTTTTTGGTCAGATTATAAGAAATTTTTCTCTTTTGTTTAAAAATATCTTGCATAGAATAATTTACTACACTAGAAAAAATATTTTACTGTTTCATTATTGAAAGGAGGTATATAGCTACTTTTAATGCTAATTTTATCAGTTGGCAACAAACAGTAAGCATTCATAATTTCATCATTTTCAAAAGAAGAATCACAAGAAAAAAAATCCATAAAAATTGTTTCATTTAAAGAATCATGCATTTCAAAGGAATTCATTACTTCTACATTACTTTCTTTATGCCTTGAAAAGAAACACAATAAATGTAATTTCCTTACTAATTTAAAAATATCTATTTTAAATGAATGCATATTCGAAATAACAGTAGGAATAAATTTAATACCACGATTTAATACTGCTATTTCAGTGTCTGTAAAAAGACTGCCAGTTAAATTAAAAACATATTGTTCACCTGGCTCACAATCAGTGTTATAAATTTCAGAAAAATTAGTACCATCTTTTTCTTTTCCCCTGTTGATTCTGTTGTTGTTGTCTGCCCCACGTCGTATCTGTTTGTCCCTTTTTCCGACCTCTCTCACTTGTATTGGGTCTATTGTGGAAATGTTCATACATATATTCACTTTTTTGGGCTGGGGGAAGTGAAGGAAAGTCTACATTTTCATCCGACCATTCTCCTGAAGCTTCAGTTGCGTCCGATGAAGCAAACGAGACACCATGTTTTTTCTTTGCTACTTTTTTACCAAAAGACCCGCCCATAGTCTTCTGATAGTTTTTATTAGAGAACGCTTTCTCATTAGCATAGTCTCTTAGGTCTCTCTGTAATTTACGTATTTTTCTGTCAATCAACATTTCCGTTTTACTCAGTACTTTTTCATTTAAATCTTTTAACACACCCTCAAACCTAGGGACCGTCAGAGAATTACACAGACTTGAACACAGCTTAGCAATATCACTTTTAATCTGTTTTTATTTTAACAGATCTCTTTCAACTAGAATAGCCACCCATTCTGTTGTACAGCGATGTGCTGCTATCGCCCATCTTTTAGCAAACTGCATGTCTTCTGCATTTTTCTCATCAAAGGGTGTAGAAGGAATTTTATACGGTCTTAGTCCTTTTGGAGTAACATTTAACTCCAAATACCTTTGCAGGCTAATAATATTATAATGTGTTGCATTTTCTCTAAAGAGTAAACTTTCAAGTTTTTTAACAGTACCTTGTAATTCAGCGGAAATAGCTGTAGTATGGTTCTGTCCTATGGTGGAAAAAGTATTAACTGTTCGCTTTTGACATCCATCCATCAGCACTTTATCCCAGATCTTTTGCGACTTACCCAACTGGGATGTAGAATTCATACCTCTATCAGGCAAACGTTCTCACACCTGTAAGATATTTTGTCAAATGTTCTCTGAGTGGTTTCTCCCAGATCCTCTCGAAAAATTCTGGGAGTTTGAAAAGAAGGATCACTGGCCATATAGAAAGTATATGACACCACACAATGAAATAATAATCCAAAAAATGACTCAGCCAGTAAATCCAATAGATTTATTTTCGTAATAGACTTCTCTTCTCCAGCGCCTCGGCATAAGCCTTTAACAGAGTATAACAAGAACTATTTCTCATTCCTTTTTATAGTAAAAACACTTCTAATAAAACAATTAAAAGAGCAATTGATTATAGCAACCATTTCCAATTAAGCTCTCTGTTTAACCCCTTAGGGTATAAGGTATCAAACTTTAAAATAAACAATGCTTCCTTCCATTGTAATTTATTCTTAAGGCAAATGCCTTTTTCACAATACACTTTTTCTAAAACTGTACCTACTAATTTATTTCCATCACTGTTATGATACTTCTTTATACATCACTGAGCAGACAGGTAAGAGCAGTGGGTGACGAACATAGTATATAGTCTTGCCTGTGGCCTGCTGTATGTTTTCTTCCTGTCAGATTAGAACTGACATCACATGATAGCAGAAAAGGGTATTAGCTCGTCCTGCATGATATCAGATTACCTTTGCTGATAACTGGTATTGTATACTGTTGCACATGCTCAGTAACATCAGTACTGCATTATACTGTGTCCTACTACCCATAAGGGAATATGTGCCACTGGTCAGTCACTTTACATTCAGTGTTTTGATAATGCTCATAAGGGGCAAATGTATGGCTGGTCAGACACCCTTCATTCAGTGTGTCCATAAGGGAAAAATTTATGTGTAGTTAGTTACCCTGTATTCAGTACATCTGCTATTCATAATTGGTCAGTCATCCTTTCAGGAAGTCCTCATTTGTGACTTCCTTGTTTCTGTTGTGAGGCAGGCTGATAAAGTTATATCCTTCCCACATTGTCAAAAGAAGGGCTGTCCGATTTTTTTAATCTCAAGTTTACTCTATGAGCTCTGATATTAAGAAAATTGACTGGGAATGTCCCAACTACTTAAGAGTAGCTGACATTGTCAGTAGTATCTCTGTCACTATCTGGGGAATAAGTAGAAACCTACAGTTGTGTGTGTGCTTGTAGAAGTGAGGCAATGATAAAACTTTCTTTAACATCTGGCTAACCTAAACAAAAAGAAACATTTATGCATTGACTAAGTCACTGGTGCAAACTAGAGCATTTGCATCGATGATTCAAGGGAGCCTGGCTGAGTGGAAGAGGATATCTCATTTTTCTTGGGGATCAAAATCTTTACACTCCTGGGTAACCACATGATGAAGGCCAAGGCACACCACACAAATATACTAGTGTTTTTTCTCTCTCTCTCTACATATATGTGTGTGTGTGTGTGTTTGTGTATGTGTGTGTGTGTGTGTGTGTGTGTGTGTGTGTATATATATATATATATATATATATATATATATATATATATATATATATATAATTCATAGTTAATTTCAAGGTTTGCAGTGTAGAAGACCATCAAAAGGCCCGGCCCAAATTCCCAGTTGCCCAGAAGCACTATCTAGTGAAGCGAATTGCTCAAGGTCACACAGTAGACAAATAAGGGCAGAGGGAATCAAACCCAGTAACAAAGGAACAACAAGTCACAACCTTAACGCTGCCTACCAGCGGTGGGGGGTGTCTATGTCTGTGTGTGTGTGTGTGTGTGTGTGTGTGTGTGTGTGTGTGTGTGTGTGTGTCTTTGTATGTTGGAGTTCTGGTGTGTGCTACATGAAATATCTTGTAATTGTGCTTAAGCAATAAGAATAGTGATTTTAATGTTATAGCACAAGATATTTCTCGTGTCACCATATTTTTTTTACATTGGAGAAGTGTTTCCAATTGATTTTATTGGAGTACGTTAACTGCCCAAATTGCTATTGAATAGGACTTTTGGTAAATTGACTGGGTTTTATGAATAACTATTTAATGAATGACTTTCCACTTCAGTGCTAAGGGTTTAAAATAACATATGTGTATATATATATATATATATATATATATATATATATATATATATATATATATATGTGGATGTGTGTGTGTGTGTGTCTGAAACTTACCTTATCATCGGTCATATGTTCAAGGATATAGGTGCAAAAGTTTAAAATCTCAAGTTGAATTTACATCGCCTCTGGGACATCGAGATGCAGCTTGCATCCATGGATTTGAGCATCAGTGTTTACAGCTGGATCGCAATACAGTGGGGAGTGGGAAAATTACCATTTTCCTTACTGTAGTGCAATCTTGGAGTTGGAATATATAATTAGAAGGAGATGCAGGGGGGCTTACCCCCCTGCAAAATGTGTGTAGGACATCTCCAGATGTCAAGGTAAGTTGGATAATGTTGATAATTCGACTTTGATATTATCGGCATTACTACATTCGTTGGTGTGAGGAAATGCTGGTGTAATTTCCATTCATTCGGTTTGAGTAAGTCATTACATAAATAAAACATTTCCAGAATTTTGATAGTAAACCTATACACGTGTGTGTGTGTGTGTGTGTGTGTGTGTGTGTGTGTGTGTGTGTGTGTGTGTGTGTGTATGTGTATGTGTGTGTGCATATCCATCTATCCATCCATCCATCCATCCTCAACCCCTTTATTCCATGTTACATATGGGGCCAGGGTGTCACTTCAACAGTGACAATCATCTCAAACCAAGGTGATGGATTCGGGGAGCCGCACTCCTCGACTCGCCCTGCCATCTAGTGAGTTGTTTGTTGGTTCCACCGGCCCGAGGCTCTATAAATCCTACAATATGAGATAGTTAATTTTGATCTCGCTTGCGCCACAGCTTCTTCGTTGGTTGGGGGTTCCTGGTGAGTCCTAGTGAGTTTTAGCTTTTCATAAAGTTATTTTTTTTTTCTTTTTTTTATTCATTCTTTTAAATTAAAGTAGTTCCCTGACCTAATTTTTCTCAAACTCCACTTTTTCCTTTTTAGTTTGAAGAACTTTTAGTCCTTCCTTCCTTCCTTAGGCTCTCTATAGGAGTGTTTGTGTGTTGTTTTATCGTTTTTACTAAACTTTAGTTTACACCACTGGGTGGCTAGCCCTGCCATCATATGCATGTATGTGTGTGTGTGTGTGTGTGTGTGTGTGTGTGTATACACACACACACACACACACACACACACACACACACACACACACACACACACACACACACACACACACACACACACAGAGTTATATAATGTAGTCACTGAATGAACCAGCACACCATCAGTCATTGGCAAAAACTGAAGTAATTTCAACTAAACAGCAACACACATTAGCACAAAACATACAAACAAGTTTTTTGCTGTGGTATAAGACCCCATGCATCTCCATGCCCCATATAACTTTTGTGTACCACCTTCAGGGTCACACAACAGTAGGATTAGGAAGTAGTCCCATTAACTGCTGTACCTTCATTTCACACAGCTACAGTCAAGCAACTATTAAGTTGACCAAACAGGTCAAATTAGCAGCTGCTGACTAAACTTAGAATGACAATATTGTATATATGTATACACACACACACACACATATATATAAATATATATATATATATATATATATATATATATATATATATATATATATAAATATAATGTCAGTTTATTTGTTAAGCCTTTTACTAGCAGAGCTAAGGTTTTGCTAAGATTTGGTAGTTTTGTAAGTTAGTTATGTGGTTACGTGTATGGCTATATATATATATATATATATATATATATATATATATATATATATATATATCAAATATGTCAGATTTACTTGAATTTTAATGACTTCAGTAGTCTACAGAGAGAGCAGACAAGCTATCGATTATGTGATAAGAATGTGGATAAATCTTTTTATGATGCAAAAATTGTGTACTTGCCCAAAAGTTCTCTACTATTTGTCTCAGATCCTTTTTTATCATATCCATTTTCTGGGGTGTGTGAGCAAATTGCAAACATCCAGTCATACACGCATTCAGGTACATTCATATATACATGCACTATGTACAAATATGTGCACATATACAAGCATATTACATACACAAGCAGAGAATCACATTACTTGCATACATATATGGGATTAATGTGGGGGTTGAATTTATTGGCCTGACTGTACCCATAAAGACTTGAAAAGTTTGTTTGTTTGTCTTTTCGGCTTTTCCTGGTTAGGGGTCGCCACAGCGGAACTCCAGACCGCTAATGATTGGCAGTAGATTTTTATGGTGCTGAGTTGCCAGCCCGATGCCCAACCTTCTGCGAAGGCATGCCATTCACGCATGTCTTTCGGAGGCCACTTGATCATGGGGAGGACATGCAGATTCCACACAGAAGGCACTCCACCGAGAATCGAACAGGAGAACCTCTTGCTGTGAGGTAACAATGCTATCGCTGTACCACCGTGGCTTATATAAAGACTTGAAAGTCATTGCTATTCAGAGGCCATGTAGCTGATACATAGATATGTCCTTAAGTGGTGATTTGGATATATCTCATGGCCCTCTACAACAGGAGGTTTAAGGTATTACACAGAGAAGACTCCAGCTTGGCTGAGTCTTTCGTGCTTTTTTTATTGAATGGTTTGTATGTGTGACCTTTTCAGCCTTTGGTGTCTTGCAAAGAACTGTTCTCAATGTGCATAAATTTGAATTTTGATTTTTTCATATGGAACTTGTACAATGATTTATAACAAAAATATGCAAAACAAGAGAAATTAGATGTAAAAATATATATATTTGAAGACAGTGTTTCACTACTAACTATTTGGTTAATCCCAAAAAGATTAAACACCCCAGGTCAGGAAATGCAACATTAGGTCAATGTCTGTGCAGTGCTCTATCACAGATACTTTTTTCGTAGCACTTTAACAACACTACTATGATTCATTAGCCACAAGGAACAGACACTCATAGTATTGAGACAGTGTCAGTGTTTCTCAAAAAACAGTGCACTGTAAAATGCACTGCATATTAATAGTGCATTAGCACTCCCTGCTAACAATTTCTTCAGTTTCTGTTTGTAAGATACTAGTGTTACATACTGGCAAAGTTCTCATTATGGCAGACATGCACTGTTCTGTAACATATGATTGAAGAGCGTTTGTGAAAAACGGTTAGTATACACTATTACAAAAACTAATCGTGAATATATTTATATAAGCCAGTGAAATGCTGTACCATATTTTTTGCAAGGTAGCTTCCTTACTATTGATCTCTGTGTCACTGTCCCTTATGACAAAGACTTAAAACCAACAGATTGGTGCCCCTTCTGCAAAAAAGCCCATTTCACTATTCTTTTACTTTTGGTAATCACTGTCTTTGACTTTTTGTTTGTTTTACTGGCTTGCATTAAGTTATCATTATTAATGACAATATGTACATAATAAATTATTTGCGGTAATGTTGAAAGGGTAGAACATGTAGTCGCTTGTCTGTCAGAAAAATAGGTATTTAATAAAATACAAGAATGTAAAATACATAACCCTTGTACTATTTGTTATGCTTTTGATCACATTATTTTATGCTTTAAGGATGGTTACAGTGAAATTCTAACTGCCTTCAAAGTTTACATCTTTTGTTTGTTTTTTTAAAGTTTTTTCCTGTTCATGTAATGCTAACTCACCAGTTTTTGCATTTCATGCCACCAACTTTATTTTCTAAGTATTCCTGTATTTCCCTGTGGTCAGGGTTTATTGAGCCATGAATTGTCATTGTAGTACAATCCAAAGGGTTCTAGAGTTGCTCACCAGACTGCACTCTGGCCAGAGTGAGTGTAGCTGGCATTTAAAATTATCTGCCTCTTGACACCTGTGTTGATGTTATGTGCAACCACCTGTCTCGTGACTAGGAAGAGCATTCAAGACTGTCCAGTTGTGAGAATATTAGCTATCAGATAAATATGCTGTCTCAGCCCTTCTTACCCCAACCCCATTTAATTTTTCCGACAGTTTACCCAATTTACCATTTGGTGATTGTCACCTGCCAGTATTATTATATAGTTCACATTGAAGAAGGCAGGCCACCGTTTTACAATGGATGATCATTTACTGTTTATTTATCATTTGCTAACTGAGTAGGTACAGAGTGAACTTGCAAACTCCACAGAAAAAAATGACTGGAATTCAGGACAGAACAGTAAACTGTAGAACTGTTAGACAGAGATCTTACTGCATAGTTTCTGTTCTACACTGTTGATAAGTCTATTGTTGTCTAATAACAGCCGAGAAAAATATTTTAGTGGTCTATTTTTTTCTTGTTTTTTAAGAACATCTATTGAAATGTTGACTGTCCAAATATTAAACCTCATTACTCTGGCAGTTGCAAATTTGACAAAATAACTAACTAACTAACTAAATAAAAATGAAGAAAAAGGCTAACTTGTACAACTGGATGGTGAACTGGAAATTCACCCCTGGTTAGGCACCTATGTCTCTAATAGACACAGACAGACTGTGAATGGTTAATATCTCAGGTCCCCATTTGTAAGTGCTTCATCTCCCAAGCACCTGCTTGCGCTACCAAGGGTATCAGAGATTTGGGATGCATGGCTATGCTTAAAAAGGCCCCAGTGGTCATTAGTCTAGTACACACCTATGAACCTTCCTGTGTGGGTTGGTGAGACTCTCTGTACCCCACATCCTCCTTGCTTACGTATACTAATTTCAAGGTCTCATGTCTGGCTCAGTGCTGCAGACAGATAAAGCTGTGACTACAACCCAGATGATCTGAGTTTGAATACCACTTCAGAGGGGCTGAGAGGAGTGGATGGGATGTGAGAAACTATGGCTTGCCTATCCTGACAGGAGGGTGTGGAGATTTCCAGACATAGTCTTCCATTGCTCTAGTGCTAAGGGTGGAGGCTTGAAAACACAGAGTATAGGAGCCAGTTTTGGAGGAATGTGAGCTACTGGTACCCAAGATGGTGACAATAGCCTTTGTTTGCACATGCCAAGGAGATCACATGTGCAGAAGTGGGGTAATGATAGCCCCTGCAATGATGCACATGCTCACATTACCACCAAGGGCAGGGTTGGGGTTTGAATTAGAAATGTCCACCTTTTGATGACATCCTAGCAGGTGTGAGTAAGAACACAAACATACCTCATGGTTACTTAAATGATCGGCTTGTGCTGATGTTTCACCCAGTACTGTACTCGGTACATCCTTAGAATGGGGAGCAACTGGCTGATCCTCCTGAGGGGATGCTTGATTATCAGCAGGCCCTGGGCAAAAAAGTATTTAAAAAAAAAAAAACAATTTCAAGGTTGTACTTACTTGGAGAAAGTACCCCTTGCATTGCTCTGAAGTCTCACAATTAAAGAGAGATATAAGTTTCCAAACAAACGACATTTTGAACAGTTAGCCTTACAGCACTCAACTTTGTAACTTAGGAACCTTACATTAGCTTGTAAAATAGTTTGGTAACCTGCTGTCTTCAAAGGCATCTTGTGAGCATTATCTGGTTTTGTGATTTTTGTTAAAGTCACACAGGAGTGAAGAGTATAACTCAGTTACTTGGATCACTGTTAGGCTGTGCTCTTTGTTATTTTATTAAAGAAAATCTTAAATGATCTTTTCCTTCTTATGGCTATGGTGTTTAGTACAGTGCTTCACTGCTAGTCAGGTACATCTAGTCAGAGCTGCAGCAAGAGAATCCGGTGTCTGCGGTGATATACAAATTTATGGCCCTTGGTTCCTCCCTGGCTCCCCTTCCCCATTCCTACCTTCCAGAGCAATAGGGTTGACCCTGCATATAACGTCAGTCAAACTAATTGCCCCTTTCAGTGAAAAAATGTGTGTGTGTGTGTGTGTGTGTGTGTGTGTGTGTGTGTGTGTGTGCGTGTGTGTTTGTATTTGTGAGTTTGTGTGTGGGCACCACTTTCAAGTAAACTAACTTAAAGGTAAAGACTTTCAACATTTTTGTAGATGGGCAAATCCTCAGTTACCCCATCTGTATCTATTGTCTATATATCTATATCAATCTGTATATATATATATATATATATATATATATATATATATATATATATATATATATTATCTCATTGAAAATGCTGTTTTGCCATGTTCATATTCCAGCTGAATATATATATATATATATATATATATATATATATATGTATCATATATATATATATATATATATATATATGTATATATATATATATATATATATATATATATATATATATATATATATATATATATATATTTATTTATTTATTTATATATTATCTCATTGAAAATGCTCTTTTGCCATGTTCATATTCCAGCTGAATTTGTCTTCATTTTACAGCATTTTCTTTTGTTTTGTTTGTAAGTGACCTTTGAGGTACACGGGACTTCTGACTTCTCTTGCTGCTTAACACTCTTATATACTGAAAGATTATCCATAGCACTTCATCTCTCTCTGTCTCTCTCCCACATCAGCAGTCAAGTATATCAGTAGTATTAAGCACATGTAGATTTACTTCCTTGCCAGATGACACCTCCATGGAAGGACATAATACAAGGTACATCACAACAGATTTGAACCTTTAAATTATAGGCCAAGAATGTGGTTATTAATTTGCTGTTCTGTTGTGCTTGAATTTACATAGCTTGCAAATATACTTGTGTTTGTGAGGATGCAAATCCCTACCCTCATGCCACCCTTGTTTATAATCTAGCAAATCTCTCTGACTCACAGTGAGAGACAGTTACTAGGTTACAAGCAAACCTAGGGCAGGCTGGAAAGGGTGGGGATTTCTGTCTTCACAAGTGCTGAAGGGGAGTTAGGGAAAGGTTAAAAAATATAAATAAATTGCTGAGTTATACAAAAATAAAAGATATATAGATTTTTTTGCCATTCATGCCCCTGTAACATTGGGCCTAGGACAAGAACTCTGCCCAACCTGCTTTCCCACAGATGTGCATCTACCCTTTTGCCCGTCAAAAATCAAACAGCACATATTGCAAACTATCTTGTGACATTGCATCTGCCATAGACAGTGCTGAGGTCCCACTATGAATCATGTTTTCTCCCTTAGTTGAGACACAGATGTCACAGCTGCAATGTCTGTACTAAATAAAATACTGAAACCAAGAAATCAGTGAAGAAAACAGTAAATGCAATTGCTTTTGTGTGTATGTGGGGTGGGGGTGGGGGGTTGTGTCTGTAAGGTCAGAGAAACTCAAGGCAGCTTTTGTAAATGACTTGAAAGTCACCTTTTTGTCTTCCCTGTGTACTATGACTCACAACAAAGCTCCAGCATACTAAGATGTTGATAGCATCTCAACACAGTGTAGTATTTACATTAATTCATGATCCAATAACAGAGGGGTCAGTCACTGCAAGTGCTCTGTAATGATGATTATCAGTGACATCAAAAGTAATGCAATGCTGGTGAGAATGATGACAAATCAAGTGCAGCAGTCTCCAGCAAATTATTAAGGATCACATTGTATGCCCTTCTATTCTTATGTTGCAGTATTCTTAACATGAGGGAATCACTGACAAAGGTGGACCCCCCCCCATTTGGCCGCTATACAAAAGACTTCATAGGATCATAGGAAGTTACTAGGCTATTGGCCCTAAGGCCCTTATAAGCCTAGCCAAGAGTTTAGCCCATGCATAGACAAATTAGCACCTGATGCCTCTGTCCAGCAGGGACATGGGTGGAATCCCAGGGTTGTATTTTCTGTTTCCCATCCAGTTATCCAGATTGAGCTTAAAAAGGGGTAAAGAGGTACTCTGCTTGATGTGGAGAGGGAGTCTATTTCCATAGATGGGGGAGTCTCTGGGACACAAATCTGTCCCACAAGGGATGCTTTATAGAGCAAACATTTTCTCATTGATGCAACTAAAGCTTCACTTGACAGTACTTATCTCTTAACCACACTTCTTTATGGTGCTCCCATCCTTACTATCCTTCAGACATCACAAAAATCAAAACATGAATAGTGCTATAACAAAGTTGCTGAATTTGCAGCAAATACTACCTTTCAGAATCCACCACTATGTAGCACTAAAAAAACTAAATTGGTTAGAACTACCCCATCAACTAGCATATACACATCTTCTTCCACCTATAAAGTTATTCAGAATCCATCTGCTTGTCCAACACTAAATAACATTCTACACAGCTGTGTTCCCAGTCAGTCATTATGATCCAGTGACTAAAATCTTCTGTCTGTTTGCAAACCAAATCTGTTGGGCATTGTCTGTACTAGTCCTATGTTGCTAAGGCCCGGAACTCTGTATCTGTATCCATCAGGCCAATACCCTCCCTCCCTCCCATCCTTCAAAACTATTCTGAAAGACTTCCTAGCCGAAAGCTGTGTGTGTTATTGCTCAACACCAGGATAAACTATGTCCCTAAATGTGAAAAACTACCTATTCATACTTTATATCTCAAACAGAGCCAAGTAAAAAAACAGATAAAAACTTATTTCCAAAAGCAGGAAAACAGCGTGGTTCAGCTAGCCAGTATAATTACGAAATGAATGGCTCTAGTGCACTTCAAAGTAACTCAAGAACAGCAACAGTCGTAGTTCCAATAGCAGGTTAAATCCTTTATTTTAACAGACAACAGAACTCTCCAAACAAGCGCTTTTGCCTGGTTGCACCAGGCTTTATCAAGTTGAATTAAGTGAATGCTTTCTGTCCTTTATATACTAAAAGTATTTAGTCATGTGATATTTGCAGCACTTGCTAATTACATTAATTAACAGAACTTCTGCTTGTTAACAAATGCAGTTTAAAAGTCTGAATGATTCTTAAAAAAATACTAATTCCAAAATTAACATAAATATATACTGACATAAATATTCTAAAATCTACCCAGTAGGAACATGTATAACATATTTTTATGAAACTACTGAGAGCATATACATGTTTCTACTGGGTAGATTTTAGAATATTTATGTCAGTATATATATATTTATGTTAATTTTGGAATTAGTATTTTTTTAAGAATCATTCAGACTTTTAAACTGCATTTGTTAACAAGCAGAAGTTCTGTTAATTAATGTAATTAGCAAGTGCTGCAAATATCACATGACTAAATACTTTTAGTATATAAAGGACAGAAAGCATTCACTTAATTCAACTTGATAAAGCCTGGTACAACCAGGCGAAAGCGCTTGTTTGGAGAGTTCTGTTGTCTGTTAAAATAAAGGATTTAACCTGCTATTGGAACTACGACTGTTGCTGTTCTTGAGTTACTTTGAAGTGCACTAGAGCCATTCATTTCGTAATTATACTGGCTAGCTGAACCACGCTGTCTTCCTGCTTTTGGAAATAAGTTTTTATATACTTTGTATCTCCTTACTCTCCCTTATTCACTCACTTGCTTACTTCTGTCAGTTTCTCTTCCCTGGCTTTCTCTCGATGTAGACTATGAGCCTGTTTTTCTCTTATTTCATATTGCAATTCCTGTTTGTATTATTTTAACTTACCTTTAAATTCTCTCTAAAATTTCTGTAACTATTAAATCATAGTCCTATAACTTGTATCTACTCTTAACCAATGTTTTCATATTATGTCTAGCTTTGAATAATTATTTAAACTGTAGTTGTTTTTCGTATTATTTTTACAGACTTTAAAATGATCATTCTTAAAATGCTTTATAATACTTTGAAGCCTTTCTCCTAAGGCCTCCTCTGAAAATGGGTTCCTACCCAGGTGGACTTTACCTATAATTATCTACCAATAAATAAATAAGTTTGAAGAATGCCAGCAGCTGTTTATGGGAGGTCGAGGTATAGCAGAGATTGGAAATTTGCCCTTTCCTGGCTATTGTGAGATCTTGGAGGTGGCACATACAAGTTACATGGGGTGAGGGGTGCAGGGGGCTTCACCTCCTGCATAAAATAGGGCTTTCTTTTTTTAGTGTGTTTTTGTTTAGGTGAGTTTTGATATTTCAGAACTGATAATTTTGTGTGCCGGGTACGTAGTTCAGTGTAATGTCATAGACCCCCCTCAATACACTAAAACATAGATTTTGGTGGCATGTATAGATCTTGCCTGCCCATTTCCCACCCTTCTGGATAAGCCTGCAGATCCATTTGAACCAAAAGTTTATTGCTTTTTTCTTTCACCAAATGTAAGAACTGTCTTATATCTATCCCATGCTGTCTTGATTTTTTAAACTGAAACTAGCCTGACCATCTAGCCAAACCTGTGTCTTTTTATCCATATATGCACTGCCATATAACCTGGCATAGCATAGCACTTCACATTACTTTTTGAGGTGCCTATCTTTTCTAGACAAGATTGTATTTGTAACAGCCATGTTTATTGGAAGGTGCTTGTTGAGCTTTGGGTGGACATTTTTCATAACTGGTGAGGATTTTAAAATTTTGCTCCTACTGTACTGTGTCAAATATAATGCATCTCTTCAATGACTGGTAGAATTAATCATCTCTAAGACCACTCTGTCACATGCAGACCCTGTAAAACACAGCTGTGAACACATGTACAGTCAGTGAACTCATGAATACAGCACACACAAATGCAACACACACATGCACACGTGTGGATGTTGAGGCACACTGGCACACATGCACGCATATGTGCATGTACCATATAGTAAGATCACAGACACAACCACACACACACACACACACACACACACACACACACACACACACGCACACACCTTTTATGTAGATGGCGTTTACCCTGTATTCTTTTCTAAGGGTTGTGCTCCCCCTTTAGTTTTTCTAAGACAATGTCAACATTACCATTGAAGAAATTGTGTGGTATCTGTTAGTTTTCAGTCGACAGATCTTCTTTTCAAATACTGATTTCATTCTTTTTATGCTGAATATTACTAATTCTTCTCACAGTTTTGTTTGTGCTTTGTTTTTAAAGTAATGCAGTATGCTATGGCATTTCAAGGTTTCCTGCTTTACCTTATTTTAATCACATAATCATTGATGAATACTATAGCTACCCACAACATCTCATTGAAGTTTGATATATAACATTTTGTCTGCCATAAAATGTTGTGCATTAGTATTGTTACTTACTTTTGATTTCAACAACCTTATCTACTTTTGTGTCGTTCTAATTCTTTATCCTGGATATAATTCACTTCTGGCTTCACTCTTCCACCCCCAACTAAATTGACCACTTTCTCTGTATTCCAGTCAATTCCCACACTTTTTATAGACTCCCTACCTGATCTTCTTAAGACATGCAGACTCTCCCATCTAGTCTACCAGAACTATATAGATGGCCCATGTGTTCTGTCCTAGCTACACACACTCTCCCCATCTGGCCTGCCATAGCTATGCCTGTTCCCCATTGGGCCTACAATTTGGGTCTTAACTGCCTTGTTATGTAGACTTCCATGGGTGTAGCAAAGCATAGACCATGGATACATTATGGCATACAATTAAAAATATTTGTGTGTAATGAGAATTTAAATGCAAAAAAGTGCATGTTTATCATGGTTTATATTTTTTAAGTGTGCCATTTTAAGGCAGGTGCATGCACTTTCTGGGGCTGCAGTTCCAAAACTCCTGGCTATACATCTGCTGACTGCAGTTCTTCTGTGGGTTCCTATCAGTAACCCAAGACACCAGCGGTCGAGGTTAGCAATCCCTGAAACTGTTCCTTGAAAGTCAGAACACCGAATACTGGCATACTCTAAAGAAATACCGAACCCCAAAAATCCCCTATTGCTTTGCACCTGGGAACAAACATTACTGTGGGTCCAGAAGTGGGGCAAGTTTTAAAGTTCAGTAATGTCAGATTTCAACATTCTGATGTTGAAGTGTAGGAATCATGCAGGTGGATTCAGCCACCTGTGTGTTGGGTTACTGTTAGGAAACCTTCTGTTACTCTTCAACCTTCAAGACTACTCCTGAGTATCTTTCTAATACCTTCAGAATGTGCATTTCCACCAAGTGTGACTTTACTCAGTAATTCCTTCACTGCAGTAGAATGTCATGTGCTATAAATATATTTTTGCCTAGCCTCCAAAAGCTTATTGATGTTAACTTTGCATCTTCAGTCACTGAAATCATGTCTTCTGGATTATTTTTTTTTTACTTAAGAATAATCACAATGCCATATTACTACCCGACTTTCTCAACTGTGGAACATCCGGGATGCTTGTTTACAGTTTCTTCTTCATATTAATGTTATTCCAGATAATTTCACCTTAAAGGATAGAAGTTAAATTATTTTATTGAACATACATAATCTGTTTCACACATGTTTACTGAAATCAAACGTATTGAAAGAATTGGGAAGTCTTAGTGACCTGGCCAAATTTCTACATCACTGTAAAACAGTGCCAAGTCATGGCTAAAAAAAGCCTGTACTAAACCTGTGTACTTCTCTAGTTATAGGATTAATAAAAACAGCAGAGCAGTTAAGCAAAATACTTTGAATAGTTGGTAGTTTCAGCTGGATGCAAACCCAGAAAAGACAAAGAGGTAAATAAAATGATTCCTTCCTCTACCGAGGACTTACAACTGCTGCTTAGTATCGAACCCAGGTTGATGAATGTACTAAGGTATGCCTGAAGTCTTCTTCTTACAAGCCTGTTGAGATTTACCTTTTTTTTGCATAGTCTTACTTCTAAGTTCTGCCATACATTGTTCTTTTGAATAAACTGTTCTGTAAATAGAAAAGATGTAGCATCTAGCGATTACCTAGAGAAAAAAAAAAGAAAAGTTTATCACATTACATGGTGAAATGCATTTAACCATAGTTATAAATGGCAGAATAGCAAATGAAATTATGTTTGTATAAAATGCTGTCTTGCTTATTCAGGAAGTGCTGCTTTGTTCAGCTTAAGAGTTAGATGAATTGATCCTTCTAATAACACACATGTTGCCATTGTACAATAGTATACTTTTTGTAGATTGCCTTGCCCTGGACTCTACTTCACAGCAGTAGCAGTATCAGAGCAGATTTTCTCACATCAAAGAATCTCTAAAGAGAGGGAAGTCATATCTGCTAGTGATATAGATAGAAGTAGGACAGACATGATAGTGGTATGCAAAGAAATCAGTGTTTTCCATTTTCTTGGCTGAGTCTCACTTGAAGCTTTTCTTTGGATTGAAAAAGCATACAGTTTCAGAATTTCTACGAGAACTGTTCCTTGGTTGTATTATTTGAAAAATTATTCATGGGTTAAAAGCTTCATTTCATTGTATCAGTGAAACTATAATATGTTATTGTACTATTTCTGTTTATACCATTGTGTTTTTCTTTCCGAGGCTGGGACTGAAATTGGTCCACTGTGATCAGTGCTGTACCCCAGTTAGCAAATTCAATTAAAATAAATAAATACTATAAATGCTAATTTATTTGGATACTTTTAGCTTTAAATAAGTGAGTGATTGTTGTGTTCTGTCGGACGTATGAACTGTAGACCGTCAAAGGATGAAAATATATGGTTAAGCAATTTATCCATTCTTTTGTAAAACATCTTTGCCATCATATTACTACAGACTGACTTTGCTCTTTTTTTCTGCTGTGGAGAGGATAGCCCTGACGCATAGACTGATGCAGTAAAGAATATTTATATATATATATATCTTTGGTAGTAACACACAGAATAACAATAATGGTTTTCTTACTGTGAAAAGTAAAACAGCATCACATTTTTATTTTAGGAAGGGAGTGGGCATCAGCATTCATTTTAATTAAGCTGATTCTGATAGTAAGAAACTGTATCTGCCATTAAGACTCTGCTAGAGTTGCTGCTTATCTGGCTTCCAGTGGTTGCTGATGGATTTCTTAACCGAGAAAGCAGTAAACCAAAGCACTCAGCATTGATCCTTCAACTAAATGTAAATTTGCTGAACTTGTGCGGTCTCAGTAAGTGAAGAATCAGGGGGCTACAGTGTTGGGGCATGGAGATTTTTAGTATATGTTGTAGTTATTAGGAAGACTAGCATTTCTGATTTTGGACTATGTCTGTAGGCTTCAGTGTCGCCTTCAACCAGAATGCACACTATTATGATCTTGCATACAGCTGTTTTGTCAGATTACCTCTGACCATAGTGTAGAAAAGAAGAAATGGAAAAAAATCATCACTGACACTATGGGTCACTGAAATGTGTTCCTAAAGCTTTAGTATGTTGCTTGGTTCACGATTCTGCTTGCTATGGAATCATAAAACTTCAAATCATTCTTTATTTCACAGACATCTGTACTTTTAAGTTATTTATATTTTAACATGAAGTAAATGTTTTCATACTTTTAAAATGGACTGCTGTTTTTTTTTTTTGTTTGTTTTTTAGTTCAGTGCTTTGTCCAATCACAGCTGTCACTTCAGCTAAGTTCAGCCAGCGGGGGACAGTAGTTCCTTTGCTTTGTGTATGCAGCTGACTTTCATCAGAGTTTTCAGAAATATATCCACTCCCCTTCGTGGAGTTAAAGTAAAAAAAAAAAAAAGTTTTCTTTAGACATTACCATGTTGAGTGAATTCTGACATTATCAGTACTCCACTAAAGGAAGCGTGCCTGTAACTAAGTTTGCTGTGAATATTTGTACTGTGGAAAGAGAACTGGGGCTATACAAGGGCTGCTTTGTATTTCTATAATTCCATTTGAGAAACGAACCAGAAAAAATTAGTATGGAAACATACGGTTCAGGAAATGTTCATCATGCTGAATAGAGAGGCGCATGGTGTTAAGCTACACCTCCTCAGACTTATCCCTGTGCCTGTTCTGTGAGACTGTGAGTGTCTGTGAGAGCCTTCTGGAGGGAAAACATCAGAATTTAAAATCTTAACAAGATGATATAT
The DNA here is from genome assembly GCF_019279795.1 of Protopterus annectens. Lineage (NCBI taxonomy): Eukaryota > Metazoa > Chordata > Ceratodontiformes > Protopteridae > Protopterus > Protopterus annectens. The sequence goes on along the minus strand of NC_056747.1, from coordinate 268,732,730 downwards.
AGAAACTTCCAACCGGGAATTAACTGAAAGGTGAATTGGAAGCTGTGGTGGCTTTTTGTGAACGACTTTGAACGTTCTAAGCAGGAAAAACTCTGCAATCAGCTGCACAAGTAAGATTGGACAGTGTGTTGCTGTAGTGACTATGGTGACATCTTCCATCCCGAGGAACATTAAACCTAAATGTGTATATCCTGTCAGGCTTATTTTGTGGCCTGAACTGAGCCACTGGGAAAAATCTATGGACCAAGGTGTAATATAGACAATGTAGCATATAGATCGTTGTGGGACAACAATGACTGCAGACTTCAAACACTTGGGTAAAATGACCCCCTACAGTTACTACCCCATTCGAAGGCATTCCTGTATTGGGTAAGTCAGAGACCGCCAGTCTGGGTGTATGTTTCTATCATTCTATTAATGGGCAGCTTATACCTTTAAAGAAACTTTGTAGTTTACTTAACAGAATATTGAAGGCATGCTGTGAGAGAAACACAGAAAACTGTGTTGGTGCCTTGAAGCAGATGTTCTGCTACTTTGCTGTGGGATAAAAAGCTTTCTTGAGGTTTGTACTGATGCTGTAGTTTACAAATGTTGCTTTGGATGCACATGTGGCTGTAACATATGTGGCTGCAGCTTACAAATTGAGTTGTAGTTTACAAATGGAGATATAACTTAGAAGTGGGGCTGTGGATTACAACTGGTGGTGCAGATTACAAGTGGTACTGTAGGTTATGAATGGGGTTGTAACTTACAAATGGGTCTGTAACTTGCAAATAGAGCTGCAGTTTACAAACAGAGATGTAGCTTACAAATGGGGCTGTAAGATGTAAATGGTGCTGGGTATTAGATACAAATACGCTGATTGTGCAACCACAGTACTACTCCTTGCTTTACCAGCAATCTGGACTGACTGGCGCTGATACAGGTTTTTTTGTATGGAAAGGGTCACCATCATGTATACAGAATATTTATTTAGAGATATTAGAAGAATAATCATTCACGATGACCTCCAGAAATCAGGTACCCACTAGTGTTATGGTCACATAATGGGAATGGTTGTATCGTGTCATACTGGGAGTCCCAAAAGCAAAACAAGCAGAAAAACACTTAAGTGAAGGACAGACAGTGAATGGAGCCTCTGCGTACCTATCAATTGTCCAGATTGTTGCCTCAAAATGTCAGTCTGTTCATCATTTACTTATTTCACATTTGTTTAAATCATAAAAGATTATGAAAGTTTTGGTTTTCTGGCAAGTCACTGGGATGATCTGAGGAATGAAATTAGTAAATAATGTTATACATTTGAGTTTCAGACTTCATATCCTTTAGAAAATGCATTTGAATATATACCCTGTTATTCTAGCAACCTTCAAAGTTTATAAGAGCAATATTTAAAATCTGTCCCTATTTTTACATCTTTGTACCCCCATTATTTCAGGCTTTGTCCTGATTTTTTGGGCTAAGAAGTTGAGAGATAAGAGCCCCTGTAGGCCCACACTATAGCAGTGTGGCTTCAAGGCCATCATACAATGGCTCAGAACTGTCACTTAAGCTGATATAAAATTATAGGAGTAAAAAAACCTCCATGAAGGAACTTTGATGAAAACACATAATGGTGCTATGCTGGTGACCCACTTTCAGAAATAGACGGTCTCTAATAGTTGGCTTAGTTTGATAGGGTAGTCCTTTGTCTCTGTGATTCCTAACATGGTTGTGTGTCTAAGGAGGAAGCTGAGTCACGGGAACATTTCTGGCTGTGGGAGAGGGATGATTAACTTCTGTTTATTACCATAGGATGATTAAAGTGACAGAACTGAATAAAACCTGTGACACTCAAGAATGCCTTAAGAACAGATGTGACATAATATTCATGTTGTTCTTAATGAAATTTACAGCTCTTAAAAAAAACAATAACATGAAACATTCTATGTAATGCAGACTTATAATGGCCTGACCTCACAACTGTTTTTTTATTTATTTTTGAAGGTGCTTTGTTATTGTTTTGGTTCTTGAACATGGCTTAACTGCTTCCTACTACAGCCTTTCACTGGCCCCACACAACGTTTAACAGTTATTAACCATTCTATTTATTTGTTATGTCTTGGTAGAAGATGTAAGTTTGTTTTAGAAGGTAGAAGTACTCAGAGCCACACATGACACTTACCAGACCTAGTACATTGAATTACAATAACTAGATACTTTCATAATGATTTATACACTCACACACTCACACACACACACACACACACACACACACACACACACACACACACACACACACACACACACACACACACACACACACACAAACACACACACATATAAATAAAATGACATTCTGTATGTAGCTTTAATACAGGAAATGTCAGAGAATCTCAATTAAATGGATCCACCACTGGATAGGCAAGCTAGTATAAATATAACATGTATCTTCAGACTACATAGGACACCATGAGCCCACCATTAAGTAAGTCAGAAATGGGACTATCAATCTGGAATCATAAATAGAAAGAATAAGGGTACGTGAACAGCTGAATGGAGAAGAACAGGGTAAAGGGGGAAGGTGAGGCAATGCAGTGATATTCATGTCCTATGTATGTAGGCCACTGCAACTAGCATGCAAAGCCAGTTATGTCACTTGAATATTTAACCAATCATAAGCTTGGACAACAGTAGGGTCTCTGTAGTCCTATATGATATCAAAGCCAGGAGATGTGAGCAGCTGTGTAAACAAAGTCATTGACTGCTAGTAAGATCCATTCAGATTATCCTGTCTGCCCACTTGACTGATATTTTTTGTTATCACTCTTCCTGATGACATACCCAATGTCCCTGTGTACTAGAGTCCTCTTTTTATACATCATAAATGCACTTAAATATTTTATTATTTTTAGCGTCTTTGTGGTTTAGTAATGGTTTTCTCAGCACTCTCATCCATCAAGAGACTGGTAAGCTGCACCAGTAATACCCTGTGTGAACATGCCCTCACACCACCATAGTTGGCAGAACACTTTGTTGCATAGGTGAGGCAGATTGCTGTGATCTACAACTCATAGCCAGTGAAGGGGCTTTGTCTTCATGTGATCAGATTCATAGGTTCATAGGTGTGTACTAGGCTAACAACCCTGGAGCCTATATAAGCCTAGCCCAAGAAGATTCCCTGGCATCATGCCGTCCAAAGTTAGTTCCCAGTGCCCCTGTTAAGCAAGGCCACTGAAGTGCTCCCCGGGATGAACTTCTTATTGCTTATCCACAAATCATGATTTCTCTTAAAGAGGGCCAGTGAAGTGCTCTGCTTGACGTGAATGGGAAGTTTGTTCCAGAGTATGAGAAGTCTCTGGGTTAGGAACCTGTCCCTCCAGCGTGTTCTGTTTATTGTGGTAATGAGGTTTAGGTCCCTGGATTGTATGGCACAGAGGGATTGGGATTTTTTTAGGTGCAGCATGTCTAGCAGCTCTGGGTCAGACATGGCTTTATAGGTCAAACAGAGATCGCCCCTAAGTAGACGATAAGAGATAGAGTATAGCTGGAGTTTTTTGAGTCTGTCCATATAGGGCATGTATCTAAGGCCTAAGATCCTCTTAGAGAGGTATTTTTGTGGCCTTTCCAGTTGTTGTAGGTGTCTAGTAAGGTACGTACCAAATGGGGCATTGTATTTTATAATAGGTCTAATGATGGACGAGTAGAGAGGGATTATGACCTCTTTCTTCCTGGATGAGAAACCTTTTGTAATGAGATGTGCCACATAGAAGGACTTTCTGACTACAGTGGCAATGTGGTTATCAAATGAGAGGTTGCTGTCAACCTGCATCCCCAGGTCTCTTATCACACCCTTCGGTGTTTAGTGGACTACCACCTGTGTGGTAGTTCATGGGCACCGAATTTTTCCCAAAGGAAATGACAATGCACTTTTTGGCATTGAGCTTAAGGCCATGGTTCTGGCACCAGTCACTGGTGTCAAGTGAGGCCTTTTTGTAGAATGTCTACATCAGCTGGAGAATCAATAATGGCTCACAGTTTGCAATCATCACTCAAACTTGGTCAGCCAGAGTCCCTTTGTTTTGGCTTGAACTTGGTCGGTAGTCAGATTTGGAGTCCACCTCTTTCACAGTGTGGGTTCTATCAGTGAGCCAGTTGGCAACCCATCTTATGACATAGGGGTTTATACCTAGTTTAGTGAGTCTATCTATGATTCCTGAGTGAGGGATGGTGTCGAAGGCCTTGGCAAGATCTAGGTAGGCTGTGTGAACTACCTTGCCTTCATTCACAGCTCTGGTGACGGACTCGAAGAAGTCTATCAGGTTGAGCAGGCATGATTTACCTTTCACAAACCCAAACTGCATGATGTCCAGAATTTGGAGATTTCCTATGTCCTTATTTATAATGTCCATGACGATGCGCTCCATAGCCTTACGTATCAGACTCGTCAGACTAATGGGGCAGTAGTTCCCTTTACTCCCTTTGTGGAGTGGGATGACCGTAGCAGTGTGCCATTTGGTAGGAACAAAGCCTGAAATGAGGCTGTGATTGAACAGGGTACTTAGGTGTGGTGCCATTTCACTTTGTAATTCATGTAGAACACAGCCATAGATATTATCAGGTCCCATGGAAGCTGGCTTTGGACAGTGTGGTTTTTACCTGTGTAGCTGTGATAATAGGGACTTGGCATTCCTCAGGTATTGTGATAGACCCTTTAGGGAGTGAAAGGGGGGTAAAGTTTGCACAGAACCTGTCGGCCAATATGTTGGCAATATAAGTTGGTTCTGTATATGTATTGCCATTGTGCTGCAGGTCTGAGTATTGCCATGTAGATTCTTAACATAACTATAGAATGTATTGTGGTTGTCTTTAGAATCTGCAGCAATTTTGTTTTCATAGCTAGCTTTAGAGGATTTGATGATGGATCTCATCTTTATGCTGAAGCTAATTCGGGAGTTTTTCCAGTCTTGGGAATTCACCATTTTTTGCAACAGTTTTTTCCTCCTGTTGTAGAGTTTTTTTATGGTGGAAGCCCACCAGATTAGCTTCCTTTTTTTGGAGGCGAGCATATTGGTTCTGTTTGGTATGGCCCATTCCATGCACCTGTGTATGTGCTCATACAGTGCATTGGTGTATGATTCAGCAGTCATGCACCTATTTTCCATTTGCATGGGTGTCATGACGTTAGCCACCTCTGTTTTTAGAAGCCCAAAATTGGCTTTGGAGAAGTTTTTTACAGTACTCTCCTTTAGGGGGGTGAGGGTGGGATGTGGATATCCATGGTGATTAGCTTGTGGTCAGATCTGACCAGGGAGGAGTTGATTACTGGTGTAGTGCAACGGTCACCCATGTTAGTAATGACCAGGTGAAGGATGTTTCTACCCCTGGTGGGAGTAAGAATGAGTTGGTCCAGGGCGTTGGATCTAATGAATTCCAGAAAACGTTGAGCAAGTATGTTGGTACATGAGTCATTTTCCCAGTTAATGGAGGGGTAGTTAAAGTGTCCCATTATAAGGGTACTGGGTTGTACCCTAATATTTTCCAGTGTGTTTAGGAATGTAGAGTGGGAGTCTTGGGACATGGTGGGGAATCTATAGCAGGCTACAACTTGGATTGCAGTTTTACACAGTGTTAGTTGTACCTGAAGTATCTCTGATGCATTATGTTGGGCTACTAGTCTGGAGGTGTGCATATCCTTTATGAATATGGAGACACCACCACCTTTAGTGCTTCGATCCAGGTTTAGGGGCCGAAAGGTGTGGTATTGTATGATTTCTTTTTTCTACTTGTTTATGTCTGCTATCTGTTTAACCATACTATGTTTGAAGTCTGGAACAAAATCCCAACACACCTAACACGGATAGATAACTTGAACAAATTCAAATCATCACTTAAAATCATCTAATTCAAATCTGACCATGCTTTTCCTGCTCACCAGCATAGTTCCCCCCCTTCACCATTTACTGTGTTAGTACTCCAACTCTTTCTTCAAAATACTGCACTGGGTACTGTTCCAACCATGTCATGTAATTTTCTCTATTATTTTGTTTATTTACATATCTTGTAAACTCTTATTTCCCATTTTATGGCAACAAACACATGCATATCACATAAATTATCGTTTCATTTTTGTATTTAAAATGTATTATGCATCTCCATACATCATGTTGAATATGCTTTTCAGTTTGTACTTTATCCTACAAGTTATGTACTTCATGTGCAAATTTCTGTGGAGCTTTAATTTTCGTACCTTCACTAAAAATGTACTTGTCCAGTAGGGCTTTCCTGGTCAGAAATAAAATAATAATTTGGGAAACAAAATTTGTGTTAAAATCAATGTTTAGGAAAAATATCTTTAGATATAGATTTTTGGACGATATTCTAATATTATGGGAAGGGGGGCTTGATAAGGCAGATGATTTTTTGAACTATATCAATGCCAGTACTGATTTTTTGAGCTTTACCAATAAAATTGAGAAAGAAGCAGTTAATTATCCGGACATCCACCTATACAAAAATAGAAGGGATGGATGTTATGAATCATGTATATATAGGAAGCAACCCACTCAAACAGTTATCTGCACTTTGTGAGTGACCACCTCTTTTGGCAAAAAAGAAATTGGGTAAAGGGCCAAATGATTAGAATATCAAGACTAACAACAGATGACAGCAGGTTTAAAGAACAAATGGTAAAGTTAAAGACTATGCTGGGAATAGGGAGTTACCCAACTAGTGTCCTAGAGGGACAGGGGAGTTATGTAACAAGTAGGAGAGAAAATTTTTATCCCCCATTATTGAAAAAACCTGAGAGTTTATTGAATGTTAAGAAGACAGAAGAGGTAACTACTTGCTGTGTGCTAACATATAATGAGGATAGTGTAGAGGTCCGTAAAATGGTGGAAAAGAACTGGAATTGTGTTTTTGGGGCATATGGATTAACTGAAAAACTGGGTAATAAACCAAAAATAGTTTTCAGAAGAAGACCCAATATTAAGAACTTATTTGAAAGGAAGAAAGACAAAGATAGGATTCTATTAGGTAATATGAGGAAATGCAATGGCTGCAGGGAATGTAGGTACATCTATGAATGCAGAAATATAGTGATAGAGGGTCACAACAGAATAATTCCAGTGACAGGGAATTATAACTGTAATACAAAAGGACTTGTCTATGTGGACTTGTGCCAGTCAGGCTGTGCATATTAAAATGGAAAACAAGTTAAAAAGGCGAATTTACCAACACATTTATGCAATTAAGAGACAAAACAAAACAAATGCCTTATTTAGACACAGCATAAACTGTAAGGATTTTAAAACATTCCTCTTTTGTGTATTGGAAAAGGTAGGTAGACAGGAGAGGGGGGTAATTGGCCCTGTTTTTTAGAATACAGGGAAACACAGTGGCAAGTTTTGTTCAATGCCACAGTTTTTCCTGGTATTAATGACAGGATTTCTCTAAGGAGCTTGATTCATTTAAAGACAGATGAGAGTAGACAAAAATGGTTTAAATGGTTGAACATAGAAGCAATTAAGTTAGTATCTAATATATGTATTGTTATTTATAAATATATTTTCTTAACAGATGAAATTTTATTATATATGTGTTTTTATAGGAGAATTTTTCATGTATTATACACAGCTATATATTTTTAAAGAACATATTAATGTGTTTTTAACTTGAGAGCACACTTAACTAATTAATTCATTTAAGTTAATTGATTGTGATTAATCAATTGAATTGTATATAAAAATGGGGGGAAGTGTGTAAGGTTTTGTATCTGATAAAGTTCCGTTTGTATTGAGTGTGAATAAAGGGAACGAAAGCGCTTATAACCTTACCCTGCCTGGTATCTGGTTCTTTTCAAGGAGAAGGTATCTTGTGACATTTTTGTTTGATTATTTGCTTTTATGTGTTTTACTATTGTGATATCAAAAATAAAAATAATAATAAATACATTGTAGTTGTAGTTCCTTCCAACACCTGTTAGTGGTCTGAAGGTCTGAACTAAAGAAGGGAAAGAATCCTCCCGAACTGTGGCTGACTGTTGAAGTTAGTGGTTTTAAGGCCTAAGCTAAAGCAGGTATTATTTTTATTTTATTTATTCAGAGCTTTTTAATTGCATAAGATCACCAATGCATTAAATACCACTTTGCAAGACAGACCTGAAACTTTGGTATTGTTAACTGACTTGCTCCAGTATTGCTTTTCTTGCGTATAGTGAAGTTGTGAATCAGATTCAGTTCTTGAGTATAGCTTAATTGCAGTATTTTACCTTAACTACTAAGTGCATTTTATTTATTTTTGTTGGTTAACTAAATAGTTGAGCTGATCAAAAAATATCTGTGTTAGTCATGAATCCAGGTTTTACAGAAATATGCAGCATAGATATTTCTCTTTGGCATACATTTGTACACATCTGAGAGTTACTTGTATAATCAGAACTGGTTGCAGAGTTGAGCACTGTCATGGTACAAATCACTACGTGAGGCAGTTGTGCATTTAGAGTGCACAACAGCCTAGAATTTGTTATACAGATTATGCAACATTTATTTTAATATAACTTCACTTCAAAGAACTAATACAACTGAAGAAAGATGTGGGTTCAGTTACAGGATAGAAAATATACAGTAATATCAACAATGGGCTCACTACTGCTGCAATCTTTGTAATTTTGACTACGGCATTAGAACCTATGATACACAACTTATTTGTCTCCATGCTGAAAAGCATAACTTTGAGCAAAATACTACTACTTGGTTTAAAAAACTGCCTTAGTAATAGGACTTGTTGACGTCGGAGTCAGTACAGAAAACTCTCAAAGCCATCTCTCCTGCTTGACACCTGTGCACTAGATAGCTCAGCTCTGCTGTAGGGTTCGGATCTGAGGCAGGTCAGGTTGGGGGAGGGTCTTACTTCATCTTGTCATGATGGAGTAGGAGTCTCTTTGGTCCTGATCTCTGCTTTGACATTTGAAACTTTTGAAAGATGCTTGCTAGGGCAAGAGAAGAGGAGCTTTCCAAACATTTGGCTCCATACCATATTGTTTTGGATACTTCATCTGACTCCACAAGTCCTCATCAACAGGGACAGTCATCGTCCTTTAGCCTGGGGGCTGCTCACCATGTGAGTCCCCTGTCTTATTCTGACCTGACTCTGGAAGTCTAATCAAGGTAGGGTGCTAGGAAACAGACATGTAAGAGAAGGCATTTAGATTCCTCTCCAGAATCAGTCACTGAAGACACAGACTTAGATGACAGCGATGGGTTCCCCAAGATCTCCTTTAGAGGACATCACTTTGGTGACATTTTGGAATCCATGAAGAAGTGAGGGGTTTGATCCACTTATTATATGCTCATGTCTTAGGAGTCTATGTTTCACAAGGCTTTTTGAAGCTGGCTCTTCTACCTTCTTGGTGGTACTGCCTCCTGATGCACTCATAGACCTGGTAGATCAGCACCTAAAGATAGAGCCCACTGAAGCAAAGGTTCCCCCAATAGCTGCCATGCTTGTGGCAGCAGCCACTAAAAAAGAGCTGTCTGAGAAGAGTACATCTGTTCATCTGCTAAGAGGGAATCTAGACCATTGGACAGATTTGGGAATTGGACATATGCTTTAATCACTTCAAAACTTAAAGTGCTGAACTGCCTGATCAACATCGCAAGCTTCCAGAGGGACCTGACAAAGGAGCCCACCAAGTCCCTCTCATCACTAGTCATTGGACATTCATAAGACAGTGGAGTCCCAGTTGGCTGTCTTACAATCAGTGTCTAATGTATCCAAGTGTCTGCTTTCCAGTGTACCAGCATAACCATCCAATGGCATGTCTGGATGCGATGTTGTGACTTTGTGGAAAAATTCAAGATATCCTTCCTTAATGCTCCATTTGATGGCTCAACACTCTTTGGGACAAAAGTTAAGGAAACTCTCACCACAAATGAGGAGGATAGTAAAGACCGTTTCTGCTATTAGAATCCACTTCTCCACCACTCAGAGACCCTTCTCCAAGAATCAGAGAGGTGGTAAGAAAATGTAGTTCAGAAAATCTCAAGGGTTCAACCAGGACAGTTCTGTAGACAGGTCCTCCTAAGGCAAATAAGGAACAGTTTCAGTGGACTTCACCCTAGAGGTAGAGGCAAACTGTAGAATCAAGGCTTTCATGGTCCCTTTTCCAAGAAATAATTTCCGCTGTACTGAAGGGTTACCCAACTTCCGCACTCTGGAGGCAGTTGGGGGGCATTTATCATTGCACCATGATGTCTGGCAGGCCATCACATCAGATTCTTGGGTGCTATGGATAATAACCAGAAACTATGCAATACCCTTTGTTTTTTCTTCTTTTAAACAAAGAAAAGGATTCCCACAATACCACCCCATCAGATGGAATGTGCTACAGCAAAAGTCTTAAAGTTGTCACAAAAAGAGTTATCCAACAGGTCCCCCAAAACTAGTTAGAATCTGGAGTCTATTCCCTTTTCTTTTTAATTCTGATAAAGACATGGGCCTAAGGCCAATTTTGGACCTCAGTCATCTCAATCAGTTTGGAAAACATCAAAGTTCCCTATGGTCATGGTTCAGTCCATTCTGCCTCTATTAAGGAAAGACAATTGGATATGCTCGATACATCTTCAAGAGGCCTACTAACATATCAAGACTTCAACATGATTGAGAAGATATCTGTGTTTCTGGCTGGAAGCCAATCATTTCCAGTTCAGAGCACTCCTCTTTGGTCTCACCACAGTCCTTTGAGTGTTCACAAAGAGCATGGCAGTCCTGGGTGTTCCCATACTTAGAGACTGGCTCCTCACCACACCAACCAATGGTCTTATACTCCAGCAAAGGGATCTCTTGCTCCAATTTCTCCAGCATTTGGGGATCACAGTCAGTCACTTCAAAGGCAAATTGATACTCAAACAGCAAACAGAGTTCAGTGGATGCTACTTGAACATGAGCAACCAGATAACTATCTACTCTGCCAGAATCCAGAATAGTTTATCTATGGCAGAGAGCCTTGCAAGTTCTTCAACCAACTGCAAGGCTTATCCTTTGATTGCTAGGAATAATAGCTTCCACAATAATGCTAGTTCTGCTAGCATGCTACCACATGAGAATTCTTCAATGGACACTTTCAGTACAATGGTTCCAGAACCTTCATCCTCTAAAGCACAGATTTGCCCATCATTGGTGTGCAGGTTGACTTCCACAACTCTCCTATAAGGTCGACCTTTTCTCCCATTTATGCTTCCCTGCTAGGGCGGGGTGGGGCCTTTAGAAGGGAAGACTGTTCATGGTTCATGGTCAAACACAGAGGCCACTCTCCACATCAATTTCCTGAAGGTGAGGCATTCCTCCTAGCATTGCAGGCCTTGCAGGACTCTCACCCCAGGGTTGTGGTTTGCTTCCAGGTGAACAACATGTCAGTAGTCTGGTACATCAAAATGTAGGGTGGCATCTGTTCAGATCCTCTATGCTGAGAGGCCTTGAGAGTGTTGCAATGGGAAATATCTTCCCAATGCTTTCTAATAGCAATGCATATTCCAAAGACTTCCAGTGTTTTAGCAGACAAGCTGAGCAGATGCATCCTACTGCCTCAAGAGTGGTCACAAAATCAAACCGTGGTGAATCAGATATTCATCAACTGAGGTAAACCAAGCTGCAGTCTTTTGTTGCTTTGTACCTAAACTACAGATGCAGTAGTTATTTCTCTCTAATCTCTCCGCAGGAATAATCACTCAGGGATGCTGTAGTCCACAGTTGGCCTCCAGGTCTTCTATATGCCTTTCCCCCTTTCCTCCAACATCAACGTTTGTTCAAAAAGCAGTAAGGTGCAAAGCCAAGGTAATCCTCATTGCCCCTTCCTGGCCTCAACATGTGTGCTTCCCCTTCCTCTGGAATAATTTACTATATCCACAGTGGACAGTGTTCCAGATCTTCTGACTCAGTCTTCTGGGCAGCCTCACTCGAATCCAGAGACACTGAAGCTAACTGCATGGTTACTCCAATTGTAAAGGTGGCCAGAGAAGCCAGGCTTTCCAATTAAGTGGTTCATATTTTCTTTACCTCTCACAAATCAAGCACCAGGAAAATTTACCTCAGCAAATTGAAGAGATTCTCTGGACAGCAGCTGAAGGGATAAAGCCCTTTTCAGCTCTACTTCCTTCTATCCTAGATTTCTTGTCAGTCTTTTTCCAGAAAAGTTTTAGTTTTTAAACAAAGTGCAGATAGCTGCCATTTTTAACTTCCATGTTGGACACAATCAAATGGCTATAGCCTCTCTAAAGATTTCAAAGGCATTTCTGAAAAGAACATTGTTATTGAGAGTCCTCCCATAAGGAATTGTATCCCTCCACGGGGAACAACTGGCATGCTTCAATCATTAACAAAACCTCGTTTTGAACCAGCAGCTTCAGCACACTTAAAGTATCTTTTTTTGGAAGACCATGTTTCTTGTGGGCATCACTTTACCTAAAAAGATTTCTGAATTACAGACACTTTCTTATAAACCTCTTTGCTTGATTTTTCATAAGGATAGGTTTCTTTGAGAATGACTCCTACTTTCATCCCAAAAGTGGCATTCAAAATGAACATTAATCAAACCATTAATGTGCTAGTATGTTTCCCATCATTTTCTAATAAAGGAGAACATACTCTGCATCTGATAGATGTCCACAGACAGCTTAGATTTTTACCTCCATAGGACTAAAAATTTCAGAAAATCTGATCAGTTATTTTTAGCCTTTTCTAAAGCCTAGCTAGGGCAGAATGTTTTGAAAGATACATATCAAGGTGGCTGTCTGACTGCACTTGGGACTGACTGTAGCTGACAAACCGAGGGCTGTGGCTACATCGGCTACTTTTATGCACAGCGTTCCTATCAATGAAATCTGTGCTGCAGCAACTTGGTCCACAGTCCACACATTTATTACTCATTATAAACTGGATGTATAGTCAAGGTTATATATATCTTTCGGTTCCACCATTCTCAGGAAAAGCCATCCTTAATACCTTCTGTGCCAGCTAGGGAATCTGTTCCAAAGGTTGAATTCGAAGAAAAAAGCCAGCATTGGATATGAAAGTTATGTACTCACCATAATTATACATCCATGTGGTTTTCTTTTCATCTGGTTCAACGTCCCTCCCTCCTTTCCACTTCCAAGTTTTTTCCCTGGTAGTCCTCTTTGATCTAATTAACTTAACTTAACCAGGAACCTTGTAATTTCACAACCTCAGCTGGTTGATTCTTCAGGTTATAGTCTGATATAGGATTCATTTGTTATATTCTATGAGGTGATAAACACTTTGTTAGCTGATAAGTAGGCAAACTGGATATGAGGTATTTGGTGAAAGAGAGGGAATTATGGGTAATGGAGCAGTCGGAGCCTTGGAGCCACAGTTTCTAAAGGCACTTAGGTTGGATTCAATAATCCAAAGGTTGAAGTGGACAAAAAGAAGACAGCATGAACCTGTCATTATGATGAGTACTGTTTTTTTATTTTTATGACATTACGTTACATTGTGGCAAAATATATTTGCGAAATTGGATCAGGATTTGCTGAAAGTTATTTTGTGGCACTGCAAAATGGTTGGAAGGTATTTTGACACATTAGCATAACTGGAAGGGGAGAGAATCCTTTTTGTTGATTATGATGAACTCCATATTGTAAAAGACACTGTAAGAACAAAGGTGCATTTAGCTATTCTGTGCTCTGGGCCATCCTGGGATCTAGCATCCCACCTCAGCTTTAACTTGAGGAGCTCTTCAGACTTACAGAGCAAAAATAAATAAACTTCTCGTCTCTCTTTTTAAAGTGCAGTAAACCACTTGCTGCATTTCTGGCAAGATATACAGAGCGTTTGGTTCTAACCTCAGACGAGAATAATATCATCACTGAGGAGCTTTTGGACATGAACAGCAAAAATAAAAAAAAAACTCTTATCTCTCTTTTTAAACAGTAGCAAATGAGCTGCTAGATTTTATGCCTTCCACACACCGAATGCTCATCACTTCAGGTCTGACCTGAGTCAAGTGCAATACCAGCATTAAAATGCTGATCATGTCTCCAAACCTTTCCTTGCAGGGAAACTGCCCCTTTTGCCCCACCCTAGCTTCACCTCTGTGTGAGAATGAGGAAAAAGAAGATCTACATAAATTGGAGGAATGGTTAAGAACATGGTGGCTAAGAATCAGAGTAGAAATTTCTGTGCATTTAGGGTATAAAAACTGAAAATGTGAAGAGTCATACCAGAATGCTTAAAAGCAGCCAGTGTCATGGACAGACCAAATTGTCTTAATCATAAGAAAGCAGGCAGGGATGCTCAGTATAGGAAACTTGGGTCTATATTAGAACACCGAACATTAAAAATGTCGAGTGTTATAATATCGAACCCTACCACTCAAAAATACTAAACATCGAAAATTCAGAACAGTGAATTTTTTCCTAGGGAAAAAAATTGCTGTTCCAAAACACATACACACAACACAAGCACACCAAGCAAACAGCAATCCACACACATATACCTAAACTCTTACACCTAACTCTACACTAAACTATACACACACCACTAACTGTCCACTTACCTTAACCCAAACCCTAACTCTAAGGTCCGTCACTGTTGCACACTCACCTCACCCGCGCCCTAACCCTAACTCATCTAACCCGCCCTAACCCTCACGTCCACACATTCGCACACATACCTAATCCACACCCTAACCCTAACTTACCTAACCCGCACTCAATCGCACACTTACCTGAACCCGACTCGTAACTTTCCACTAGAGTCCTGAAAATACCGAAGCAACAGAAACGGACAACCGAATTCTTTCCCTAGGAAAAATTTGATTTTCTGTTTCTTCGATATTTTCAGCATTCGCTGAAAACTGGTCAATATTAGAACACTCAACATTTTAAATGTTCGGTGTTCTAATAGACCCATGAAACTTGTAATGTCTTGCTTGGAGTAGTGTTTCCATGTTTCTATTGATGAGTATTATGCATAGATGCAGCTTTAAAGAAATACATAAACAAGATGTAGGAGCTGAGTGAATAAAGAGCCTCGCTTTATAATATTCTGTAAATGTTTGAAAATGTGTGAATTGAGTCATAAGAATAATGTATTTTACAATTACATATTTTAGAATATTTTTGTTTTAGAAGCAAGGAGGATGACACAAAACTGAGGGAAATGTAGGGTAGCATTTTTCCCTGAAAAGTGAAAAGTGTTTGGGAAGTACTACTACTAAAGGTGGGAACACATTCATTGACACTTTTCAGAACTCCACTGTGCAATCATATGGGTAGAATAACAACAGAAATGTGAAGATTTTTTTTTTTGAGTAGGATGCATATCATTTGGTTTTCTGTATTCTTTGTTGGGGAGAGGTTATTTAAGATAAACCCATTTTTATGGCATAAGTGATGACAGAAATTGGTTTGAAGGCAGAGGCATATTGCATTAGTGGCTCACATACACCTAAATGTGTTTTGTGTATGGTTTAGTGTGTGGTTAAGAAAAGAGAATTCATTAGTTCAGGCAGAGAGTAGGTAGTGCGCAGGAAGAAAGGCTTGCCAAAGAAATGAAAGAGACAAAAAGTCACAGTAGTGAAGTATGAAGCCTCATTTTGTCAGTGTGAAGAGATATTAGAAAAAAATGAAAGCTATTTTTTTCACACAGCTGTTTGAACAGCACTTATTTGTTGATTTATAGTGTTTCACTTAAATGGATATAGGTTTTCACGGGCTAAGAAATGAAAAACAAGATGCCTGCATCGACAAGTAATTAAAAAAACATAGGCTGGAGATCATTAAATGTATTAACCTACTATGTGGCTAAACACTGACTTAGGACAGTGGTTTGGGTCATTCGTGTGAAGAAGTGAACAAAGACCGGTAACAGAACCTAAATAATGAGTGTGATAACACAAATATAAAAGTAATGCAGACTCCTTGATCCACCTAGACAGATGCACATTTTTTACCTTAATTCTGTGTCCAGTATGGAAATCTGTATACCTAGAATTGTGAGGCTCTTAAGTGAGCCAACTAAAGTTTTGTAGCACCTCCACCCAAAATCCATTGTCATAATATTTACAGGGGTATGACAGGGATTTTAACTTACTTAATAGACGTAAATAGCCCAAGAAGAAAAGAATTTTAAGAAAAGAAGGATACACACGTAAAATGGCAAATAGTAAGAGATGCAGATGATGTTTACTCAGAGAAGGCAGATGCCTCACACAGCTTCCCAACAGAACTGGCTGGGCAAGACATGTAATTGAAAAAGTAATATTTATGCTGAACAGAAAGAGTGAGACATAGGTAAATCAAAGATGAAACTATGCAGAGTTGTAGTTCTGAAAGCATTATGTACAAGGTAGATCACATTGTTCTAATCTAGAATCAGCTTTATTGTTTTAGCTTCTAACTTCAGGTTATAATCCTATATTGATCATGAAGAGATACACAAATAACTTGCTAACATCTATCCCAAGGAGCAACACAGAACTGTGAACAAAAACAAGACAAAACACAAAGATACACTTTTCTTGTTGAGAGGAGCACACTCCACCACACTGTAGCCCTTTGCATCCCAAGTCAATACTCATCACCTCTGAGAATGTAACACATTTGAGGAGGTTTCATTTTCCAACCCTGGCAACCTCTATAAACATGGTAACTCTGATATAAGTGCATCACAGGTGCACCTAGTTGTTTTCCTGCAGATATTCTGTTTTTTCCCAGTGTTTATACTGCAGTCATAAAGCTATTTTTGCAGTTGTATGTCTCCATTGCATCACATCCTGTACATCCATACAACTGTTTTCCATTCTTTTTAGATATCTGTATGTGCCAGACCATCCCCTCAGTATATTTGTTTATTTAGGTTTTTCTGTTTATTAACTATGAAGTTCAGAATGGGCAGTAACTATTTTCACTGAAGGCCGAAGAAGGAAAGCACCAGTTAATCATGATCATTTAAGACAGTCCAGTGGGCAGATGTTTCCACAAGTACAAACATATGAGATTGGTCATAAAATTATTGCAGAACATGTGTTGTTCTACACAGTGTACTCTGTCCAATCATTAAGCTAGTAAAATGATGAAAGGCCTAGCGAGCATTCATTCAGAGATCTGTGAACATTTCAGACTTATGCAGGCATAAGCTGTAGAGGTATTTGCAGTTTTGCACAAGTAAAGAATAAGGTGAAAAGAAAAAAGGGATCATACCTCTCAAGTGTCCAGATTTCCTCAAAATGTCCAGATTTTTGCCTCCTGTTTTTGGTCTGGCCCTCATAATTTTTTTTCCTGGATTTTTGTGGCAGATCAGTGAGAACAGACTTCATTAAATTATGACAGGCATTTGAGATTCAGACTTCATATCCTTTAGAAAATGTATCATAACACAAAATCTTTTATTCTAGCAACTTTCTAAGTTTATAAGAACAATATTTGAAATGTATCCCTTTTGTGGGGCCTTCTTCCCCATTGCTTTTTGTTTGTCTACATTTTATGTATTAAGAAGTTGAGAGGTATGAAGGGGATTTATTACGAACTGGACAGACTGATTAGTGAGATTGCAGGAAGTTTGTAAAGAAGTGAGGACAGATTTTGCATTTTGTCTTAAGCAGGAACAGAGTCTGTTACAGTATAGATGCTGAAAAACTGTCAGTTTAAGGGGACCCGTTCAGTAACTTGACTGATTTTCTAAAGAATGAGGTTTAAGACCTTACACAAAGGAATCTCTGGCTTACTTGATCTTTTTGATGTTGCTGTCTATGTAGCTTTTCTGTGTGGCTTTTTTATCTGTTGTTTTGATTCTTATTTGGGATATTTTGCAGTCACCCCTAGTGTTATGGACATCAGGTATTCTTATAAGCTGGGTCTTATCATAGAGCAGCCGAACTACCCACATATGCTATACTGATGATTCCATAAAAAATGACAAAACATGTCTACAGCTAGTGTGGTTTGCTTTTATTTGGCCTGAGTGGATCAATAAATACTTGTAAAACATCAGTGAGCATTTAGAATTCATGTACCTAAAACAGTTGTATGTCCTTGAGGGGTTTTGTATATATCCCATGGACCTTCTTTCATGAAAGTTTAAGACATCACGCAGTGCATGATCTGGTTTACATGGGTGTTTTTGTTCTTCTTGCCTATGTGTTTTTTTCTGTATGGCCTTTCTAACTATTGCTTTGATTTTCCAAAGATTTTTTTCCCCATAAGTTATAGGCTACTTTTGTACAAACTGAGTCATGAAATCTATTGTTAGTGTATGAAGAATGAGTCAAAATTACATTATTTGCCTGATGTTTTGCAAGTGAGTATGCTTGATTGGTGAAGAATAAGCAGAACTTTGTCAGGAGGACAAAAAGAATGAATGGGGGAATCTGTGAATGCGCAATGTTTAATCTTTGCCTGAAATCGAGTCATTGTAGGGATCTAATGGAAGGATACTGAGTGTGATTTTGATAACCTGAAATAATAGCCATTCTTAAATATTTTCTCACTGAGAAGCTGACGTGTAGTCTGTATGCTATGTATCTATGGAACATGACATGTAGTCTATGTGCTATGTATCTGTGGAAAATGACATGTAGTCTGTGTGCTGTGTGTCTGTGGAACATGACATGTAGTTTGTGTACTATATATCCATGGATCACGGCACCTGTTGTCTGTGTGCTATGTTTCTCTGAATATGGCATTTGTAGTCCATGTACCATGGTATGTTTAATTTGTGCTATGTATCTGTAGAACATGGCAATTGTAGTCTGTATCCTTTGTATCTGTGGAACATGGCATCTGTAGTTTGTGTGCTGTGTATCTGTGGAACATTGCATATTGTCTATGTGCTATGTACCTGTGGAACAAGCCATATATAGTCAGTTTACTATTTATCCTTAGTACATGAAATGTATAGTCTGTGTGCCATGTATCTGTGTAACATGACATGTAGTGTGTGTACTATATATCTGTGAATCATGGTATGTGTTGCCTGTGTGTTATGTATCTGTGAACATGGCACTTGCAGTCCGTGAATTATGGCATGTGTAGTCTGTATGCTATGTATCTGTGAACCATAGCATGTGTAGTCTGTATGCTATGTATCTGTGGAACATGGCACGTGTAGTCTGTATGCTATGTATCTGTGAACCATAGCATGTGTAGTCTGTATGCTATGTATCTGTGAACCATAGCATGTGTAGTCTGTATGCTATGTATCTGTGAACCATAGCATGTGTAGTTTGTATGCTATGTATCTGTGAACCATAGCATGTGTAGTCTGTATGCTATGTATCTGTGGAACATGATATATAGTCTGTGTGTTCTGCATCTGTGGAACATGGCATGTATAGTCTTATGTTCTGTGTATCTGTGGAACATGATGTGTATTCCGTGTGCCAAGTCTCAGTCAAACTTTATTTTCTCTGTGACTGACTGCCATTCTTCAGGTTGTCCATCTCTGTCTTTCTGAAAGAGAGGGGCTTCTATTGCACCTGATCTCCTGAATCAGTGAATGAACTGTGGAGTAGATAATCTGAAACCAAGCTATGCCATGAACTAGTGGATTTGACATACTAATTTGAACACAAAGACAAATCTCTGGAGTTGTACTATCATGGTTGTGTGGCTTAGAGGGGTAAAGATGTATGATCCAGGTAACCTGTCTTTGACTAGAGACCATTACTGCCTCACCTTCCTAGGGGGAGTGGAGTAGTGTGTCTGTTGCATCAGGTACTAGAGGGATGTCAGTCACTGGTTTGGGGGATTCATCCTATGTTAATATTAGGAGGTGGTCTGGGGATAGGCAGAGGGCTGCTCATAGGAAGACTCCTAAGGGTTAGCATTAGGGCAGTCCTGCCACTGCCACATTTGTGAGGTTGGATGAGAGGGAGTGAACATGTTTGATTACCTACTAGTGCCTGACGCTCACCTTGGCTTTGATAGAAATTATTCTATAGACTTCTACTCTAGTCAGGACGCTGATGGGCTGTAGGATGTCAGTCTGGCTAGGAAGTGAAACACGCCGCAATATTTTATTCAAAAAATAAAATAAAGATAACTATATTAATGTAAATAAAAGCCTCTGAACATATCAATCTCCAGCTTCAAGGCTGTAACTCTTCAAGTAATATTTTATTTGGCTAAGGGCAAGTATAATGTTCCAGAAAGCATTGCTCTTGTGTTGGCAAACTTTTAAGTGCAGTACTTTTAAAATGTGGGATTTGGAATGCATTGGAAGAATATTGATTTTAAACTCCCCGTACCATTAACAAGGCTGCTGTATATTTACAGCTAGAAACAATAGAGTGCTTTCTGAATTAAAGCATACAATGCCATTACATGCATTTCAGTCTGTAGAAATATGGACCACCATCCCTTAAATTACAGTAGTGCCCTTCAGCTTTATAATTGGAGATGTCCCTCTCCTGCCTGTAAACTTCACTTGTCAACACTAGCAGTAAGGGCTAGGATCAGGGCATTTTAGGTTATCTATTAGAGCCCAGGCTCATTAATAATTTTTTTGTCTTGTTGATGAGAGAACATTGTGCACAGTGTGTGTGTGTGTGTGTGTGTGTGTGTGTGTGTGTGTGTGTGTGTGTGTGTGTGTGTGTGTGTGTGGAGGGGGGGGGCAGAAGGCTAAAGCATAATCTGAAACAGAGCAGTAGTGGAGCTACACAGAAAGTCTGATCTGAAGAAGATATGAAATTGTAGCATATACGAAATAATGACTTAATAGTTAAGATAAACTGTCAATGCCCACCATCCTACTGACTATGGTTCGTTTATTTACTGCAGTGCAGTTCAGAATAATTCACTTAACCTGAGCAAATTTCCTGAGCCTTTCCAGAAAATAAACTACTCTGTCTAACTGGTATTACTGGGTTGCATAACCGTGGATTGGGGAGATGACAGAAACCAGACGTATCTTAATGAGTGGAAAACATACTGTACAAGGAAATACAACTTTATGGAAAGTAGGTTTGGATGCTTGGTCGTCTCTTCCAATAAACGTATTAATGTTTGAAGTCTTTTAACATGAATAGGATGGCATAGTGGCACATAGCTTGTATTCTAAGAGAGCATGGGATACTTATTTAATTAACTAATTAATTTGATTTTTATTAAGTCGATAAGTGAGCTGGTCTTTGACTCTTTTCAGTAATGACCTGGTCCACAATGTAAAGACATCGAATATCAGCTCACAGATATGTAATTAAAAAAAATTAAGTAGATAGGTTTTGCTAATAATTGAGAAATGATTAACAAAAAACTTTAGTAAAATCCAACTCTAATTTTACACTTTTAACTGAAATGCAATAGACTTGCAATTTACCCTTTATACTACAGCATGTATATATATATATATTAGCTTCTGAGATTGCACAACAGTGGAGACAAGGAAAAACTTCCTTAACCCACTGTTTGCCAGTCTCACAGCAGCACCTCTTACTGGCAGTCACTCACAGGCACATTCAAACACAGTCATGCACATAGGTTTTTACAGCATGCCTCACACATGCAAACAAACTGCCTTCATCTGCACACACAAACACACACACCACTAAAACACATACATAACATATGTAAACACACAAGGTTAAATAACATCAGCAAACAATACCACAGATAAATAAAATGTGATCAGACAAAAAGAATTGATAAGAGTTGGTTCCACCGCTTCTGAGGCTCCCCCTACAATGCTAGAATTACAGATACCCCCAGCTTCTAGAAAGCGCTTGTGGTTGAAGCTACCCGGTTGGTGGTTTCTGCTATTTTGAGTGGAAGTTTGTAAAAAAAATACCATTTAAACCCCTTTACTTAGTTAGTGTAGATTAGGAGACCCTAAGTTCATCACAGCTCCAGCAGACAAGCAATTTTATCTAAAGGAGTTCTGTGGATGCTATGGTAGCGTGTTGCCTAAAAGAAGGAACTGCTGATCCTTTGGCTGATCCTTCCATCCACCTAACAAGGAATCTAGGTAGGTCGGATAGGTACGAAGGCCGGATTTTCCTCAGCGATGTTTTTATTTACCACGCGACCATGCTGAACTATCTGTACCATTTTCACTTCACTTCAGTCTTCAAATTGTTGAAAGTCAGAGGCGAGTGAAATGTTCAAGACAAGAAGGCGGTTTGGGGTTTCCAAGACAAGATGAACACGCCCCCAGCTTCCATATCCAAACTCCATGCGCCTCCATGGCTCGCTTTCTTCACAGCGGCCCGCCGGGAGCAGGCACGCCGGCAGCCTATACCTTATAGGCGCGCTATGCAATGACTATCTGCACGTTGGACCCTTTTGCTTTGTCTCCTTTAAACTCCCCTTTGAGAAAACTCATCTGAAGGTGCGAAAGTAGAAACCCTAGACTGGTCTTGAGACTGATTCTGACCCCTTTCCGCCGCCGAGATCCAAGACAGGCTTCAGGGCTTAAAGACGGAAGCCTTCCCTGACAAGCCTTTCAGCATCCCCTGTAGTTGCCCGACTGCCCATCTTCGGAGGTCGGGAAGATCACTGCCCAGAGCCGTACCGCAGCCCCTCATCCCTGACTCAAGACAAATGGTGCTAGAATATCATTATCGGCTATTCTATCCTTTCTTTTTGCTTTCCAAAAATCCCAAAAAATCCCTTCCCCAGCTCAAAGGGATCTGCTTGGCATTCAGGCAGCTTTGGAAATTTCAAAACTGCTTTGCAGCCCCAGCCAGAAGAAGGATCGAGGAAAGGACTCAAGGTTCTTTTCTTTCGAAAACTCCCAAAACAGCAAGTGCAGAGAATATTTCACCTATTCCCTACTTTAGGCTAACCAGCCAGAGGCCTAGTCCAAGTAAGTTTGGCCGGGACTTCTGTATGACTCCCCCCCCACTGATTCCTGATAATCGCAGTGAAATAGCTCAGAAGGGCTCAGAAGGCATCCTTCCTTGCCATTCCTCCTTACTTGTGGGCTTGACAAGTGTGGTTCCCCACTGCGGAATTTGGACTCTTAGGCAGATGACATAGATCCTTTCACCGCTTCCATCCAACTAGTCTTGATTTTTTCTAGCTGAACTTCCATGCAGGTTCATCTGTTTTCAGTTATACTGTTTACTGTATAAGCTGGGGTTAGCTTAAAACGAGATCTGAGGTAACTCTCACTCAGCATTGTGGGATATAAAGTGCCTCGGCCTCGAGCCGGAACGACCTCTTTAGAGAGTTTTTTGTAGCCCGGGCCTGGAGCCACCCATCCAGCAAGAAGAATGCAGAAGAAGAGGAAGAAAGAAGACAACTAACATGGAACGCTATACAACACTTTTCTATTTCAACATAATGAGCTACCAAAGAGAAAAAAGAAGTAAACAGAGAGAGACAGAGAGAGAGACAGGTAGAGAGAGCGGGAGCGAGAGTAATCATGAGAAAGAAAACACAGCAGTGAGATCAAAAATGGTGTGATACTTTATGCTGGTTTTATCAGTCTAAAAGTTATGTAGAGTATCAACAAAAGTTACTGTATTCTTAAGAGCAGTTACAAGTTTTTAGTCTCTTAAGAACAGTGACTGCAGTTTTATAAAAGGTTTTGGTTAAAGTCTTAGTAGCTGGTCCAGCTTTATAGGATTTTATATGAGCTCTTCTCTATTATAGTTTGTGCCTGCAAATAATCTATTTCTGTGTTTGTTTTAGAAACTAAGATGTTGACCATATCCCAGACTCAGTAGTTCTCTGTTGCATTGAGTTACTACCTTTAA
Source organism: Protopterus annectens (assembly GCF_019279795.1). Lineage (NCBI taxonomy): Eukaryota > Metazoa > Chordata > Ceratodontiformes > Protopteridae > Protopterus > Protopterus annectens. The sequence continues at coordinate 268,709,035 of NC_056747.1, read as the reverse complement.
TCATAGGAATGAGAAATTAAGTTGGAAGCAATTGTCACACTAAAAAAAAAGATGACTGTGCTGTGCATACCATTCAGGGAGCACTATGTAGATTAAAATAAATAAATAAATAAAACTTACTGGTAGACATTAATGATCCTTTTATTAATAATAACTACATGGACTTGAAAATGAGTCTTGTGTACAAATGGGCAGTCAAAGAATTTTTTTTGCATCGGCTGCAGTCGCCTTTAGTCTGTCAGGTCGTCAGTCTATAAAGCAAGGCAGCCGACGTCATTACATCAGTCTTTCTTGCCGTGGAGCCCATAGCAGAAGCAGTTCACACGGGTACTGGTTGGTTGCTACCAGAGTTTAAATTTCAGCTGAAACCATCTAAAGCTAAATACCTCGTTGGGGACCCTTTTTTCTTGTACTAACCGATGTCCGAAAAAGTTAACAATTGTCTCCACTGTGGAAAGCAGATCCCACACTGAGACTTCTATTCTTCCTGTGTCACTTGTTTAGGCCGAGACCACGACGTCCCCCATTGCTGGTTCTGTGCCCTGCTTAATGCGAGAACCATTTGCCATAAAGCTCTTCTTGTAGACAGTTATTTTCGTGATCCATCTTCGCATTCCGATATGGCGTCTGTCAGCCAACAGTCCGTGGATATTCTGAAAAAAACACAGAGATAAAGATAGAGCCAGACCACACAAGGCTAAGCTTTCTGACAACTCTACTGCTAATCAGGTCATCAGTTCTCCGGAATTCAGTGAGGCACTTTTGCAGCCCTTAATGCCCGATTCGCTATCTATGCAGGCCTCTACCGAGACCCTTTCGGAGTTCGGTATGCCTCATAAATCTTCTTCATCTTCCGAGCCTTTGGCTGTCTCTGCCTCGGTTGGGTCCGGAGCCGCAGCACAGGCACCGGCTTCTTAGGTGGACTTTTTCTCTACCAAAGCTAGACAAAAACGACGTCTTCTCATCCAACTACCGTTTCTCTCAGACCGACGGATTCTCATATGCCTAGAAGCCAGACCACTCCTAAAAAATCTGCTTCTAGCCACCAATTTGCTCCTGCTCCACCAACCCAAGCACAAATGCTTAAAATGGTAGAGGATCTCATCTCTCTTATCCGGGGTAATCAAGCCACAACTTCTAAAAGGAAAAGGCACCCTTCTCCAGAAATTATGACAGAACAGGATTTTGAGGAATCTGAGTATTCGGATTTTGAAGAGGAACAGCAACTGCTTATGAGGATTCAGATGTAAAGGAATCTATCCCTTCTGCCTCCCCTCCAGAGGACCTTTCCTTTGGGGAAACCCTTTACACCCTCAGGGAACATTTCCAATAGGAATCTCAAGACTTCCCCCAGTCTAAGAAATGACTTAGAGTTTCTGGGCCTGCCCCAGCACAGACCCCTGGCCATCCCCCCTATTTTAGAAGTGGTGGATCATGTCTTCCATGAATCCAGCTTAGCCCCTGATGCCCTCCCACCTGCTCCCAGTAAACCTGGCAGGTATTACTGAGTACTGGATTCTCACAAATACCTGTACAGAAATCCTGCTGCAGACCCAGAGGTCATTACACAGGGACCTAAAGAAGCTAAGACTAGTTCTGCCAAGAATCCTATTCCTTTTGACAAGGATTCCAGAGCTCTGGACAGATAGGGTAAAAAAGTATACACCTCTTCAACCTTAGCTACCAGAGCACTCAACTGTTAGTTCCATGTGTTAAAATATCAGCAACACACTTTGGAACTGTTAAAACAAAAGATTTCTACCTTTCCTGACTGTGGCAATTCAAAAGAGTTAGCAGATTTACTGCACTCTGCTTGTCAAGTGTCTAAGCACTCATTACACTGTGGATATGGCACCCTACAGGCCTGTAGCAGGGCAGCATGTCAGGATCTGTCATTAGGAGACATGCATGGTTGAAGGAACAACCTCTCCCTGATCATGTCAAGTCTAAACTTATTGACACACTCCTGGATAAGGATCGCTTGTTTGGAATAAAAGCAGAAGAGGTGCTTAAAAAGATGGAAGACAAAGCAAAATCTATGCAAACAGTAAAAGATTTCTTTCAGGTTCAACATCCCAGGTTCAGCAGGAACTTTCCCTCTAAGCACTGGTCTTTCCCTTCACCTAGCAGGCAGGGCCAAGGTAAGCCCTGCAGGGATAGACCATCCAGGCCCCTATCCCAGGTACAGCAGAGAAGCAAACAGTGGACCACTTTCACACCAAAGGCAGGGAGTTCTAAGCCACCCTTCTATGGCAAAACTGACTCCACCTCCCCCCTCTGCCCTCCCCTCACTCACGAAAAACTAGGAGGAAGTCCCTCCCTCTTCAAACAAAATTGGCTATCTGTAACAAAGGACCATTGGGTCTTAAAGATAATTTTTCAGGGTCACAAATTCTCCTTCAGCGAACTCCCAATTCCAAGAGGGTACCCAGACTTACCTCCAAATCAGTCGGCAGAGGCATCGAAACAGGTCCATACTATCATATCCCAGTGGGCAGCACAATCTGTCCCCTCAGAACAAACAGGCAAAGGCTTTTATTCCAGACTATTCCTTGTTCTCAAAAAAGAGGGCACTTGGCGCCCCATCCTGGATCTATCCATTCTGAACACCTCCCTGGTGGTCCCCAGATTCAAAATGCTAACTTTGCAGCAGCTGCTGCCTATGCTGACAAAAAATGCCTGGCTAGTGACTCTAGACCTAAAAGATGCCTACCTCCCCATCCCCATAAGGAAATCCTGCAGGAAATTCCTGTGCTTCAGAGCAGAATCACAACACTTTCAGTTATCTGTGCTTCCCTTTGGTTTATCTACTGCAGCCAGAGAATTCATCAAATGCTTAGCCCCGGCCATAGCATTTTGCAGACAGAGAAATATGCAGATTTACCCTTACCTAGATGAGTGCCTCATTCAGGCAGAGTGCAAAGAAAAGCTGCTCCAGGACCTTCTCTTTGTCAAATCTCTCCTAACTTACCTAGGGTTCACCATTAACAAGGATAAATCAAAGCAAACTCCCACCAGGAAAATCATTTTCTTGGGAGCTCTGCTAGACACAGTATCCCAAATGGCCTTCTTATCCCCAGAAAATCAGAACTTCCTGCCTCTCTACTTTACCCAGCTGGCTTCCAGAAGTCAACTCACTGTGAGGATGTTCCTGCAAGTCCTGGGGTGCATGGCATCTTGCATCATCCTAATCCGTGTGGCCAGGCTTCACATGAGGAAACTTCAGTGGTATCTAAAGAACCTTTGGTGTCAGCACTCTGTCTATAGAGACCTCCCTCCCTCTGATCCCATGTATAAGGGTTGAGTTTCTCTGGTGGGCAGAGGCTTGTGCCAAGAGCAAGGGTCTTCCCTTCACCCTCCGCCCTACCGGCCAGACCATCACCACTGATGCCTCAGAAATTGCTTTGGGCACTCACCTAGCAGGCAGGTGCACCCAAGGTCTTTGGGATGCCCAGCACCTTCCCTTACATATCAATCAGAAAGAAATTATGGCAGTACAAAAGGCTCTGACATCCTTCAAACCTCATCTCAGGCCAGGGTGTCTCCTTATAGAAACAGACAACACCACAGTAATGTGATATCAACAAACAGGGGGGAATCCAATCTTACCCTCTGTGCAGGCTAGCCATGAACCTCTGGCTGACAGCCGCCTTCATGGGTCTACACCTAATTGCCCAATACCTACCAGGGGTCAACAACACCCTGGCAGACCACCTACGCAGAAACTTACTGGATCCCCATGAATGGCAGCTCCACAGGGAAATCTTTCTCCAAATCACTCAGGAGTAGGGGACTCTGGAGGTGGATCTCTTTGCTTTGCCCATCAACCACCAGCTACAAAAGTTCTGTACTAGGGTGTATCACCTCCTTCCGTGGAAGGTGGATGCCTTTACCTTCCCCTGGAACTCTCTTTTTGTGTACGCATTCCCTCCTCTGCCTCTTATTCCCAAGGTACTGATAAAAATAAGGGAGGAGAGACCAAAGGCTATACTCATTGCTCCAGGTTGGCCCAGACAGCATTGGTACCCCTTGCTGCGCAGCCTGACTATACAGCTCCCTAAGCAGCTTCCCCTGATCTCAGACCTCTTGACCCATGTGGGGGGGGGGGAATGCAGCAAATAGACTTGCAGACTCAATCTTTCAGCATGGCTTATATTTTAAAAGCTAACAAGGAGTCTCTGTTAAGCAAACAGGTCCTAGACGTTATCACAGAGGCCGGAAGGCCCAGCACAAGAAAATCTTACTCAGGGAAATGGAAAAGATTCTGCTCCTGGAGCCAGTCCAGAGGGGCCAGTATCTCACATCGTTCCATCCCTCTTATCTTGGATTACGTAGTGAGTTACTCAAAAGTGGCCTCTCCTTCTCTTCTATTAAAATCCATGCCTCTGCCATTTCAGCCCAATTCAATTCAAACCTACCCCTCTTCGCTCATCCTTTGATTAAACAATTCCTCAGAGGGGCTTCTAATATCAGACTTTCCAGAAGGCCTCCCATGCCAGCCTGGGACCTGAACTTAGTTTTAGAAATACTAACCTTACCTCCTTTCAAACCTGCTGCTTCAAGAGAATTGAAATACCTCTCCTGGAAGACTGCCTTCCTACTAGCTATCACCTCAGCCAGAAGGGTTTCGGAACTTCAGGCACTCATGGCTGTGGAGTCCTTCATCATTTTCCATGCAGACAGGGTCTCCCTGAGGACTACTCCCTCCTTTATGCCCAAGGTGGTATCTGATGTGACTCTCAACTAGGCCATACACCTACCCGCCTTCGTTCCCAACCCTCAAAACAAGGGGGACAGAATTCTGTGCTCGCTAGATGTGCACAGACAACTCAGATACTATCTGGACCGTACTAAACCCTTCAGAAAAACAGACTAGCTGCATGTCAGCTTTGCCTCAGGGGCAGAGGGGAAGCCCATTTCCAAGCAAACCATTTCCAAATGGATATCACACTGTAGCAAACCATTTCCAAATGGCTATCACACTGTATCCATTTCTGTTACAGACTACATGGGAACCCCCCCCCCCAAGTCTGTTCATACCCACTCCACTAGGGCAGTCTCCACTTCCACAGCCTTCCTCAGAGGAGTCCCCACCAGGGACTTTTCTCTCTAAGTCTAGGGCAGAGTTTGCCTCTGCAGTTCTGCAGGGCTTGCTGACCCATGCCTAGAGCTCTAATCTATTCTTCCACCCTTCTCCTCAGCTTTGGGAATCCTCCCACAGGTGATGACTGCAACAGTGAAACATGAAGAACATAGTACAGTTGTGTACACTTACCATAAATGTAGATGTTCGAGTGTATTCACTGTTGCAGTCCTGGTTTCCCTCCGTCCATCCCCCTTATATCCTCTTTCCCTAGGGGGGCATAAGCTTCCCACGACGGCTTTTAGCCACCAGGACCACTTTACCTTATTTCCTTGTGCTTCTGATGGGTTAGGGCAAGAAAAACTGATGTAATGATGTTGGCTGCCTTGCTTTATAGCACTGACAACCTGACATCAGACTAGAGGCGACTGCAGCCGATGCAAAAAAACATTGACTCTGGTATTCGGGCAGTCCGAGGGCTACCACAGCAGGGATAACCCCCACATGATGACTGCAACAGTGAATACACTTGAACATCTAGATTTATGGTAAGTGTACACAACTGTATTTTCTCTGCTTACCCTTATGACTTGGGGTCTGGATATAATTAATGTATTCATATATTAGTGTATGTATCAACACACTGATTGAGGTACACTTACTAGGTCTCCTTTGTAGACCTCAGAAAAGCATTTGAGTTAATATCCTCCCAAGGTTCTTCTCAGAGATTTTACAAGTATGGTGTGAAGTTTACCAGTAGCAAATGAAAAATGCTGTCCAGTAGATGTTTACACATTCTGGTCTGTGTTTTAAGCATCTTCTGCCACTTTATTTTCCTTTCTGTTCCACAGGGCTCAGTTTTATGAACTTTTCATTTGTCACCTTATCTCAGCTGTCTTACCATCGATAGCCAGGAACACTGACTTCCATTTTTCTGAGAAACATTCTGGCAAATCTTGAATGTGGACTGCCTGAGGATGTTCACAGAATTTAGCATTTAGGTCAAAGCATCAATTCACTACAACCTGTAATTCTTAAAATGGCTAATTGTAATACTGTCAGCTTACTTTAGTGACTGTTCTGTGCCTATAATGTGTTTTAATGTTGCATATTTATAGATGCATTAGAAAGTGATAATGAAATCATTTTGAGGACAGTAAATTAGATCTAAATATCATGGGTTTCCTTTTTGGATTTTATCATAGCTCATAGCTGAAAAGGATCTTCGGACCAACCCACCTGTCAGGTTTCCAAATAGTAAATAAAACAGAACTTAATTTTTTCTGAAGTGTAAGTCAGTGTTACTGTTGATAGCCCAATTCAGATTCTTCTTCTTCTTCTTTTGGCTTTTCCTGGTTAGGGTTCGCCACAGTGGATCACCTGTCCGCTCATGATTGGCAGTGGAGTTTTACAGTGTCAAGTTGCCAGCCTGGCACCCAGCCTTCCACGTAAGGCACACACATGCATGCACTCATGCCTAGGGCCAATTTAAAGTATCCAATCCACCTACAGCATGTCTTTGGGATGTGGAAGAAAACCGGAGCACCTGGAGAAAACCCACGCGACCACAAAGAGGACGTGCAGACTCTGCACAGAAGGCACCCCAGCCGAGGATCAAACTGGAGAACCTCTTGCTGTGAGGCAGCAACGCTAACTGCTGCACCACCGCGGCTGCCCTGATAGCCCAATTCAGATTGCTATACTTTATATAGATGAATCATTTGCATGTTATTTACTCCTCTTTCACCATTCATACCCACTTAACATGGATATAGATCATTTAGCTGAATAATTTACTCTGAAAGGATAACACATTAATTGCACTAAAAAAGAAAGGTATGCTCTTTGGCACAGCTGATGGAGTCAGAAAGGCACCATCCATGTGATGATCACTAACTTACTAATCGGGTGGCATCAGAACTCTTCTGATTTTCAGACCCTTGGGCTCCTAGAGAGACCCTACCCTTTACTGTGCATATTCCCTTGATCTCCAGTGCTTGAAAGTCTGTATTTAACTAAAACAGGCAAATAAAATCTCCAGCTATTTAGCTTTCAGAAATTGGGATAATGTAGCTCTCTCTACAGATGTCTGAATAAAATTTACTGTTCTGTTTACCTCACTCATCATGTGAAACCCATTGCGCCTCTCTTCTCAGAACCTGTTTTTTCACCTGTCTTCCAGTTGTTTTTTATTGTACCACCTTCCTGTGAGACTGACTCATTCATTGGTTTTAATTTCTGTCCTATCCTGTCACAATGCTTAAAACTTGCTCTGTAAACGAGACTTCTATAGTCATCTTCCTTTTCTTAATTTAACTTCTCCATTCCTCAGAACACCTTTAATACTTGACACAAGGTCTTTTCTTTAGATAGCCCAAGGTTGTAGAATTTTTTTCTCCCATATGTTAGTCCAACATGTGCCATTTTTCACATCACTAATCGCATCTTGTCTTAAAGACAAAATGCAGTGTTCATTCTGTAATGTTTAGCTATTGCCTTTTATAGTCAATGGAGTGAAGCAATAAGTGTCTACCATTGTCACTAGTGGTTCCTTTGAGATACACATTCTTTAATGATGCTGGTTTTATGGTGGGTGTATCTTGTGACTTTGTAGTCCCATTAATTTTTATTTGGTGTATCTAACTGATTTATGTTACAGTTTTGTACTTGTTTTTTTTGCTATTTACCTCCCCTAGCTGAAAAAAGTCTAATGTATCTGTCTGCATACCTTGTCAATGCACAAACTAATAACTAAGGAATGAAAGCCAGTATTTATGCTTTAAAATTGCTGCCACCTGATGACCATAAGATATGATATAAACAGTAGCACTGGAGATACACAGGATACAATATAAATTTATAGTGTAGCCATACAGTTATATTTACACTGCACTGTTCATCCCCAAGCCACGCCTGCTGTAAGTAGAGTTTAGAAAATGTATACTGTGTTGTGGTCATCACTGTGTTATAAAATATGTATGCAAATTCAGGAGTCTTCACTTGCTGCTGATCCTCAGATAAAGGGATGATTAGGGCTGCCCTGAAACCGTGCAGTTCATGCTTCATAATTCATCAATTCAGACCCTGTAGCATTTATGACAGGACTAAAGTACAGTATTGCATGTTGTCCTATCAAAACATTTGAGTATGCACAACTTAGACCACATTCAGTAGGAAGGTTAAAGCATTTGGCTGCTAAATTTTTAGTGACAACAGTTCCAAGCTGTTTGGTAAGCCCTGTGATGGTATTATGCAGTAACAGCTCTCTTTTTACAGACCAGTCACGAAAAAAGATGCATTATTAGTAGTTGCAGTAGGAGTATTAGAAGTAAGCCAGTGCATAGTTCAAAGTTCATGTTCTTGTGCAATGGCTTCAATTTAAATTCATCATGTTTATCAGTCCATTCCTGAAATTATTTTGCTCTTCATCAGCATACACCCTATTGTGCCTTATAATAACTGTGGTTGCCACTTGCGTCCTTGATACCAGAACTGTGGAGCACAGAACAGAAAAAAATCTGTGGTCATATTCAGTATAAAACTAGCATTACTGAAAGAACTTGGGTCGTATATTGGCGGCAGCAGGTCTCACATATGTAAGAAAATTTTGGAAGCAGAAGCCTACCATTAAGGAACTCATATTTAATAACACTTGGCTCTTAGGTGTTTGGTATGTCTGATAAAGCTGATAATTAGCCTGAGCTGGTAGGCCTTTGTGTTTTTTACAGAAAGTATAGGTTGCAGCACCTTTACTGCTGTTTAGTGCCTGTGTATGTTAGTCATGTGGTCAGGTTTCCTCTTACTGTTGTGTAGTATGAAAGTATACCTGATGGAGCTGTCAGTACATCATCTCATATCCAATTCATAATTTCTTAAATTACTCACATGTTACGTGATGTTAGAGGTGAAACATGTTTTGTTTAAGATGAGACATCCTGTAGCTTAAACCTTCAGGATGTCTATCTACAGGGCAATTTACCTGATACCTGATAACTGAAAACTGTGGGTATAGAAATTTAATGTATTACTCATTGTGAGTGAATATTTAAAAAGCTTGAGAAGGTAGAATATGCTACATATCTATATGTGACAAGGAGGAAAATATTTAGAGTACATAATATGTTTGGAGAGAGGGAGAGGAAGAGAGAATATTTATAGAAGGAGCTAGAAAATAGAAGTGATATGTCAGAATTTGCAGAAGCATATGATCCCACATAAAGTATTGATGTTTATGTTATTAAATTAAAGAATTAACCCAAAGAGTTTGAGTTTGGTAAGTTATATGACATGACTTGTTACTATGAGGTATAATTGTGTTTGGTATTTGAAATTAGAAGAACATCAATGTTAGAACCATATTTCACATTAAATAAAGCAGTATATTTATGTACATGTGGTGAAAGTTCTTAATTTCAGTTTAAACAGCTAAAAGAAGAATTAGAAGTACAATATACACTTGCATCTGAGAGTAGAGGGCAAACAAATAAGTGAAAGAAAGTCACGAGAGTTCTGAAAAACATAAGAAAAACATTTAGATGTAATTGGAAAGAATTGTGGCTATAGGCAAGAAATGTTTTGCTAGGGTTCTAGTTGTGTAGAAGCTGTAGGAAATGACATCATTTGTTAAAATGTGTAAAAAGTGAGAAACAGCTTTGCAGATGAAAAAAATATGGGTAGTAGAACAAAGCCATGAAAACGATGGATTCTTTGGCAAGTGATAAAAATATAGTATGCAAGAATATGACACACAGAATGTTAAACAGAAGGATTATCCTGAAATTAAGGAAGAAAATTTCAAAGTAAATAATCAAATCATGGTATTCAGAAACACTTGCCACACTGCAGTATTTAGTTAGAAGGTTTATACAGTGTGGTAAGCCTGAGTGATTCAATGACAACTCTCCTGCTACAGCTTTATGCAGGCATCAGTCACAGCAATCTCCATGGCAAAGCTATATGCAAAGGTAGTAGGCCAGAGGTACAGCTAATAATAACTGGCTGTGTGTTGTCCTACAGAAATGGAACCATCACTGGAATAACACAGTAGAGAAATTTGTAAAATTGCTGTATTAAATTATTTTGCTGACTAGGAGGAAAAAGTATATGTAGTCTAAGCTTTATAGGTTTACAAGTAAGTACTAAGCGATCGGTCTGCAAGCCATTTCAGTTATATCCAAAAAACCCTCTTCAAAATTTCCCTCTAGCCTCAAGGAGGGTAAGACAAAATAAACTGGGTGTGCATTTGAGGCTGTCCATCCAGTTATCTAGGTTTACCTTGAAGGCGGCAAGGGTGCTGGGTTCTGACTGTGCATACCCAGTCACTCTTTTGGACGATGATTTGCAGCTAATAGTGTGAATACAGATAGGTAACATGGAGCTTGTCTGTGTGTGTGTGTGTGTGTGTGTGTGTGTTTGTTTAAATACTTGTGTTTTATTTTTTTCCTTTTTTTGCATATATGCTAAGAGGTCCCTGAGAAAATGGGATGAGTTGGCCGGTACAGGGAAACACACCAGTGCAGTCAGGTCTGACAGCACAATATTCACTTCAGAGGCATGGTAATTAGCTGTTACTGAGGTGTTTCTCTGTGCGACTTTACTTTGTCACTGCATTACAGATTATTACTGTAGCCAATTAGAGCTGTCAGTGACAATAACTTTGAATCCTAAGCATTGTGTAGCACAAATACTAAACATAGGACCAAAAAGTGTGAAGTCTTCTCAAATGTTCAATCCATTGAATCTGAGTACAAGTAAATTATAGTCTTCCAAGTAAAAATTAACTTTTTCAGGCCACCAGTATAAGAATAAGAAGTACAATGTATAATTTCAGGTAGTTGGAGAAAAGTTCCATCTATATTGGACTGTTTGATTTGCCAGAAGCTTGATGCAGTGAAAAAAATAATGAGGTATATATAAAGAGTGCTGATTTGCTTCAGCACTGTGAAGATTTATTTACTGGTTTAAGATATTCATTGGTTGTTTGTCTTTTCGGCTTTTCCCGGTTAAGGGTCGCCACAGCGGAACTCCAGTCCGCTAATGATTGGCAGTCAATTTTTATGGTGCAGAGTTGCCAGCCCAATGCCCAACCTTCAGTGAAGGCACACCCATTCATGCATGTCTTTCGGAGGCCACTCGACCGCAGGGAGGACATACAGACTCCACACAGAAGGCACTCCAGCCGAGAATCGAACAGGAGAATCTCTTGCTGTGAGGTAACAATACTACTGCTGTACCACCACGGATACCATTTTTGCTAATGTTGTAGATTACAAGATACATTTCAGTAGCAATCAGAAATGCAACTGGAAAGAAGTTGTATAGCACGGAGAAAGAGAGTATGGTTAAGCATACTGCTCCTGTTGCATAGGTAAATAATATGATTGCTGGGATGAAGCTTAACACATTAACATATACACACATACAAGAGCTGAATAAAGCTATAAAGAAGAACATTATTCATTTCATACTGTACAAGAAGCTTGTTTTTATGCGTATTATCTGATTTAGGATATTTGGTACGACAGTATGACCTTGCTATGGAGTCTTCCTTTACTCAGTCAGTGATGCTGAGACTAGAGTTGCCTAGTATTTTTATAGCCCACCAAATTATTGGTCCATCTCCCCCCACCCCTCACTGGTATGGTGCATGTGAGTGAATTGAACCAAAGAGTTGTCAGTACTTCTCATGACGGCATGACATGGTTGATTAAGGCACTAACCACTTACCTTTATGTGTTGATGTCTGTTGAGGCTGATTGGGCCATGAAGCTTGATCTGTGAAGCACTGACACCTATGCCCGGGGAAGACATGCCTTCAGGCCCATGCTCCAGTGTCAGTCATGGCTATGGAAGACCAGACCTACCACCATGACAATCCTGTCCCTCCCAGGATAGACACAACTGTCCTCCCTGCCTTTATCTTCAAGCATCTGAGCTGCTAATAAAACTTGGGCTGCCTGGGTTATAGTTAGGGCTTTATCCATTTATACCAGCAGTATGGCTCATACTGTAAAATAAGTTAACAACATGCAGATTATTTTTCTGCATTTGATGCATGTTTAGAATTTTGGCAAACTAACCTTGATAAGGACAGTTTCAAGTTACGTTATTTTAATATGCCAATATCAAGCCATTGATTCCTAAAGTTTATTGCTAGTATTTCATCTGCACCTAAAGTGTTTCAGAAAGGCAGTGGGCAGGTGATTGGACTTTTAAATGTGTTGTTAACATTGCTAATGATATGCTTTGGGGTTTTACAACAAAGTCCATGAAAAAAAGATTGATTTGGTTACTGAGTAGATGGGAAACCTCAAACAGTACAAGAAAAAGTGTAAATCAGAGTTAAATAATTGTTATATATTTATTGTGAGTTTACTTAAAAGACTTGAAGATCTTTAGCAGAGGGCAAACAAACACTTAAGAGATTTATGGACTTAGTATGGCATCTTTTAATTTTTTCCAAGTATATCACAAATAAGTGTGCCATTATGGACTTTATTAGAATGAAATGTTGAGTGGCTTTGGAGAATAAAGCAAGAACAGAGGTATCTTGTGCTTAACCAGTTAGTTACCAGAGAACCTACATTGTAGTATTTAAATGTGTCTAATCCAGCATTTTTTCAAGAAGAGGAACTAGTTTACTGAATTCAAAAGATTTTAATAACTGTCAGAAAAGCTCCACTAAGAAAGCAAAAGAGTTGCAAGCAATAGAATGTGCTGTGAAAATTGTCAACAAAGTATTTAATGGAAAGAACTGTAAGCAGACATGAGCCACTGCATATAGATATTCATAGGAAAGAAATGCATATGAACACAAGGCACTGCAAAGTATATTTATGGTGTTGTTGCACAGAATACTACCAAGGCAGCAGAAAATGTTGCTGTGCTTGCAGAAATGCAATTTGAGAGTAAGTCATAAAGCAGGAAGACAGATACACATAGCAGATACAGAAGATGTATTGAGTCATTCATACCTAAAGATTAAAAAGGAGAACTGCATGGAGATGAAATAGACGTTAACTGGGATATATCACAATCAATAACATAAATTAAATTTCTTATAGTGTAGAAGTTGCTAAGAAAAGTTGGACAGTAGACTGTTGCATGGGAAGAAGTGCAGCTTTAATTTTAATTTAAAGATGTTAATTGTATAAACTTTATGGAGTTAAAAGCAGATATACCAGTAGTGCCAAATGAATTGAGAAAAAATATTGAAATAACCATATGGGCCTCATTTGGGCATAGTCAATTATACAGGAAGAGTGCGCAATGTGTTATTTTAGCCAGTAATACATGAACAAGAAAAATAAGTATCTGAAAACTTTGTTGTGTGTAATGTTCATCGCAGTAATAATGTAAGAGGGACACTAACCACCAATGAAACAAGACTGATGTGGATTCATTTTAGCATCCATAGAATGTTATCTTGATTTTTGATGACTACTGTTCAAAGTTTCCTGAAGCTGGCTTTAACCTACACTACACATTATAGCGAGATCAAAACACTGAAAGCAATATCCTTAAGAGGTAGTATAAGGAAGTTGTACTGAACTAAGGTGACTGTAAATATTTTCAGATAAGAAATGTGAAAGTTGTGTGAAACCTTTAATTGTTTTTTCTAGTGATTTTTTTTTTTGTTTTGTTTTATTTTGTTTATTTATCTGTTGTTGACTGAATTACTCCTACTAATCTAATTCCCTGTTTTCAGAGGAGACCCCAGGTGGTATTTATACCACTACTGGAAATTTGGCCAGGATATTGGGGAAATTCCCCTACACTTTTCATTTTGAACTGCTAGATGGCACCAGAGGGCTGCAACTGGACTTGAACACTTAATGTTGAGGAGGATTGCAATCAGAAAGGATATAGCTGTGGTGGATTCAGTGTTAACCAAATGAGATGGCTGAGGCAGTGTTAAGCAAATTAGATGATAGAGGACTTAAAACACAAATTGTAATGGATTTAATCTAGGAGGAAGAGCCGAACAAAGAAAAGGACTCTGAATGGTGTAGGATGGTAGAGAGAGAGTTACAGGAGAAGGCATGTATTGAAAATACTAGTAAGAAGCTTGAGAGAGGAAGAAATACCTGATGGCATTAATCTAGGGATATGTTTGGCCATTTGGGAAGATGGTTTTAAGGACATACTCCAGGATGAAAGAAATGCAGTTGATGCCAAACCTGGCTAGAGAAAGATGAAAACATATGCTAAAATGTGACTCAGGTTAGCAGAAAAAGAAGACTGGAAGGAGAGAGAAGTATGAGAGTTCAAAGGAAAACAGGAAGGAATGTATGTGTAGAAATAAGAGCCAGCAGAGTAAAGACAAAAACAATATAGCTACTAAAAGGTATGACATTATTGATAACTTTATTTTGCCACTGGGTTTTAATTTAAAAGAGGTAAGGGTGCTAATTAACTTGGACAATGAGGATTTCTGTGAAGTTACATTTGAAACTCATTTGTTATCTGGATGTTTTATAAATTGAATAGTAAAGAAAAGCATGTTATCACCACTGAAAGACTTTCTATTCAGAATTTGAGATTGGAGTTAAATAAAAAAGTAAATGTACAACTCAGGACATCAGATATACAACAATGTCAGTTAAAACATGTTTCTATCTGCAATAAAGTCCATGATGTTAAAAAATGTTGAAAGGAATGTTGGGATGGAAAGTGTGGGATATGAGTAAACAATGAACATTAGTGAAGGAAACTACAGTATGCGTCAACTATAATAATGTTAAACTGGAAAGGTGGCACAGTTAATTACTGAGGATAACCAAAAGCTTTTTTATGGAGAAATACATTTGGATCAAGACTGTAATAAAAGAAGATGTGAACAGTGTGGGGAAGTGGCGCATATTACTACGAATTCTGAACCAGTATGCAGAAAATATAATGAAAATGATAGAGAAGAGGGGCAATTAGTTGAAAATATCACTGAAGATAACTGTGAATAATAAAATATTATGTTGGAGATAGGTGACTAAGAAATTTAGTACTCACTGGGCATAAGGCAGTGATACTAATCATGAATGGTGCACAGCCCATCACATGCCAGACACACACACACACACACACACACACACACACACACACACACACACACACACACACACATGGCCCTCACACCCACAGGCAATTAGAGGATCACCAGTTCATCTATGGTTCATCTTTAGAATGTGGGATGAAGCCAGAGCACCTAGCAAAAACCCATGAAGACACAGGGAGGTCATTCAAACAGTCTTCACATAGAAAGTACTCCATCAGGAAACCAAACATGTGAACCTAGTGCTGTGAATCACCAGTGTTAACTGCTGCACCTCAGCACTTCCCTAATACCTCTTCATTTGGTATGAATACCTCGGGTATATGCTTTTGGGAGTTGCATGTTTGATTCATAAATGCATGTGCTGCTTTGTATGTGTGATCACACATCTGCATTAGTACTCCGGGAAATGAATAACTACTTAATGTAGCCAGATTCTAGACTGGCAGCGTTATTAAACAAATTGTATTTTGGCCAAAATTAAAACTAGACAAATGTGAAGAACCTTGCCTTTTACCAAAAAAAAAAGTAAACAAACTGTACATATATTTGGATATGAAAAAAATCTGTAATCTGTGGGTCATGACCTGCTGATGTAAAATGTCCTCATTTTTTTTTCTAGCTTTGCTGTCCTTTAAAAATCTAAGCTGTATGTGCAGATAGAGCGAAATGTGTGACTATTTTGTTTGATTTTTGTAGTCCCATTCAGTTCTTGGAAAGAGAAAGCTTGCAACTCTAATTTGTATCAAGTAATATTTCAGAATATCATTTCCATCTTTGCACATACCTAGTAGAGCTCTGGTCTGTTATAGAGTGCCTTTTTTGACTCTGTACACATCTAGTTAATCAGTTTCATGTGTTTCATAACTGCAGTTAAAAATCTATCATATCTGTAAATGTATTTCATTTTGTTTCCCAGAAATTGGTTTGTTCTGAGACTGTGTTTTATAATGTTTTAGATGGTTCCATAAAAGGCATCAAATCCTCCATTTAATTCATGTTTTTGAAATGTACTATGAATATGTTTGTTTGGATGAATGTCTGGGGAGGAGGGGTTTTGTGGGAAAAGAATAATAGCATTTTCTATTTTTTTCTAATTTGCCATGTTAAGTCTCATTTGTTGACAGAGGTCTCGCAAGGTTACATTTTCGTTTTGACAGCCGGAGTACTTCCTGAGGGGATATAGCTCTTGAAATCAATGCTGAACGTCTCCAATGACGTCAGTCATAATTGTGAGCCAGAAATGTCATTCCTCTGTCCTCTGGCAGGGATGTGTGGAGTGTGAAGGGGAGCAAAAAGGCTGCATTGTTATGTCCTGTCGTGATACATTTATTTCTTAATACTGTATCTGAAATACTAGTTTTAGAATAAAGGTGATGGAATTTATTTAAATTTGGTAGTTCATATTGCTTACAAAAAAGAAAGAAAGAGAAAACTGCAGTGTAGATCATAATGCATTCACTTGAGGAATAAGTTGTGTTGCTGCCTTTTTATTTATTTACTTACTTTCTTATTTTTAATTTGGGTATTCTCCCTCCTTTTCTAGAACACATGCGTACACCATTTCCTTTCTGACTTTCCAGGTCTTTCATTTGATTTCCTATGAGCTTTACTTAGCTTCTTCACCTGTTCATGATGTTCCTCATTTATTGTGATCAGGGAGGTTACAAATGTACTGGCAGTTTGGAATCTACATGAGGATGGGGTTAGATCAGTAGGCCAGAAGCCTGTCATACTAACTTAAGTCTACAAACTGGAAGCAACCTGTAATCTGCTGTCTTAAGTCTGACATCCATCCTCCCGCTGTGTGACTTTGAGTAAGTCACTTAACCTCACGTTTCCCTGTGTGTGTGTGTAT
Source organism: Protopterus annectens (assembly GCF_019279795.1). Taxonomy (NCBI): domain Eukaryota; kingdom Metazoa; phylum Chordata; order Ceratodontiformes; family Protopteridae; genus Protopterus; species Protopterus annectens. Next base: position 268,692,046 of record NC_056747.1, on the reverse strand, counting down.
GTGTGTGTCTGTGTGTGTCTGTGTGTGTCTATGTTTGTAATTTATCCCTAATTACCATGCTGAGAGTTTCATAGCTGAAAGGATAAAGCCCTTAAGTGTGTGCTGAAGGGATGCAGAAAAAAAAAGTTTAAGAGTAAGACTAAATTTCTTTCTTTTGTCTTGGATTTCGTTGAGGCCATAATTTGATGAAAACATTGTTTTAAAAAAACTCTGAAATGCACATCAGGGCATCTAGAACCCATATGGCTTCTTAACTGGTAAGCTGAGTGGCTGTCATTTGGTTGCTGTTTCTTTGAGAGCTTGCTGTCGAGATCAAAGGTACTGGGACATGCATTTTATGCCTGACTGCATGTTTCACCCATAACAGTGTTTCTCATTTCTTCACAATTATATGATAATAAGTTAACATATTTAGATAAAGGAGAGGCGGATGAGGAAGCACTATTTATTTTATTTCGTTTTTTTTGTTGTTTATTTGTTTTTGTTTTTATGGGTTATTTTATATTGCTTTTTGGTGCTAATTGTTTTTCATGCCTTGCTTTTATGAATTGTGATTTCATTATTTTATGGCTTGAATTCTTTTCATTCAACTCTCCACTCACAGATCTAAGCCCTGATAATACAGTAAGTCATTATCATCACTACATAACATGCATGCCTCTCTGCTGTTAGCCAATCTTCTGGTCATCGTTGTTGCTGTTCTTGCACATATGCTATCAATGTGATGCCCTTTACCCTGTAAGGACTCCAAAAGTGGTTAAGACGTCTGTCTCACAGCTGCAGTATCCTGGTTCAGTCTTGATCTCTTGTTCCTGTCTTTCTGGGGTCTGCATGTTTTTCCCGTGTCTACATAATTTTCCTTGTGCAGTTTCCCAAAATATGCTGGTTCGTGTAAACCTCATTCCACAAAGCAGATGCCAGATTTAAGTCTGCTGAATATCAAAACAGAAAAATTAAAAATAAATAATCTGTCCAAAGAAGTTGCAGAAGTTGTAGCAATATAAATGATGCTGTCTGTACTGACCGAGTTCAAAATATGGCTCCAAAAAGTATAGTTTATGGGTTTTTTTTATGTATTTAACTTACTGAATATTCAGTCATAGAAATACTGGAAGTTTAGCTGAGTTTGAGGGGAATTTGGATTATATTTGGTAGAGCATCCTTCTGGGAAGTGGTGTTTGCTTTGCATTTGACTTTGTACATGAGTTGGCTGATATACTCTAAGATAGCTTCTTCAACGGCTAAAATGGAAACAGGTAACATGTCCACGCAAAAAATAACCAGCTATAAAATAATTCACTGTTTTCCTACTTGAAATGCATCCTTTTGCCATAGTTATGCTTTCCACCACCACCAAGGGCACTTGTTGATTGGATTGGATTAAAAAAAAAAAAAGTAGTGACTAAAAAGTGCCTTCTAGCCTAGCAGAACTAACCTAGTCAACAAACGACAGAGTGCATGAGACAGATTTTTAAATGGTTGCATCAGACTTCAGTCCTGCAACCTGAAGCCCCCTACAGCTTCTAGCACTTTATTTTTTGGCCAGGATGTTTTTAAACACAGCAGATATGAAATTGGCATATACTTTAGGGAAGGGATTATATGCAGTTAGTAGCAGATGAGAGTTGAGGTTATGCAGAAGTAAGACTACAATGCCATTGTCTTTTAAGTTCACGTTCTAGGTAGTGTGCTTCCTTCCTGTAGGTACCTTTGGGGAGGAGTGAAGAAAACATACCCAAGACTAAATGATTAAGAAAGCAAAGAAATCAGATCTGTTTAGAGAAGGGTGGTGAAAATAGTAAAGAAGCTGTATCAGAATTCATGGCAAGGGAAAGAAATTAAGGGAATTTAAGATGCATAATACAGAGGAAAAAAGGGAGGAGACTTTGAAAGATAATTGTCAGAGCTTCAAGGAAGTAAGAGTTGAAGAAAATTCAAGATAATATATTTCAGAATGTGAAATGTACAAGGTATGAGGATACAATTATGAGGCATAGTGCTTAGGCAACGTGAGGAAGTGTTATGTTTATAGAGAAGTCATCAGATGCATACATCAGTCTCCCCAAAGTGGAGGTGGGGTCAAATAATGAGACAAAGTTTAAGAATGCACTGAACAGATGAAGAACAGTCATTGTGCAGGTTGGAAACAATTTGTTGGTGGGCTAAGAAAGACAGGCAGTGTATCTATAAGGTTAGGGATATGGGCAGCAAAGATGACAGAAATGATCGTTGACATTTGTTGGAATACATTGTAAGTTTACTTGACCCTTGTTATATGTCACCTTTCAAAATACAAGTGAAAGAAAGGAACACAGGTAATAGGAATAGATGTTTGTGGATGCCTTATTCTGTCAGAAAGTTTCAGAAAAATAATGTATTCAATGTTATAATTTACTCACTGGATACATTTCTCTGCAAAAAGTGGTAGTGGACTCTATTGCTGTCCTCTCGGCTAGAGGTTGAGGTATATAAATCACACTGTGGAGGGTACTGTTACCTCTAGCACAAAACTCTGTCAAATAAGTTAACAAATAACATTTCAGGACTAGAAACAGAGATACAAATATAATTACAAATTATTTCTAAGTGCATACTGGGAAGTGCTGCTCGGTCTGATGTAATACAAAATATGAAAGATTTAATATTTAACTGATGAACGAGCTTTCCTGCAATGGGATCATACACAAAGCTAAGAAGCAAAAAGGTTGTGCCTTACATATCACTGCAGAAGTGTTGGATTTAATTATGGTCTGATCTCCACAAAAATCATGGCCTTCAGTCTTAGACTCAAATTGCTTAAAATAATAAAGAATCTGGATCTTCAGTTGCAATAAATACACAGCAGGGTAAAAGATGGAAGGCTGACATACTAAGGGCCTAATTTCCTGATATTTAGAGTCTCCCAGCTGAGACAGTTTCATATTCCTGGAAAAATTGTCTAGGTGTGTGTGTTTGGGAATAGTGAAGAGTTCAATGTTATTGCTTTACCCATCTTCTCTTAAATGCGCAGCAACAGCTGTAAGGCTTGAAGCCATGCACAGACTACTAGCAACAATGAAGTATTGCATTGTATGGGGCCTTGTGCAGGGTCATGGTAATGGTGAAGCACTGCATTGTGTGGGACTTTATGCAGGGCAGTTTTGCATTACATGAGAACTGATACAGAATCATGATAACATTGAAGCCGTCCATCGGGAGGAGACTTCGTATAGGTTCATGGTAACAGTGATAGCATTCAGTGAGTGAGCCTTGAAAACTATAATAACTACAAGGAAGCCTTGAAATCAGTCAGCTTTTTAAAGGATCAAGATAACACTGAAGTCCTGCAGTACATGAGCCTTGTTCGTTATCATTAACAGTGAATCAGTGCAATAAGAGGAAGAGGGCATTGTACAGGATCACGATAACAGTGAAACCACATGCAGTGGGTGGGCATCAATGCAATAGGAGGAAGAGGGCATTGTACAGCATCACGATAACAGTGAAACCACATGCAGTGGGTGGGCATCAATGCAATAGGAGGAAGAGGGCATTGTACAGGATCACGATAACAGTGAAACCACATGCAGTGGGTGGGCATCAATGCAATAGGAGGAAGAGGGCATTGTACAGGATCACGATAACAGTGAAACCACATGCAGTGGGTGGGCATCAATGCAATAGGAGGAAGAGGGCATTGTACAGCATCACGATAACAGTGAAACCACATGAAGTGGGTGGGCATCAATGCAATAGGAGGAAGAGGGCATTGTACAGCATCATGATAAAAGTGAAACCACATGCAGTGGGTGGGCATCAATGCAATAGGAGGAAGAGGGCATTGTACAGCATCACGATAACAGTGAAACCACATGCAGTGGGTGGGCATCAATGCAATAGGAGGAAGAGGGCATTGTACAGGATCACGATAACAGTGAAACCACATGCAGTGGGTGGGCATCAATGCAATAGGAGGAAGAGGGCATTGTACAGCATCATGATAACAGTGAAACCACATGCAGTGGGTGGGCATTCAACAGTTATGATAATAACAAAGCCCTGCAGTGAGCGCTGCCATGTATAGGTTCACGACACTATCATGTCATTCAGTAGGTAGGACCACATTCATTGTAGCTAAGGTTTGTGGGCAAAGTAGTGCTTACACAGAAAATATGGAAGTATATAGCCCTACATATGCATGCATGAATGTATATGCAGATAAAATATTTATTGTAATGAATATTTGCTATCTGAGCTGAAGGATAATGAAGAAAGAAGGTTTTCTGTCTGCTGAGAAGTCCAGTGATGCAGCAGAGAGAGAAAGAGAGAGAGAGACAGGGAATTTATCAGTAGGATGACTATGAGAATTTAGACGTAGTAGTAAAGCTAAAAAATCAGTGAATGCAGATAAAAAAATTACTTTTCACAGCAATTAACCAACTGTAAAAACAACCCAAAAATATTCTGGAAGACCATCACATCACTTCTTACCCCTGGGTCCATACAAAACCCTAACACACACAAGACACCAACCGAAATAGCTAATATATTTTATACCCACTTCATTGACAGCATAGCTACATTAGTCATAGACTCTAATTCTAGTACAAATTCCAACAAACTCAAGAATCCCCCCACACAACCAATAAGGGCAAGAATACCTCTTATACCCAGTAACAAAATCTCTCTGCAACCAGTTTCTACTACATTAATTCATAAATTACTTCTTCCTCTGACAATCTTCCACCAGAATACTTAAAACTTACTGCAGACTCTAAAGCTTACCTGGTCAGCATTCTTATTAATTGATCTATTATGAAATGGTATGCCCCTACCCTCTGGAAAAAATTAGTCATAACCCCTTTGCACAAAGGAGGTAAATCAAATGAGCTTACAAAATATAGACCCATCTCTATCCTTTATCCCCTATCCAAACTGCTTGAAAGGTACACACATATACAATTACTAAACCACCTTACCCGTAACAATCTCTTTACATCCACTCAACATGGCTTCAGGCCAACACACAGTACAACAACCGCTCTTATCTCTTTCATTGATATAGTAAACGAAGCTAGGACTCCAGTCTGCACACCTCTGTAGTACTACTGGATCTGTCAAAGGTCTTTGACATGGTCTCACGTAACAAATTACTTCAGCAACTATCTTCATTGGGCTGCTCACCACCCTCCAAGTAATTACTTAACAGCTATATATCCAATAGGCAACAATGTGTAAACTGGCAAAGTTTCCTATCTCAATACCAGGCTAACAAACCTGGAGTCGCACAGGGGTCCATTCTCAGAACTCTCCTCTTCAGTATATTCATCTATAACCTACATGCTGCCTGCTATCACTGCACATTAATCCAATACACTGATGATATCACTATCATCTCCTCCTCTAAAAACATACCCAACCTGCTGCAAAAAACACAGACTGCATTTACTTCAATAGAATCATGGCTAAATGATGCACAATTACTGCTTAACCCTAATAAAACTAAACTTTCACTTTTCTCTCCTAAAACTAACACATCTGAATTCAAAATCTACTCCAATAACAAAACTGAAATTGAATTGTAACAAGTACTAAACAATAGGGTATCACCATAGACAACAAATTCACATTTGATCAACACATACATAATGCCATTAAAAAACTCATTTCAAATTAGGAACACTCTGTAGAGACAAAAACTTTATAGACCCAGACACCAAAAAGACACTAGCAAATACCTACCTGATCCCCTCTCTACTTTACGGTGCTCCCATTTTTACTAATCTACACACCTCTCTCAAAACCAAACCTCAGTCTTGCTATTATAAAATTGTTAAATTTGTCACCAGCTCATCATACCGCACCCACCACTGCTATGCTCTTAAGGATCTAAACTGGTTAGAATTCCCCCACTGTCTTGACTACCTATAACTTTCAATTGCACAAAAACTAATACACAAACCTGATAGCTGCCCAGCCTTAAAATCTATCCTGCATAGCTACATTCCCACCAGAAACCTCCGTTCTACCAACAGACAACTCATACATGTACACAAATCCAATAAAAGAGCCGGCCAGTGTCTCTATACTTATGCCATACTATGGAACAACCTACCAAATAATATCACCAATATAGATAACCCAAAAAGTTCAAGCTCACACTAAAAAAATGCCTCTTCAGTTCTTGGATCTGCCTTTGCCCAACGACCAACATCTAATCCCCACTTTCCTATGTTTCTTCCCATTTCCTCTCATCTTTCCCTTCCCTTCTAACATTCTACCAACATTAATTTTTTCACTGCTCATCCTTCAAATCCATCAGTTTACAGTATAACATCCCACTGCTCATCCTTCAAATCCATCAGTTTACAGTATAACATCCCACTAACAGCACAGGCCCCTTCTCATTATTTCTTGAATTTCATAATATAACACATCTCACATTCTTCTTTGAAACTTAACCTGCTTTAACATTTACTTCTACTTCTACTTCTACCCACTCCACTCCTTTCACTTGCACTTTTTTCCATATTATTAACCTCTACACTCCAAAACCATAAAATGTTCCGTGTCTTTATTCTAATGCCTATTATATACATTTTGTAAAAATATCCAAAATGCAAATTAGTATGTATATTCTCTACCACCTACTGTACCTCTTACATCTATTTAATGATGTCCTTAATTTGATGATAAATGTTTACTGCTATTGTCTTTTTAAACACTGTTGGAGCTTTTCTCCCCAAGCCTCCTGTGAAAATGGGTTTCTGACCCAGTTAGACTTTCCAGGTCACCAAATACCAATAAATAAATACATAAATAATAGTAAATCAAGATACCCGATGAAGCACAAAATTTAATAGGACTGAAAAATAATGAATGGCAATATAATTCCTCCATTTCACATAACATTAAACTATGCTAACAAATATGGGGACCAAAAATGAAGCAACTTTTTTATAAAGGCAGCAGTTATTTGTTTAGCAATAAACTTTCAAGCACCACAGAGAGCATTGTTTTTGATCAAATGTGCAATATTAGCACCAAGAACTTCACCTAGCTGTCAGTACATGGTCCAAAGACAGAATAATGAAGTGCAAAAACTCATTTCTCAAGTTGACATCCAAGGTTTGTAGGCTGATAAAAACTTAGGTGCAGATGTGAGCATGCATGGGCACACACCCATACACACGCACGCACACACGCGCACACACACGCGCGCACACACACACACACACACACACACACACACACACACACACACACACACACACACATATTAGTAAAATATGTAGAAAGGGAGAGACTGACAGGCATATGATCACACGACAATTATAGGACTAGTGGATATGTATACACATATACGTATAGATAGAGATATTTCTGTGTATCAGTATATGTATGTACAGACACAAACACACACATACACACAGATATACAAGGTGGTAGGCTTGTCCACTCCATGGTCAGAGTCCTAGATGCTCTAAGTAAGTAAAATAGTGCAGCCAATGTAGAGATAAACTAGCAAGCAGAAAAATTGCTGAGTAGAAGATTAGTATATATGGTTGCATTACTACAGGCAAAATAGTGTTAAAACATTTAAGAAGTTGTTTAACTTACTAAGCCTTGCTTTGATGTATTTTGACACTTTGAAGACAGCAGTCATCAGCATTCTTGGAAGGAGCACTAATTACATAACCTGATAATAATTTTTTTTGGGGGGGGTCTCTTTATATCAGTGCTTGGGGGGGCTGTTTAACTTGGACTCCTCAATACAAATAGTTAGCTCTAAAACTGCCATCGCCTGGAAAAAGTACATTTTTACAGTTGCACAGGTTTCACTGTTCTAGCAGAAAACAGCTATTTATTGATATTGTGGCTTAGTAATGTTTAGGTAAACTGATTTTGCTTGAGCTTAATGTGTGGGTTGATATATGTACATATTGAAGACAAATGTATACATAGCTATATATATATATATATATATATATATATATATATCTATATATCTATATATATATATATATATATATATATATATATATATATATGTATAGTTCCACTTTATAATTGCAAAATACTGAAATCTTGAATTTCAGTATTTCGCGACCATAAAGCCGAAACCTTCAAATACCAAACCTTCACAAACCCGAAACTACACATCCCGAACGCACAGCATACACCACACCACACATAATCCACAACACCCACACCACAAAACAAACACACAAAAACAAAACACTACACATATCTACACTACACAGAAGCAGGGGAACAAGCCCCCCTGCACCCCCTACTTATATATACTAACTCCGAAATCGCACAAACAGTAAAAGACAGTACACTCACACCCAGACATTCCACAGTCCCTCGCATACACACACACACATCACACATAGACAAACACCAACAGTTAAACACTCATACGTTCACCTTCCTACCCTAACCCACACATACAACTTACAAACAATCTCACATACGCTCAAACTCCCACCCAAAACCCTTACAAAATACTCACTTACCTTAGATTCCACGTAAATCTATACACTACACCAAACAACATCCAAACCAAACACCACACATCACGTAATGTAAAGCCATAACCGCAAATTCAAGATATTCAAATTCGCAATTATGCACTTTCGACATATCAAAAATTCGCCTTTATACTTGCGAAATACTGAAATTCGAGATTTCAGTATTTTCCGATTATAAATGGGAACCATACATACAGGAATACATATATATATATATATATATATATATATATATATATGTGTGTGTGTGTGTGTGTGTATGTGTGTGTGTATATATAGATATATATATATATATATATATATATATATATATATATATATATATATATATATAATGTGTATATATAGACAGATGTAGATAGACTGCAATAGATATTAGTCCTTCTATCCATCTACAACTACTTTTTCCCATTTTTGCACATAAAGTTGGAGTGTCACATCAACAGTACCTATCATCTAGAGGCAATGTTCACACCTCCAGGTGGATAGTCCTGTCTTGATTGTTCTTCCATAACACACAGATGCATGCACACTCTCACCTAAGGTCAATTTAGTGTGCCCAGTCTACCTACAACATATCTATGGAATATTTAAGGAAATGGTGCTCCCACAGGAAACCCACAAAACACAAGTAGGACATGCAGACACCACACAGAAGACACTCCAGCTGAAAATGATACCTGAAAATGATATAGATATAGCTATATATAGCTATATTTCTGGTGACATTTGTATAGTCTTCCTACATCTGCATGATTTTTCTGTGGGTATTTCAGTTTCCACCCACCTCACAAAAAACATGGCTGGATGATATGCTACACTAAATTGTCCATATTCATATACTTATTCTTGCCCTTATATTTATGGCTGAAAAGTGACCATAGATCAGCCTACTTATAAATACAGTAGAATCTCAATAGTTGATGAACTCCTACATTGTCCACCTCCTTAAGTTGACGTAATTTTCATAGACAGGTCATGCACCCCATTTACTCCATGGAAGACCAACCTCTCTATATTGACCACCTCTGTAAGTTGTATCTTGACCACATGGACTGTGACACACAATATTAATTTACCCTCTATAACTTGACCAGTTGAGTCCACTCTACACCAAGGGGTAGAAAGTGTGGGCTTTGCCTCTTAGTTGTATTATTTTTTCTTTATTGTAATGTTTTATAATTACTGTGTGTTGGATTAGGCCTAATGTCCTATTGTTTATCGCGTGTTGCTGAAGATTTTTTCAACATGAAAGACTGGTTTGAATTGTAGGTGCATCTTACAGTTCCTGAAAAATTTTACAGTTAATTGAGACATAATAGCCCAAAGGAACGAACTCAAAGAGCTGGTATTGAAGGAAAAGCTTGATGATCTACATTTTCTGGAAAGCAGCAGCCAAAGAAAGACAGCGGAACATTTTGGTGTTAGAAAGACCACAGTTAGCAACATCCAAAAAGGTAAACATAAGTACTTTGGAGAGAGATGGTAAGGAAAGCAGAGACCTACAGTGGAAAAGGAGGAAACTTCCCTCGATTAAGTCAATAAAGCCACATTAAGCTGGTTCAAACAAATGAGGGGAGTTAACGCCTGAATCCCTGGGCCGATGATCCAGGAAGTTGCTAAAAGCTTCACACAGGAATTCGGGGTAGCGGATTTCCAAGCATTAAGTGGCTGGTTTGAGAAATTTAAACTGCCATACAAGATCTCCCAGAAAGTCTTGTGTGGTGAATCCAATGAAGTTCCAGTAGAAGTTGTGCAAGAGTTCATCAAAAAGTTCCCAGACTTTGCTAAAGGCTTCATAGATGACAACATATTTAACGCTGATGATTGCAGACTCTTTTTTCAAGGTGATGCTTGACAGGAGCCTCATCATGAAGGGTGACAAATGTAAGAATGGAAAACTTTCCAAAGAATGTTTTACACTTCTGCTTTGTGCTAGCTCAGCCTGAGGGAAACTAAAGCCCTTGGTGATTGGTAAATTGGCAAAGCCACATGCATTCAAGAACCTGAAGCCTGCAGACCTCACCGTCACTTGGAGATCAAACAAATGCGCATGGATGACTGGTGCCCTATTTGAGGGGTGAGTAAGGGGTATCAACTGAGAAATGAAAAAAAGAAATGATCTAGTCTACTAACAGTAGACAACAGACCTGACCATCTGCAAGTGAATCATCTCACAAACGTGACACTGAAATTTCTGCCTCCAAACACAACCTCAGAAATCCAACCTCTTGATCAAGGCAACATCAAAACATTTAAAATGCACTACTGACCCCAGCTGCTGCAGAGGGTCATTACTGAAACACAAACTTGTGGTCCACCTGTGGAAGCAACTTCATCTGCTGCATCAGTGAACACTCTGGATGCTGTCCTCTGGATCAGTTCTGCTTGGAATAAAATTCAGCCAGAAACGATACAGAAGTGTTTCAAGAATGTTGCATTTGTCACAACCCAAGAGCATGATGTTTTGGCCCCATCAGACAGTCCATCTCCCATGGCAGAGTTCGAAGCAGTAGAATTTGAAGGTTTTGTTGCAATGGATGATGAGGTGGCAACCTGCAATGAACCTATCCCAGAAGCAATTTTCTGAGTGATATTGACCGAAGTACAGACCAGTGCATGAAGCAGCTGATGAAGTGGAAGAAGCAAGTGAGGATGATACAGAAATTGCAGAGACTCCAAAAGAAGAGGATGTCAGGCATCTGATAATGCAGTTGAAGTAATTTGCTATGGAAAAATGCTGAGAGGTGTAGCCAGCATTGACAGTGCTTTATCCACTTACCTTTGTAATAAAAATAAGAAACAGACCAAGACTGACTCTTTTTTTTTCAGAAAGAATGATTAAACCATGAGAAACAGTATATGTTTTGATTTTGTATGATACTGTATGCATGATTTTACTGTGTTTTGATTATGCTTAAATGTTAGTTTTTTGTGCAAGTGTTGTGCGTGTGTGTATTTGCGTATGTATGTGTGCACACATGTGAGCTTGCAATGTGTGGTATGTGTACGTGTGTCTGTCTGAATCTGTTGTTGCTTGAGAATGTTGGAAAGATGCATCAGTCACATTTACAATACTAAAACTGTACCTTTGAACGCTGTATGCTCTACTTTTGGAGCACTAGAGACCAGTTCATGCTATGGTGGCTCTTTAATTTTTTTCATATCACAGTTTCTGTGGCTATTCTTAGAGTACATAATGACCATCTCTGAACTGAAATAGCTAATGCTTTTATTTATGATCAGAAACTCATTTAAATATGTACTGTCACCAGCTGGTGTATATCTGCATAGTAGTTTATTGCTACTGAAGTATTATTTTATTTGATGCCCTCCCATAACACTTTTACAGTATTCTTTACAAAAGAGATCTCCTGCCTAGGATAGCCAAAATCAGAAAAGTATACCAAAGCCTTTAGATCTTATAGGCACTATACATCACATGTATGCTCCCCATGTAAAGTGTAAGGCATAAAGGTAATGTATGGATGCAAACACTCTGAACTTCTTTGCTGCCAGTTTGAATGCCATTATCAAATGATGGTCTGAACATACTTCTGTTGTGCTGGTTACCAAGCCATCTTCAGATACATGTCCCATTGGGGTTTCAACTCTACTTTTTTCCTTTTTGTAGTGTACTTCTGTTCATTTCATCCAAGAAGGAAAAATGTCAGTTTGGGAGGGAGATTCCCCATAAAGACCATCACAACCGTCTTTTTTTGCTTAAGCACTTCCTATGACCATTCTCAATGCTCTAGCTGTCATGCATTTGTTCCTGAGCCCCTACAAAGTCACTTGTTTTCCTTATTCATATATTTTTTGAACCAATGACTTAAACTGTTGGCTAAGGGTACTCCCATCCTGAGGATCAAATGTTTGCTAAGAAGATGGCCAGGAAGACTAGATCTGATCTGGTTGCTGTCTAGCTTCCCCTGGAAGTCTCTTTCTAGAAGCTAGTGAAAGCTTTGAAGACCATCCAGTGCTTGCCTTGGATTCCTCTGCTGTGACCCCATCAGAGGCCAGCATGTATCTGAACTCTTGCAAATCCTCAGAGACTTTTCCAATGTCTGCTCCAGAAGTTGGGGGGGGGGACCTCAGGTGATTATTTCCAAGGGACTGAGGGGGATTTCTCAGATTTTCATTTAGTGAAGAGATTCCTAGTATAATTATTGAATTCCACCCAGGATCTGAACCACTGAGAGTCTTTAAAGTAGACATTCTGCTCAAGAAAAAACAGAAAACTAAACATATTACTCCTGTTGCTAAAGATCCCCAACCTGAATGGTAGGATTTTACTCGGGGTCTGTTAAATGCTTTGATGGCCGCGAAACCTCCTCAAGGGGTGTCTGTCCCTGCTCCTGCCTGGTCTTCCACTCCTGTTAAGAGGCTTAGGGAATTGGATTTCTCAGATGAGGACTTGGATTCTGAGGAGGAATCCCTTGCTTAGTCCTTTCAGATTTGTTCTTCTCTAGACTATGGTTCTGAGGAGGAGGATTCTCTGAGCCCAGACTCCCCTTAGAACAGTTATCCTTTGGGGATACTATTACTTGTATAATGGAGTAGTTTAAATGGGATTGAGCTCAGGTCTCTGACATTCAAAAAAGGTATTATGAGCTTCTGTAAATGGAGTATCCTAAGCAGTTCGCTGTTCCTCCCATTTTGACACCCTTTTCAGGCACCTTTTCTGCTGCCTCTGTAGCTCCTGATTCCCAGCCCCAAGCTCCTAAGAAACCTTATACTTTCTACAAGATATCTGAGGATTGCAAATGTTTGTGTAAGTGCCCTTCTGCAGATCCTTCAGTGGTTTCAGTGTCCACTGATAAGCCTTGTAAGCTTTTGCTATCTACTAATCTCTTTCATTCATATAAGGACACTTGGGCTATGGAAAGGTTGAGTGAAAAAGTATATACTGCTGCCACCCTGTCTTTTGGTGCTGTTAGTTACCAAACCCACATGACCAGATATGTTTTGCCTCTTCTTTCTCAGGTAACTAAAGTGGTATCAGACCTTCCTGATTCATAGGTTGGTACTAGGTTACTGGCCTATAGTACAAGCCTAGCCATAACAATTCCTTGGCTATTTCTTCCCACAATACTTACTTCCCTGGACCTCTGTCTAGCAGGGCGACTAATGTGATCTGATGAGAAGGCCTCAGCCCTTTCCTTGCTGGGATCCACTTCCTAGGTCATCCATCACTGCATAAAATGCAGCTATGATGCAGGCTGATGCCTCTTCCAGGGCTGCTCCTTTGTTTCTGTGATGAGGCATTATGCTTTGGCTACAGCTTCATGCTTTATCTAATGATGTTAAAGCCAAGCTTTTGGATCCTCCACTGGATAGCAAAAATCTTTTTGAGACAGCTGAGACTGACCTGTTTAAGTCCCTCCTGGATAAGGGTAAGGCTTTGCAAGAAGTCAAACGTATTTTAATCAACCCTATCCCCAAATTCCAGAGGAATCATCCTTCTAAGTCTGGCTTTGTCCATAGGCAGATTGGCCTACCTCCCAAAGGTAAGAACAGGTCTAGTCAATATTCCCCCTGCTAAATCCACTCAGACTCGTCCATCTCAAAAACCTTCTTTTCAGGACAAGCCTGTCTCTGTTTGATATTTGGACTCCTAGTCCCTTTGGTGAGGTTCTCTTGTCTCTTGACCCTTCTCTATCTCTTCCAAATTGGCATCAGATCATCTCAGACTCTTTGGCACTGTCTGTCAGTTATCATCGGTATTTCATGGTTTGGAAATCCCTTTTCTCCTTTTCAGGTATTCCACATCTTCCTCAAGAACAGCCTCCCCATTTCCCAGAGGTTTTGCAGTCACTTTTGGATCAGGGCATCAATCAGCCTGTTCCACCCACCAGGTGGGAAAGGGGTTTTACTCCAGAATGTTTTTGGTTCCAGAAGGAGGGTATGTGGAGACCAATCCTGGATCTTTCTCTGCTCAACACATTTCTCAGGTCCCTTCTTCTGGATGCCTTCTCTTCAGGCCTTGTTTCCCCATCTTCTTCTTCTTCTTCCATAGGCCTTATTAGTTTCTCCAGACCTCAAGGATGCATACCTTATTTTCCCCATTCACCCTCTGTTCAAGACATTTTTAAGTTTCTCTATTTCTTCTTCTCATTTTTAGGTCTCTGCTTTGCATTCTGGCCTTTCTACTGCCCCAAGGGTATTTGCCAAATGCCTACCTCCTGTCATTGCTTTGTGCAGACTTCAAGGGATACAGATTTTCCACTATCTGGACAACCTGCTCATTCATTCTTCTTCTCCCAGCAGTCTATTGCTGGAGCTCCACTTTACCACTTGTCTTTTACAAAGTCTGGCATTCACCATAAATCTCAAGAAATTGGTTCTGATAACCTCCTGAGATCATGTTTTTCTTGGGTGGAGGCTTCAAACTATTCCCATGTTAGCTTCTCTTCCTTCTCTCAAGGTTTTATCTCTGGCAACCTTTTTTTCAGTGTCTCCTTCCTCTGTTCTCTCTCACAGCCGCGGAATTTCTCAGGGTTCTGGGTTTTATGACTTCCAATATTCCCATGTTTCCACTCTCCAGGTTCCATATGAGGAAGCTTCAATGGTACCTCAAAACCTTGTGGCTTCAGGATTGCCATCCTCTGGAGTTTTAAACTTAATCTTCAGTGGAGGAGTCAACAACTCTCTCTCTCATTCCAGATCTACCCTTCTCAGGAACTGTTCACTATTGCCTCAGACTGGGGTGGGGGCCTTTAGTGGTCTTCTAAAGGTCCAGGGTATCTGGCCTCATCATCAGAGGTCAAATCATGTCAACATGAAGGAGATGAGAGCTCTGCTTCTGGCTCTGCAATCTTTTCATTCCTTTTTCCACCCTGACCCCCCTCAATGTCTTCACAAACAATACCACTGTGATGTGGTACATCAGCAAGCAGGGGAGGTACAAGGTCATATCTCCTTTGCAGATTTGCTCTTCAGGCATTGGGATCTAGCTATTGGGTATCAAGTGACTCTTCAGGTGGTTTACATTCTTTCAGAGCACAATCTAGTGGTAGACTCACTGAGCAGGTCCAGAACACAAGCTCATTAATGGATGCTTAACAGAGACATGTTTTTGTTTCAAATATTTTTTTATTTTCCAGATAATGTAATGTTTAACAATACAATCATCAATAAACAAGTATTATAAACCTTTATATACACTATGTACACTTGACCTGCACAAAGGAGGAAAAAATTAATAAAATATATGAAATTAGGACACAGCTCATCAGTGGAGTATTTCTTGAGTCTTTTTGCCTCCCCTCTGAACAAACAACATCCTCTGTTCTGTTCAAGAGTAGCAAGTCCTCTGACTTGGAAAGTGGATGCTCTGTGTCTTCCTTAGAAGGGAATGTTTCTGTATGCCCCCCCTCTTCTTTTGCCACAAGTTCTGCACAAGATCAGGCAGGACTCCCAAAATCTTGCTGGTAACTCCCTTTTGGCCACAGCATTGCTTCTCCCCTTCTTTATCACTTGGCCAGGGACAATCAATAGAATGTTACCTCACCAGATGGATCTTCTCACACAAGACAGGGGATCTTATATCCATCCTCTCCTACCCACTCATCAGATGACAATGTGGATGATAGGGCTTTGATTCCTCTTAAGCACCTCTTTTATGATGACATGCTCCAGGTTCTGCAGGAGGCCAGGAAACCCACTACCAGAAAATCATATATGCCCAAATGGAAAAGATTTTCTGTCTGGTGCCTCTCTCACCATTAGGATCCTTCTCTTTAGGGGTTCCTCTGGTTCTCTTTTACTTGTGTGACCAGCTCCATGCTGGGTTGGTATATTCTTCAGTTAAAGCTCACCTATCAGCAATCTCTGCTTGTCTGCCCTTGAATCCTCCTTTGAGCTCTAGGTTTGAGGTCAAGCAATTTCTTATAGGTATCCTTCATCTCAGGCCTCCCAGAAATCCTATCCCGCCTACTTGGGACCTCAGTTTTGTACTTGAAAAATTGACTCGGGCTCCTTTTGAACCTGATAGTTCAGCTTCCTTGCAACATTGTATCTTGAAGACTGTTCTGTTAGCTCTTAATTCAGCCAAGGGACTGTCTGATCTTCAGGCTGTTATGGCTTTTCCTTCTTTTTCAGTTTTTCACAGAGACAGAGTGTCTCTTTGAAATAATCCTTCTTTTATTCCCAAGGTTGTTAATGAGTTGCCCCTTATTAGGTCTATTCTCCTTCCTTCATTTTTTACCATTTCCACAGTCTGCCAGTGAGAAGATTCTTCACACCTTGGATCTGCATAGACAGCTCAGGTATTATTTGGATAAAACAAAGGTACTTCGCAAATCTGAGCAACACTTTGTTTCTTTTCATCCCAAGACTTTGAGTTTGGCTGTTTCCAAGAAAACCGTCTCTTCTTGTAATTGTAAGGCTGTTTCTTTTTGTTATTCTTGTCAAGGCAAATCTCTTTCTTTATCTGTATAGGCACATTCTAAGGTTGCCTCCTCTGGTGCCTTTTTCAAGGTTTGGATACCAGTTCCATTCTTGAGGCTGCTAACTGGTTCTATGTTCTTACTTTCACTAATCAATAGAAAATTGGGTATATTTCTAGGGCCAGGGTGGGTTTTGTCAGGGCTCTTCTGCATGGGTTTGTAGAGGGCTCTTTTGTGCCTTCCTCCTCCCATCCTTCTTAAGCTGTTATACTCTCCTTCTGTAAAGAATACTGCAACAGCGATGTGGAAGGACATAGTACAGTTATGTAAAATCTTACTATAACATAGATGCACTTTTGTTCTCTGTAGCAGTATTCGGTTTCTTCCTCCCTTCCCCTGTTTTCTATTTCTGTGCTTTTGTTGCCCTCCTGGCCAAAGGACCCTTGCTTCTTTTTCCTTCTGCATGTGCATGTTCTATTTTATCCCTGAGGATATTCTTTTCCACCTGAGTGTTTGCATCCATATGTCTCCTTTCTACCCTACAGCTTGTGTAGGGAGCATATGCTGCCATTCGACTTTTTAAAAAGTTGAACACATCAAGGTGATCATGTGAGATTCAACTTTTTAAAAAAGTTGGTCATATAAAATACACCTGTTTGAAACATGGATGTCAGGAAATTCACATTTAGACTAGAGCAAAGTACATGGAGCTTTAGCTGCCCTGTCGTACCACTCATTAAATAAAAAATGTTTAGAAGCACAAAGTGTTTTACAGTCTTGAAATTGTAATACATTTAGCACTGCCACACAGCCAACAGTATGGGACAACAACACACAAGACAACAAATCTGCTTTTCTGACTTGTTTGGTGACAAATATGCCTTCCTCTTAACCAAAGAAATATAGCTTATTCTGGAGTGCTATAATATTTGTGGGAGAGGGGTTGGGTTCAGCCTTTCTTCCCTGTTCATATTTTTTCTGAGAAGTATAGATTAGCAAAATTAAATGTTAAGTTATTTTGTAAACCTTGGTTTCAGCATTTGGTTGCAGACTTCTGAGTGTGGTAGGCAGATAGTTGCAAAAGGTTTCCATACTAATTGTGTGTTTTGATCTTGAGCAATTCACAATACAAAAAAAAACTAATAGCTTTATGCCAAATTCAGTAACACAACTAAATTATAGCATTTGACGCTCATATTTTTTTAAGCACCTTTATTAAATTATCACGTAAGACAGGCAAACATACATTTACAGAAAATAAAACAAACCATTTTAACACTTTCCATTTAAATATAATATACATCACATATATTTTCTTTGCCACTATCATCAGTCCAGCGTTACAAAAAAGTTCTGAATTCCTACATTCCTTTAAACCTCACTCCTCCTCCTCTTCCTCCTGAACATTATTATGCTTGTATTGTTCCCACAGTTTCCATTTACTTCTATGTAATTTGCTCCTTCCCTTTTCTAAAGATCCCTCTTCCAGTACTTTTATCTCTTTTATAATATTCAATACCTCAGATACACTCAGTGTAGACTTTAATTTCCATTTTCTCATAATTGCTTTTTTGGCAGCCAAGAGAATTAATAAGGCCTTCTGTCTAGGAAATTCAGATCCTGTATCCCAGCTCAAAAGAATAATTTCCTTACTTACAACCATTTGCTCACCCAATATTTTTGATAAAGTACTCTGTATGGAATTTTTTAAATCTGCCAACTCATTACACTCCCAAAACATATGTTCCCAGTTACCTCTTTGTTTTCCATCAGACCTCCAACATTTGCAATCTAATTCTTTGAAGTCTGTTTGGGTATAAAAATACCTATATAAACACTTCCAAGCAAAGATGCTAAACCTTCTGCACTTGCATACCTGGCAGCCGTACAAATGTCAGCCTTTCTTCCCAATCTTTAATAACCTCCTCTGACTGATTCTTATACTTACCGTGCAATATTTTCTATGCCCTACTACCTATCCTTTTTTATCAGGTTCTCTTTTGGATTCAACTAAAACCTCTACCAGAGCAAGTCTTTTACTTAAAACTCCCTATGCTTTTTTCTTTGCCTGTACTGTGAGATCAAGCCCTGGTAAGGAAGGCTGTCTCTAGAGTGCAGTCCAAATGTTTTCTTATCCTCATTACCCTCTGTTACCTTTCCTGCTTGAGTTATTTGCTCCCAATATCCTGGTTCCTTTACCAGGTCTCTTCAGTAAATTCCAGCCCCTTCTTCACGTTTTTTATACCCATACTTGCAGTCATCCCTATTGGAAAGTCTCCTCTCTCCCTTCTTGTGTTGACTTAGTTCTTAGAATAGTTTTTGCTACTTTATAAACTAATCTTCTGTATGTTTGCTATTATTCTCCATAAGGATCTATATCCAAAATACCTGTCTTTCTCTCTGTTTCTTTAACTTCCTCCTTGCTTCATCATAATTGTTTTCCACTTTGAATTATAACCTTCTGCTTATGTTATGCATAAGAGCCTTAACTGGGTAGCTCTAAAATACCCCTTCAAGTCAAGAAAAACTACCTTGTTCTAGTGGAAGGATCAGTTTATCCCACTTAACTCGTACCCTTTTTCCCTCTCATATAGATTCCTTATTAATTATTGCCCTCAAGTTCTTCTCAGGTTGATAAAATTATGCCTGACACGTATAAACAAGACTAAAGGGACTAAACATTTTCACTGCTTGTATCTTACTATCTTACTATCCATATCCATAAATCAGAGTTTTCAGTTTCAGTTTTTGTATTATCTTTTGTTTAGTCTCTACCCACATATCCTTAACTGTCATAACAGAAGCCTTTTTTGTCAAACACCTTTATTTAATTATCACTTGTGACATAGGCAAATTCAAATTCATATAAAAGTAATCAAAAATATATTAACATAAACATTATATTTCACATATAGGTTCATAGGTAGGTACTAGGCTATCTGCCCGAAGGCATTTATAGCCGGAATGTGTTGGCTTTCGCCACCCCCTTAGATTAGTTCCCTTTGCCTCTGTCCAGCAGAGCCATTGAAGTGTTCCCTGGGGTAAACTTTCTGTTTCTCATCAACTCGTCAAGGTTTCTTTTGAAGAGGGTTAGCAAAGAGCTCTGCCTAATGTAGATTGGAATCTTGTTCCAGAGCATGGGAAGTCTCTGGGACAGGAATCTATCCCTCCTGCACATCCTATTTATTGTTGTGGTGAGGTTTAGATCCCTGGAGCGTGTGGCTCGAGGGATGTGGTTTTCTTTAGATGGAGCATGTCCATCAATTATGGGTTGGACATGGCCTTGTATGTGAGGCAGAGATCACCTTTGAGTAGGCGGTATGCAACCGAGTACAGCTGGAGTTACTTCATTCGAGCTGCATAGGGCATCTGCTTGAGGCCAGTGATCCTCTTGGTGAGGAACTTCTGTGGTCTTTCCAGTTGTTGCAGGTGTCTTGTAAGGTACATCCCAAATGGGGCATTGTACTTTATGATGGGTCTGATGAGTGATGTGTAGAGGGGCCCAATGACCTCTTTTGATCTGGATGCAAACCCTTTTGTGATTGGGTGGGCTACATAGAAGGATTTTCAAACCACTTTGGCAATCTACTTGGGTCCCCAGATCCCTTATTACATCTTCTGTATTTAGGGGGCTACCACCTATGTGGTAGTTTGTGGGTACTTTGTTTTTTCCAAAGGGGATAACTAAGCACTTTTTGGCATTTAGCTTGAGGCCATGGTTTTGACACCAGGTATCTGTCTCAGTGAGACCCTTTTGGAGGATGTCTGTGTCAGCCGGAGAGTCAATTATAGCCCCTAGTTTGCAGTCATCTGCGAACATGGTCAGCCATAGTCCTCCTGTGCTTGCCTGTACCTCTGAGAAGTATATGCTGAACAGGAGGGGTCCTAGGACTGAGCCCCTGGGAATGCTACTTGTAACTGGTTTAGAGTCAAACCTAGCTCCCGCAACTCTTACCATGTGGGTTCTGTCCGTGAGCTAGTTGGCAACCCATTTCATGATGTAGGGGTTTATGTTCAGGCTGGTGAGCTTGTCTATAAAACCTGAGTGGGGAATGGTGTTGAAGGCCTTTGCAAGGTCTAGGTAGGCTGTGTGGACCACCTTTCCCTTGTCTATAGCCTCAGTAACTGTCTCAAAGAAGTCCACCAGGTTTAGGAGGCATGATCTGCCCTTAACAAAGCCAAACTGGGTAAGGTCCAGTGTTTGGAGGTTTCCAATGTCTCTGTTAATGAGATCCATGATGATATTGCTGTATATCATATAACCTAAACAATATTGCATAAATTATTCAATTCCTGCCTTTTCTAAACAAGAAACATCTTTATTAAACCATCACTTACTACATAGGAACCATACATTTATATAAATGAAAAATCACACCGACACAATCCTAGTTGTAAGCATTTTACATCACAAACCTCACTTACCTCTATGCTCATTCATTTCTTCCAACTCCTTTCTGTATTTCTGTCTTATCCTTCACAAGTTAGCTTGTCCAGCATATTGACCACTAACTGAACTATGGTCATCTAGACTGTAGTTAGAGGCAAAACCTTTTTTCCACCAAACCAGCTATTACTAGAGAGGGATTGTTCAAGATGTTTGCCCATTGCATCACCCTTTGCTGTTGTAAATGCAGCAAAACACTAACTTGTACCAGTATAGCATTTTCATCTCAACCATTTCTGCTGCCATTTTATCAACAGAATTCAAAAATGTTTCACTCCAAGATATATGTAAAGTTGTGACCTGGACTTCCTTGCACACATTTGCAAATCAGAGCTTCATAGGTGTATACTAGGATAACAACTAATAGGGCCTTATAAGACTAGCCATGCATATATAGGTGGTGATTTACTGACTGCCTTTGTCAGTCAAAGGCATAGGAGCCAGACCAGGGGTGAATTTCTGACTATCCGCCATTGGTTCAAGTTGCTCTTAAAAAGGGATAGGGAGGAACTATGCTTCACACAGATGGAAAGCCTGTTCCAGAGACTGTCTCCAACATGTCCTATTTATGTTGCAAGCAAAATTTAGGTTGTTTAATCTAGTAGATTTGATGCTGTTTGTTTTGCAGATCAGCAAAAGGTTTATTAAAACAGGGTCCAAGAATGCCCTGTATGCCAGGCAAAGATCACCTCTCAGAACTCTGTATGGTAAAGAGACAGTGTTTTGAGGTGGTCAGCATAGGACATGATGTTTACTCCCTGTATTGTTTTTGTAAGGAATCTTTGTGAATGCTCCAGCTGCTGCATGCATCTGGTTGGGTACATATTCAAGAGGGTATTATATTCTATGATGGGTCTAATGAAGACCAAGTACAGTGGTATGATGACCTCTCTGGACCTAGATGACATGCACTTGCTTATAAGTTGAGCAACACAGAAAGATTTTCTTACTACCTTTGACACATTTATTTTTATTTATTTATTTAACATTTATTTTACCAGGATAAGTCTAACTGGACATCATGTGTCCTTTTTCAGTGGAGCCCTGAGGAGAAAAGCTCCAAAGAAATAACAGTGTAGATACATGCTTTAGATAACAATAAAACTGGCATACAAGATAAGAGAAACAATGAAGTACAAAAAACAATTATGTAGAACAATAAGATACTCAGGAGTAGTACCATTATTTACAATATATACAAAAAGTACATTTCAGGTGAGAGTATAGTGTGTGCATTAAAGGCTTCAACGGGTCACTTACATATAGAAAAGTGGGTCTTCAAGGGGGGTCTTTGCAGTTGCAGAGAGGGTTAGTATTGAGGTGTAATTTAAGAATGCCTTTGAAGGTGCCTGTGTGACTTTGTAGCCTGAGTTTAGCTGGGAGGGTGTTCCATGCTTTGGCAACATCGTGGGAGAATAAGGCCTCCCCAGAACTGTTATTGCATGGATTAACTTCAATCAGGTTTTTGATACATGAACGTAGCTCCCTTTTAGGGTTGTGAAAGTTTAGCATGTCGGCAAGGGCAAGGCACTTCCCCGGATGGAAGAGAATTTGATGGGCTATGATCAGTTGGTGGTAGCGTTGGAGGTTTGGAAATTCTAACCAGTGCATTTTAGTTAGGGATAGGCAATGGTGGGAATGTGATCTATTACTGGCAGCGAACCTAGCTATTTTATTGTAGCATGTCAGAGTTTGTTCAGGTTGGTTTTGTTAATATTGGTGAGAACTGGAGAGGCGTAAAGTAGTGTTGATAAGAGATGAGTTCTGGCTATTGTTCTAGTCTCAGGGGTTAGGAATAGTTTGCAAGAATATAGGCAGCCTAGTTTTTTATGGGCTTTAGAGATAGTTTGGGATATGTTCTTGTATTTAAATTGATGATCAATAGTGATGCCTAAGAGATTAGCCTCAGTTACTGGAGTGATGAGGGTGCCATTGGTAGACATGATGGTAAAGGTGGCATTGCAGTGTTTGGTTGGGTGGAATAGTATTCACTGTGTTTTTTTTGGGTTTAGTATTAGTTGGTAGTTGTTTAGCCAGTTCTGTACCTCAATGAAGGATTCTTGGGCTTTACTTTGAAGTAATTGGATGTTTGTTGCTGAGCAGATTAGGGTAGTGTCATCCGCATACTGGACAATGTTGGCTTTAGTGGTAGCTAGGTGGAGATTATTTGTAAATATGTTGAAGAGAAGGGGGCCAATGATTGAACCTTGTGGGACACCACATGTGACAGGGGGATAGGGAGTTGCCCCATTTGACAGATTGTGAATGGTTGTTTAGGTAACTGTTAAACCATTGTAGAGTGGGGTCATCAAGGTTGAGTTCTGCTAGACAGGTGAGGAGTTTGTTATGGGAAACTGTATCAAATGCCTTGGATAGATCTAAGAAGGTGGCAGAGACCAGCTTTCCTTGGTTCCTGTGTGAGTTCATGGTATTGTAAAAGTTAATTAGGGCAGTGTTGGTGCTTTGGGAAGGTCTGAATCCATGTTGGGTTTTAGTTAGAAGGTGGTTGGTTCGCAGGTGGGTAAGGAGTTGGTGGTGGATACATTTTTCTAGAATTTTTGAGAGAGGTGATAGGATTGCAATGGGGCGGTAGTTAGAGAGGTTAGTGGATGGACCTCCCTTGTGGAGGGGGATGGTATATGAGGTTTTCCATAATGAAGGAATAGTATGCAGGGTGATAGATCTGTTAATAAGTAGGGAGAAGGGGTAGGCAATGGCTTTGGATGCAATTTGTAGATATTTAGCTGGAAGACTGTTGGCAGCTAGGGTGGTAGGTTTGAGTTTAGTTAAGAGATTTTGAATGGTAGATGTTGGTACTGGGGTGAGTGTGAAGGGGGTGGAGTTTGTCCGGTAGTTTAAGGGTTGAGGATGGGTTGTGTGTGATATTGCACTTATCAGATTCAGTATTGAAGAGGTAAAGTAGTTATTGAAACTAGAGGCTGTATGTGACTCAATACCTTTGATATCTGGGGGTGATGTGGTGACTTTTCCAGACTGGAGGATATTGTTCACTGCAGCCCAGAATTTCTGTGGGTTGTTGTTATGTTTCCTTTGTAGGGAAATATAGTGATTTATCTTGTACAACCTGACCTGTTTTTTTGCTTTATTTCTGAGCTCAGCAAAGCTTTGTCTAGTTTCAGGAGTTTTGTATATTTGCCAAGTTAACCAAGCTTTGTCTCTAGTCTTGAGTAAAATTTTCGTGGCTTTATTTAAACAGGGAGCAGGGTTACTTCGCAACCTTATTGTTTTCAGTGGGGCTAGTTGGTTTAAAATCCCTAGGAATTTGGCATTAAAGTATTCTACTGCAATATCCAGGGGAAGAGTTTTTATAGGAGCCCAGTCACAGGATTTTAGGGCTTCTGAGAATTGTACTGGGGAGAAGTGTTTGTGGGAGCAGATTTGTAAGAGAGCGGGGGTGCTGGTAGATTTTAGTTTGTGCCGAAGGAGAAAGGTTGGGTTATGGTCACTGAGGGAATCAGGTAGTATCCTGGATAGGTGGTCAGTATTGGGCTGGTTATTCAGGATCCAGTCAAAGGTGGATTCACGTTTGGTGGTTTTGTCAATTCTTGTGGGTGAGTGTATGAGTTGTACGAAATTATATAGGTTTATGTGGTTGGTGGCTATGGGTGAGTGTATGGTGTTCCAGTCTATGTTGACATCACCTAGGAGTACAGTTTCTTGGCATATGGAGTGGGAAGCCCATTGGAGTATAGATTCTAGTATCTTAATGTTGTCTCCTGGTGGTATATAAATGCTGAGTAAGTTTAGTTGTTTGTATTGATTTAGTAGGATTTTGATGAATAGGGACTTGGCAGTGTTGAAATCTGGGGTTTCTTTTTGAAGTAGCTGAACTTTTAAATTGGATTTGTAAAGAAGGGCAATGCCACCACCTTTTCTGCGAGGTCTGTCTACTCTTAATTTGAAACCAGGTGGAGTTATGAAGTTATCTTTAATGTGGGGTTTAAGCCATGTTTCTGTAATCACTATAATATCTGGGTTATATACAGAGATGTTTCCATGTAACTGCTCTATTTTATTTATGATACTGCGAATGTTTAGGTTTAGTATGAGTATATCAGTGGATTTGTGTTTAAATGGGAGATTGGGGTCAGGTGTGGTATGGGTGCTGTTTGTTGGGCCAGAGTTGGGGTGAATATCACCTCCTAGTAGTAGTTGAGCTGCAATGCTGGTGATGCTTTTAAGGTAGGATATAGTTAGGAAGTGGTATTTGAGGCTAAGATGTTTTTTAGTTTGTGAGGTATAATGGATAGGAGAGGTGAGTTGTAAGATTAAAGGGTAATAGATAATTAGTTGTGTGTTTGCAGGTATGCAGGGTTTGTTTGTGATGTATGGTAGGGTGGGTGATTTTATACAGTACATGGTGTTAAGTGGGTGGTGATAAGTGGTAATGATGGAGATAAAGTAAAGACAGATGGATAGAGAAGGCAAGAGTAATGGGATGATATGGCTGTGGGAGAGTGGTGTTGGTAATATGGTAATTGAGCTCTCTGTGTTAGAGTGCTGTGGATGGTTGTAGAAGGAGAGGAGTTATATGAAGTTTTGTGGTTAGAATAGAGGGTGTTTTGGGTTTGATGGAGTGAGAGTGTGATTTAATTTTAGTTACATGCAGTATAAACAAAATTTTTTGAGTTATACAATAACATCAGGCAGAATACAATTAAAATAAATATTTCAATGTCAAAATAGATAAGATAGTAAATGCATACAGTAGTAGGGTTTCTTATACTATTGATATTTTATTAAAATACAGTTAAATAACTAACTTATACAACATATAAAACAGATGTTGTTGCCCTTCGGTTTATTTCTTACTTGTGCGTGCACGAATCCTGTTTGTTGCTTTTGTACAGCATATAAGAAGTGCAGCACACCTAGGGTATGCTTCCACCAGAGATTAGCGTCACTGCTGTCCACTAACTGATGGCAGCTATGAAAAATCTATCAGACCGGCTCGCTTGGGTCACTGGAGATAAAACAGTCTCTGGGGACAAAAGAGTCCTTATGACCAGTGCTAAATTCAGCAAAGTCCCTTCCCAGTCCGTTGTTTGTAAAACTGCTAAATCCACCAAACTAGCATTTTCTTAAAGCAAACATGCTTCTCTGCTTTCTGGCCTCTTCCTGCTCTGTTATCTAGATTCACACCATCTGCTGTTCCCTCTTGTCTCTGTTGCTCCACAAGCGTGTGCATATGCTCTATGCAGAGGACTCTGTTTCTGAAATGATCTTCAGCAGACTTTAGCCAGTCTAACAAAGAGTCTCAAACTTCAGTACAAGTTGTGTATCCATTACCAGCTTGCAGTCTAATTGTAATCCTATGATTTGCTGGGCTTAGACCAGGTTTGAAAATCAGAGAATGCTTGCAAATCCTTTCTTTGCTTCCCTTGGTTTCTGTTTTGCATTAAGCCTGCATCATCATGCAATGTATTTGCAAGCCACATCCAACAGTAGCCTGTTGCATAATGGATTTCATTGCATACAGTTTCAACTGGAAGGGTGCATCCGTTTTTTGTATTTTCACAACACTGAACACATGCTGGTCAATGTCTAGGTTGCCAGATCCCTAACAAGTGAATTAACTTTTAAGGGTGTTTTATTGATGACATAGTTAGCCCAGGTGGTAGACTTCCCAAAAGGTACTATAATGCATTTCTTGGTAATGAGTTTTAAGCCATGGCTTTGTCAATAAAGCATTTGTCTGTATTAGACTAGATGTACAGAACAGGATCATTGCAGAATTTTGCAATGGATATTGTCTGACAGTTCCACGTCCCAGTCAGAACACTGCTGCTTGAATTATTCCTTCCTCAAAGAAAGAAAGATAGCAAAGTTATGAAGGAAAATCACCCTAAGAGCAAGTAAATATATCTCACAGGCCCCTGCTTGTAAATGTTTCATCTCCAAAGCACCTGCTTACACTTATAGGGCACCAGAACTTTTGGGATGCATGTCTAGGCTTAAAAAGGCCCTTGTGATCGTTATCCTAGTAAACACCTATGAGAACCTCTTAGTGTCCTACTTTTATGCTCCTACCCATCCTACCTGATACACGTTGCACATAATTGAATGCTTGCTCAGACACACGCACACACATATGTATGTATACAAAATATAAACACACACAAATATATATATATATATATATATATATATATATATATATATATATATATATATATATATACATACACATATACATATATACACATACATAGTCCTTGCTTTCCCACACCATTAAACTCTAATACATATTGGTCTGTCTGTGTGTGTTTATGCATATAGATAGACAGATAGATTGATAGATATTAGTTCCTGTATTCCTACACCATTAAGCCCACCAGTTGGAGCTCTTGTGATGAATCAACCTTCCCTGGAATCAATGAGCTGGCATTGGCCACTCAGTGCTATCCCAACCAATAGAAGATGACAGTTGAGGACTGAAGGCATTATCAAGGGATATATTTTTCTATGTTTCTAACTCCGTACTTAAAGTCCATAGAGGTTCAAAAATATACCACTGAAGAAGAGCCTGCATTGCTGACTAAACTTGCCAGCTGAACCCAAGTCTCAGGGATTGAGTCAGGACTACATCACTGGGTGCTACAGAGTTGACCTCACCGTGTTTATTTTACACCTAATTGTTATTACAAGAATTTCTCACTAGAACTGTTGTAATACCAGGTTTATAACATGAAACACACATACCACAATGACAGTGATACACCAGTGCAAGACAGAAGCCATGTTATTGGGGTGTCATTAGGCTGATGACTAATATTAGTGAGTACAGTGCCACAAGAGAGCTGTACTTTCCTGATTGTTTATTGATTTACTTTCAAATAGCTTCTCCCAAAGGGTGATAGAGACAGAAAACTTCAGGAAGGAGAAACGTAAAGAGAAAGTCAGCAGCACTGTGGAAATACCAGTGAAAGTAGACACTGAAAACCAAGAAGCTGTTGCTTCAATCATTCCATAAATAGATTCATCCATCCATCCAGTGTTGTTGAGTCAGGTTAGCCATCTTTGCTTGAAAGGAAGTTTTATTTATCTGTCTGTCTGAATGTTTGACTGTCCTTTTGTCTGCTTATCTCTGCGTCTCTCTGATTATATCTATGTACCTGTTTATTTATATTAGATAACAGGGAACCTCCAGCTTGGCAGTCCCCATTTTCAGAGAAAGGGTCCAAAAAGAATTGTTAAACAGACATAAATATGGTGTACACATACTTCTCATCCTCTTATCACAAGAACTTTGGACAAAAACAAAAGTAATGGGGGTGGGGGACAAAGGCCCAAAATCAGTGACAGATTTTAAATACTCCACTTATAAACTTAGAAAGTTACTAAAATAACAGGTTTTGCATTAGCATGCAATTTAAAAAGGATAAGTCTAAAATTCAAATTGCTGTCATCATTTACTGACTTCACTACTCAATGATTTGCCAGAAACCACAACTTTTATGAGCAGTAGACAAAAATATGAGGCAAAAAATCTGGACATTATGCAAAATTATGGACAGTTGAGCAGTGCCAGTATGTATATCAAGTACAGTGAAAAAATAATTAAAAAAACTGTAATCAGAATCTGAATGTAGAGAGGTTAGTGAGAGAAAGCACAAGTCAATGGAGAAAATATTTTTTGTTACTCAAGATGAAATAAACAGGAAATACAAAAGTACAAGATAAGCATGTAGGAACTGTAATGAGTATCAAGAAGAAGAATACACAAAAAATTATTAACTGTTCCACAAGTAATTGCTCACTGTCAGGTAACATATATAAATAACATGAGAAAGGTTAAAAAGCATGTTAGAAAGAAGAATGAAAAAATGTAATAACTTAAATGTAAATAATTTATTTCTCATTATTGCATGTTAAGTATAGGCATCATAAAAGCAGTGAGTTTAAATATTGTAATTAGAATGTACATCTGCAAACACAGGAGTCCCCTTTACATTTCCTAGTATGTCTGCCAGCTTCACCAAGGCAGAAAAGTCTGCCAGTACCTTCCAAACATTTTAAAAATCTATAGGAAAGAGGAGAAGGAGTGTAAAGAGCAAGAATAAATGGAGACAGACCAGATGCCGATGAACACTTAACTAACAGGAGCCACCCAGTGAAGGTCATACTGAGCACTAGTCCACTAAATTAGCAGCCACGTCAGAACATTTACCGGCTCCTACATCTTCATTTAAGTAAGACATTTATGTCAACCAGATGGATTCTCCATTAGAGAAGAAACTAGTGCAAATGGCAAACCTTTCACTAAGTCATGTCCACAGAGCAGAAGGATGGACCCTTCACTGTATTCTTACCAACCTGGGTTTTGTTAGCAGTTTAGACACTGGAGGGAAGCCAGCTGGGGAGGGATTAGAGTGACAGGCTGATATAGACATACCCTCTAGCTTTCCCTGGTTTCATACTTTCCTGATAAGTTCATAGGATCATGGGTGTGTACTAGGCTAATGACCACAAGGGTCTTTTTAAGCCTCAACCTGCATTCTAACTCTCTGACAAGTTCTGGTACCCCTGATAAGTATAAGCAGATGCTTGGGAGAAGAAACATTTACAAGCTTCCTGTGTCCATTAGAGATATAGGTGCCAAACCAGGGATGAATTTCCTGTTCCCCATCCAATTGTCCAAGTTACACTTGAATTCAGTTAGGGAGTTATGCTGCTTTACATGCATGGGGAGCCTGTTTCAGTGAAATGGTAGTCTCCGGGATACATACCTGTCTGTTCATCTAGTCCTGTTTATATCACAAGCAAGCTTTAAGTCTTTAGAATGTATAATTCTGGTGCTGTTGTTTTGCGGATATGCAGAAGGTCCATCAGGGTGTGTTCTAACAATGCCTTGTATGTCAGGCATAGATCTTTCCTCAACAGCCTGTAGGAGACAGAATACAGGGATGGGGCCTTGAGGTGGTCTGCACAGGACAGGACATGTTACTTATGCCCTGTATTCTTTTAGTGAGAACCCTCTGTGGACATTCCATTTGTTTGATGTGCCAAAGAGGGCAATTGTACTCAATGATGGGTCTGATGAATGCTGAATACAGTGTAACAAATACTTCCTTGGACCTAGATGCCATACCTTTGTTTATAAGTTGTACAACATAGAATGATTTAATCAGTATAATAGGTATGGGATAGTCAAAGGCTAGATTACTGTCAGTATGTGCCCCGAGGTCCTTGACTACTGGGTCACCTTTTAGGGGTGTGTTGTCAATATAATAGTTTCCAGAGGTGAATGATTTCCTGAAGAATACTATTATGCATTTTTTTGGCATTTAGTTTAAGTTCATGGCTCTAAAACTAGTTATTTGTCTGTGTCAGTCCTTCCAGGAGAACGTTTGTGTTGGTGGAGGATTCTATGACTCCTCCTAATTTGCAGTTATCTGTAAATTTAGTCATCCAGAGGCCATTCATATTTGTCTTGACTTCAGAGAAATAAATGCCAAAAAGGAGCAGTCCCAGGACCGATCCCTGAGGGACTCCTCTTGTGACTGGCTTCTTTGTAGACATGGACACCACAATTCTAACTTCCTGGGTCCTATCTGTGAGCCAGTCGGCTAACCACCAGGTGACATAACTTTTTGTACCTAATCTCTTGAGTTTGTCAACAATGCCTGAGTAGGGTATTGTGTCACATGCATTGGTCAGGTAAAGCTAGGAAATGTGAATCATTTTGCCCTCATCCATTGCTGTGGTGACCTTCTCAAAGAGGTCCACCAGGTTGAATAGGCAAGACCTGCCTTTGACAAAACTAAATTGAGTTGGGTCCAGTGCCTGGAGGTTTCCTATGTTACTGTTGATCAATTCCATGATAATTGTAAGTGGCTGTGCATATAAGACCAGTGAGACTTATGGGTCTGCAGTTCCCAGGGTCTGTAGATGACCCACCCTTATGCAGAGAGATAATTATTGCTGTTCCCATTTGTGAGACACAAAGCCTGTTTGGATATTACAGTTAAATAGCAATTCCAGAAGGCCTGATAGGTCATGTTTTAATGCTATTTAGAAGGCATCCTGGGATATTGTCTGATACAGCAGAATGACAGAGTACTACATCCCACTCTCACATTTTTCAGTCTATACACCCAGATAATATCACTGAAAAACTGAAACGTTGGCTTTACATCGGTTGTAGCTACAGTAAATTTAAAATTTCTTTCCTGCAAGACACTGCTTTGCTTCTTACAATAGTCACATCAACGAAAAAGATCTCTGAGTTGTATGCAGATCATAATGTGTAAAGCCCCTTAAGTTTTCCTTTTGGATATTACCAGTCCTTCATTTATGCTTAAAGTGGTATTATCATTTGCATTTTCCAAATAATTCAGCTTCCACTTTTGATACAGTTTGGATACTACACTGAAAGGAAAAATTATATCAGAAGATATGATCTGTTGTTTGCATCTTTCATGAAAGGTAAACTAGGACTTCTAGTCACAGAATGAACTTTGTCTAAATGACTACTGATTGTATTCCCCTTTATGGCAAATATGGCAGTCGTTAACAGGGGTTGTCACAGATCATGCTGCTAAAGAAGCTTCTACAGCTGCTGTCTTCGTTAAGAATGTAATTGCTCAAGATGTGTGCAAAGCATTAATCCAGATAACTGTTCACTCAGTTACAAATCATTACAGGTTAGATGTACACTGCAGGAATAGATGCACTATACTCCTGCAAGATATTCTATCAAAAATGTCCAGTGCTGGTGGCACAGAGGGATAAAGCCCTAGCTGTGGCCCAGGTGAACGAGTTTTGCTCAGGATAGGATAGATCTGCACATTGGGGGGTGGAGGGAAGAGGCAGAGCAAATCACAGGCTGTAGCTCCCTCAAACAGGTAACTGAAAAATGAATTTGAGTGCAGATGGGGAAGCTTGATAGGGCAAAAAGTATAAAGAAAAAACATTCCTGTAGGAGTCTTCCTTGAGCTAATGTGGCTTAGTTATGAGAAATGTTCATCATAACATTAAATATTGAAAGACGGAGAGAAAGGTTTGTAGCACTATGTATACCTTCAGCTTTTTTTTTTTTTTGCACTGTTATACTTTTCTAATTTATGCAAAATTATTAATGTAATTGTGGTACTAAGCTTGTTTACAGGTTGAGACTGTTCATTTAATTTTAGTTTTTCCAACAGAAAGGAATAAAGTTGACATAATCAGCAAGAGCTTTGCAGAGTGATATGTAAGAGTCAGAAGAACCAGAAATGCCCCAGAATGATACCTACATTATTTTCCTTGAAGGCTTAACTACTGTGAACATCTCCCACTGTGGCCTACGATGGGGATCACCGAATACACCTGCACTTTGTTTTTCACATATTAATAGGATCACAAAGTTATAGAGCAAATAAAAACAAATGAAATCCAGTTGTCTTGAGAACTGGTAAATGTCCCCAAATTAACTAAGAGCCTACCATTCAGCTGAAAATAAAAAATGTGTGATTTTTTTTTTTGTCTTTCACCTTATTAAGATTTAAATAAAAGAGGGAAAATGGTGGCATTAGCCCAAACTTATCAAGCGAACCAAACAATGACAGTTTGAAACACCTTTTTGCTCTGTTTCTTCCTGGACATGGGAATTAGATGGTTTAGCTGGCTTACAGCGCAGCCCTAACACCATGATTGATATGCTGTAGAATTTACAGATTTCATTTTTTTTTTTTTTTTTTTTACTGTATTAAGTTTAGACTGCATGTGACTCACATGACCCATTTGTTAACACCCAGTAATCTGAATAGCCACTAGAATGGATTGATTTGATTTCAACGTCTCACTGAAATGAAGAACAGACATTAAAATTTTGATGTCTGTGTGTTTCCTTCATCCATATACGTTAAATCTACCATAGTTCAGACTGTGAGAAACAAAAAGTAATCTCCCACCTGTCTCTATCTAGCCACAAACTCCTCAACCTTGAAAACCACAGAGAAGGAAAAACAATTGCTTCTTGCACACTGTAAATTTGATTATACTTTATTTCCTTTTACTGATTTATGCTTGAGTTAATCAGAATAGATATCCTGTTTTAATGCAACTAGAACTCATTTTGACATTATGATGCCATTTATATCACTAGCAGGACAGCATCCAGATTCCTCACTCATTGTAAATAATTAATTTTAGTGAATGGTAAGAACATTCAGTCCTTCTAATTTCCATTTGCATATTTTAACTACTATTTATACGTGTTCCAATTGAATCATTAAAACATATGATCTCTGTTTTTTGCTGTAATAACTACCTCTTACACATGTTCCCATGTATCACTGAAACATATGATCTCTGTTTTGTTTTGTAACCTGAGTATCCATGTGCAGAAGCTAACAGCCACATACAGGGATGAGAACTGTGCAACCTAAAGCAGCTGTTGATTTAACTGTATTTATTTTCTTACTGATGGTGTATAGCAGGAGGTGGTACAGAGTGTAATGGAATGGGAGTGAAATGACGGAGAAGTCCATGGCAGAATCAGGAGCCATAGACTTATAAACATGCATCTGAACAGGAAGTGAACAAAGATAATGAAGAAGATGAGGGAGGTAGGAAATGGTGAAACCTAGCACTGGAGAATACCAAAAGCTTACAGCTAAATAAAATATGAAGGAGACATTATAATAGAAATAGAAATAGTGCAGTGTGCTGAACGGGGACCTGGATATGACAATAGCTGGATTCTTTCAAGAGAAGAGAAAGGGTAAAGAGTGTAGGTGGAGTGATGTACATTCAGGACAAGAAAAAGATCATCATTGAGTAGGAAAGCAGGAACATTTAAAGTGGTGTTTTATTATAGGTCATTTTCTCCCCTGTTCCCTTGCACAATTGACTGGCCATTAGTCACTGGCACATTCATTCTGCCCAACTGGTGCTGGAGTTTGCAGTCTTTGTCAAGTAAAGATCAGGGCACTTTGGTTGCTTCCTAACTACTCCCATTGGTAGGTGATGGATGCACCACGGAACCAGGGTGCAGCATTCAGAATCAAAGGTTATGTGCTTGCTCCATCATGGTCATTTAACTTGTATCCATTAGCACCAGTATGCACTGCAGGGTTAACCTACACATCTGGCCTAGCACAGACATCTAAACTGTATCCATTTGTACCAGTATACACTGCATGGTTATCATATGCATGTGCTCTAACACACAGATATAATCTGTATCCATTTGTACCAGTATATACTGCATGGTTAGCACATGCATCTGCTCTAACACACACATGTAACCTGTATCCATTTGTACCAGTATACACTGCATGGTTAGCACATGCATCTGCTCTAACACACGCATATAACCTGTATCCATTTGTTCCAGTATACACTGCTTCATTAGCATATGCATCCGCTCTAACACAGACATATAACCTGTATCCATTTGTACCAGTATACACTGCATGGTTGGCACATGCATCTGCTCTAACACAGACATATAACCTGCATCCATTTGTACCAGTATGCACTGCATGGTTAGCACATGCATCTGCCCTAACACACGCATATAACATGTATCCATTTATACCAGTATACATTGCACGGTTAGCATATGCATGTGCTCTTAACACACACATATAACCTGTATCCATTTGTACCAGTATACACTGCATGGTTACCATGTATCTCTGCTCTAACACACACATATAACCTGCATCCAT
Source organism: Protopterus annectens (assembly GCF_019279795.1). Taxonomy (NCBI): domain Eukaryota; kingdom Metazoa; phylum Chordata; order Ceratodontiformes; family Protopteridae; genus Protopterus; species Protopterus annectens. The sequence continues at coordinate 268,657,014 of NC_056747.1, read as the reverse complement.
TTGTTTGAGTGTACACTGCATCATTAGCATATGCATCTGCTCTAACACAGACATATAACCTGTATCCATTTCTTCCAGTATATACTGCATGGTTAGCATATGCATCTGCTCTAACACACATCTAATCTGTATCCATTTGTACCAGTACACACTGCATGGTTATCACATGCATTTGCTCTAACACAAACATATAACCTGTATGCATTTGTACCAGTATACACTGCATGGTTAGCATATGCATCTGCTCTAAAACAGACATATAACCTGTATCCATTTGTTCCAGTATACACTGTGTCGTTAGCATATACATCTGCTCTAACACACACACATAACCTGTATCCATTTGTTCCAGTATACACTGCATCATTAGCATATGCATTTGCTCTAACACAGACATATAACCTGTATCCATTTGTACTAGTATACACTGCATGGTTAGCATATACATCTTCCCTAACACACACATATAACCTGTATCCATTTGTTCCAGTATACACTGCATGGTTAGCCCATGCATCTGCTCTAACAGGCATATAACCTGTATCCATTTGTACCAGTTTACAGTGCGTGGTTACCATGTACATCTGCACTAACACAGACATATAACCTGTATAGATTTGTACCATTATACACTGCATGGTTAATCTATGCATCTGATGTAACACACACATATAACGTGTAGAGAGCAGGCAACTGGGCAGCCATGTCTATTTCCTTTGCATATGGGAAAGGGTTATACAGAAACGGCTGGTTGGGCTGATGAAGCTCTTAAATAGTAACTCTTTTGCTGATGGACAGTAATCATGCCTTCATGCAGAAGAAGCATTTTCAGCCTCATGATTGGAATTCTGTGCACCAATGGCACAAAGATTAGAAACATGTGAATGAGGTCTCTCAGGACTTCAACAAAACCTTTGACATTATACTTCACAGGAAACAGCTGAGGGAGTTAAAAGATGGGAGTCTGGTGCTTGGCAGGCAGGACACTGCCTGACTAACGTAAAGCAGAGGACAGAGTTTGCAGGGAAATGCTTGCAGAAAGGCAGGTAGGTAGAGAAGTGCTATAGGGCTAAAAGATAAGCCATTCCTGTTTACCATATTTAAGATAGATGTTACAGATGGTAGTGAATAAAATCAGCCTTTTTGCTGAAGGTGCTGATATTGAGTATTGTACTGACACATCTTGCATTGCTGAAAGATAGGTGAAATCTAACATTTAATATCAAAAATATGGAATGTTTCACACAAAATGGTATGCATGAAAAAGTTGCATGCTGGGAGCATGCAAGTGGCAACTATTTTAAGCCTAGCTGTAATACATAGATGAATATGATAGATGCTGTTCTACCCCCTTCCCCCAGCACTAATAGTTACACATTTTTAATCCTCACTGCCACTGTTTTATGTTTTTTTTTTTTAATGTTTTCATGCATGATCTATTATGATTTAGAAATTATGCTATAATTTCAGCTTTCAGATTTAGCATTATTCTTCTAGATTAACAGATCTCCTCAATAAAGTCAGACCTAGCTATGGGGGCATGCCTAGTTAAATAAATTAAATTATGCTGTATAAGGATTCCCTAGCATGTGCTGTATAAGGTCTAGAAAAGGCAGAACTTCTTTTGTGAAAATAAGAGTGCGTGTCTCTTTTTTATGTTCTGCTATGATTTTTAAGGATCATTGCAATGATTTTTAATGCTTGGAGGGTATGAGGTGTGTGCATGACTCCAAACAAATCAGTTAACCTTCTCAGCTTGCTGTTCGACCACTGCTAAAAGCATTCCTTTTCAGATAGTTTGCTTCAGATTATTGACACTAATTGGCTTTGATTACAGTGCAGTAAAGCAGATTTTAAAAAAGAAAACAGGAACATACAAACTCTGCATGCTATAGCACTGTTTAGGAGTTTTTGTAGGCATTTTTGCAGTATTAAAGAACAATCCTAGCCATTAAAAACATCACTGCACATACAACTAATTTATTAGTTTACTTCAGTAAAATAAAGGGCCATGGACTGCCTTTGTTCTTTCTTATTTCTGCCTCATGTGTTCATAGCTAAGTACTAGGTTGGCTGCCTTTGTGGGCCATTTTAAGCTTAGCCAGTTTTTCTTGGTGAGAATCAAACTCTGTACCTCTTATTTGTGAGGTGAATACCTTAACCATTATGCCAACCCCTGACTGTGTGTGTGTGTGTGTGTGTGTATATATGCATGCACATGAGCACTTGTATATTTATGTATGTATATGTGTATAAATATGTGTGTGCGCGTACATGCACACATGCATTTATGTGTAGTATATTCATTTTAAAATTCTTACTATCTACTAAATGTTAAACTGAATTATTTTGTTCTATCAGAAGCTGTGCTTTAAATCTGCTTCTATCCTTACTATTTTCTTGAGAATTACTTTCATTATGACATTGTTTTGATACAGTAATGATGTGATTCCTATCCTGTATGCAGTAACCTTGCATACATTTTATGAAGAAATGGGTCACACAAATATAGCCCCTTTCAGTCAGTATGACCTATGTATTTGTTTTTAGTAACTAGTAGTATATCTCACCCTGACTTGAACTGTAAATTAGACTTTCCTGTAAGAAAGCTTAGGGGTGACATTTGATTGAGATCTGTGTCAGCAGATACTGATATAAATAAACTCCATTGCTGAGATTGTCATATAAGTCAATAATCTACCATATCAGGTGTATTTGTCTGAGTCTGTAATATGCGTCACAAATAGTTCAACATCAGCAGCATACAAACACTCAGTGATATACTGGTGCATTTCACACGTTGCTTTCCAGTAGCAGATGTCAGTTCCATCAGGCCGAGCTTGTAGCAGATGCAATGACAAGCTGTTAGTGAAGAGCAGGCATCTTTTTCCCTGCTGTGATTCAAAGATTGACTCACTTGAAAGGTGACCTTGCAAATTTTTGTCCTTAACTCATGGTGATAATGTATTTGGATCATGTTATCTACATTCTTGCTTTGTCAGCTGATGGAGAATTTGAAGCTGTCAGAATTGTGATACTTCATAAATCATTTATTATGGCTGTAGATCCTGAGGAGAGTGTTAATACAGATTGGCTGCATTCACTCATCTGTGCTTACTAGGCGAGGCCCATAAGGCACAACTGTCTGCTTTTTGAAATAGCCAAGCAGTTTTAGTCTTCTTAAAAGGAGTAAGAATTTTTTTTGTAAATGACATTTTAATGAAAGATTTTCATTTCTTCAGAATAGTTGTTGAAGCCAGAAGTATGTTGCTGGGCATGGTTTCCTGGTTTGTGAGGTCAGGTATTTTTCAGAATAGGACAAGCTGCTGCTCTTCACTCAGATGTCTTTTAAGGCAATGTGGTACAGCCTTTAGTTTAAATTATTTTCTCCACTTCATGTAATGTGCGGATAAATGGAAGTTGTGGGAGTCAATCTCCTGTCTTCTGGGTGTATCTGAGTTACTCTGTTTAGCAGGTTTGTTCATGCTGCATGCCATAACAACAGAGGAAATAACAGGGATGGATCTGAGTAGGCTGGCACTAAGCAGAAAATCAGGACATATTTAAAAAAATGTGCAGTCTGAAGATATAATGATTTAATCTAGTAAATCTAATTTGTCAACTGAGCGCAGCAGTAAAGACTAGTTTCAGGGTTGTAATGTATATGCTGCGAAGGGGCCACATTCTCAGGCTACTGTATAAATGAGCACCACTAGATTTTTGTCTGGATTATGTTGAGAGGTGATACCCTGCAGGCATGAAGCAATAGAACTTCTATCTGTGTAACCACTGACCTGGATTCATCTAGTTTCCTGGACAGCTGTGGATCAGCTGTTGGTAACAAGTATGATGAATAATGACTGACTTGTATTCTTGAAAGTGAGAAGGATGAATTCCTCTGACAGTGAACGTGAAGGATCCTAGAGAAGCAGCAACTGAGTGACCAGAAACAATACATGAGAGTGGCAGTGATCTGTTGTTCTCCACATATAGGAATGTGCATATTGTAAGCATGTGAAGGCACCATGCCAGGGAATCAGGACTAATGGACAGACTAACAATGTAAAAAGCTTGTCTGCAATATAAAAGGCCAATTAATCTGTTTTCTAGTTTTTACATCTAGTAGAAACAAGTAGACATTGTAGATGGTCATCAGGTTTAAACAGCTGCACAAGTTGGGGTGTACCCAAAAATGATCATAAATAAGTAGATTGCCGTGATGACTGCACAGCCCATGTCTGCCTGCAGACTATCTCAGAAATGTCCCCTACCTTTCAGCTGATATTACTAGAAAGATGTGAGTAGCAGACATCATCATCAGGAAAGGATTTGTGCTGTTACTCTGTTTAGATATGATAATTATGTACACGAGTTTTGTATACATTTATAAGTAATTTTAAGGCTTACCCTGGTAGCTTTATCCTTTTTGGATGTCTAGTGTCCACCAAGAGCCACTCACTGTTTCTTCTGCTGTTGTTCCATATTATGTGATAGGCTCAGGCAGCGGATGTAAGGAAGTATCCAAGTTTCCACAGGTGGGACTGCCAAAGCACTTATTATTACATTCTGCCTTCTATGGCACTAGTGGACACTGGTAAAAGTGATGGTAGAAACAGTGAAGATACAAGAGTGGTCCAAGGCAATGCTGAGTACAATAAAATGAAGGATTGCATTCATTAGGACTGGAGGACTATGGAGAACTATATGAAGGATGCGTGTTCAACTCTCCAGATTTTCCCAGAATGTCTAGATTTTTGTTTCATATTTTTGGTGTTCCTCATAAAATTTGTGATGTTTCTGGCAAAATATTGAAGATTGAAGTCATTAAGTACTGACAGGCACTTGAGTTTCAGACTTCATATCCTTCAGAAAATGTACACTGAAGAAAAATCTGTATTCTGTCAACATTCTAAGTTTGTAACTGCAATATTCAAAATCTGTCCCTGGTTTTGGGCCTTTGTCCGCTCATTATTTTTGTCTTTGTCCAGATTTCTTGTTTTAAGAGGTTGACAGGTATGTGTGTGTGTGTGTGTGGGGGGGGGGGGGTGCCTAAAGCAACAGATGAGGTGAACTTACATTGCCCAGGACATTTGTCACAGTATGAGTGGAACAAAAGAGATAAATGGACCAGCTTGTCTTATCTGCAAGGATATTAACAACCGAATGCAAATAGTTCATCTAGTATCATAAGTACTGATAGGATAAAGGTAGGCTAGGCCATCTAAAGTATCCTTATTTTTGCACCTACAGTGGTTTCCCAGATCAAGTTTCTCTTATCTTTATGCAGCTTTACCCTTATATCTGTCACATCTAGTCCAAATTCCAACTAGATGTGATAAAAAATCTAAAAGGGAATCCATCCTTGACTGGGTCCTAACAACCCCACATTGTAACCTCACACAGGCAGTCTCCCAGACACCTTAAGTGACCATAACATAATATACTTTATATGTAGTAGAACAAGCATACATGGGGGTGGGAGGATGGCATAATGGTAAAGGTGCTGACCTTGTCGACACAAGGTGCAGGGTTGGATTCTCACATGGGATAATTGGCTAGGCTTATAAATGGCCCACAAAGGCAGTTAGCTTTGTACTAATCTATGAACCTATGAACCTATATGCAAAACCACTAACTATATATCCACTAGAAACACAAAAACATTCTCTCCTGAGGTCCTCAACACTTTACTCTGTAACTGTGACTGGACCCCCCCTAAAAACCCTCCCACTTGACCAGGCTGTAGCATATTTCAACAAAACATTTCTACAACATCTAGACACTGTTGCTCCATTGCACAAAATCAAGGTTAGAACCTCTACAAACCCCTGGCTCAGTAAAGAAACCAAACAAACCCTCAAGTCCAGAGACACTGCCTGGCTTTACTATAAAAAAAAAAAAAACAAAGAAACACAAAGCCTAACTAAGTACCAAGAACTGCGCAACCGTGCAAAAAATGCATTAGGCTGGACAAAAAATCCTACTACACAACATTACAAACTAAATACCAACACAACCCCCAAAAATTTTGGAAAAGTGTAAGCCAGCTACTAAAATCCACCCAAAAGGTTACCGCCAAACCAACCACCCCTGACACTAAAGTTCCCATCGAAACACAATTCAACTTCCACTTTGTGAACTCAGTTCTATCCTTAGTATCACAGGACAGTTCCTTCCTCACTATCCCCCGCAACACAAATAACACTAATACAAGCTTTACCCTCAAAACAGTTTCCACCACTTCAATCAAAAGCATGCCCTCCAAACTAAAAACCTAATCAACAGCAGCTGACCTACCCCCCAGCTATTTCTTGAAACTCACAGCAGATGCTATTGCTATCCCAGTCTCCACTCCCATAAACAGATCAATTGTTGAAAACTATGTGCCCAAACTCTGGAAAATATCCTATGTTATACCCATACCTAAAGGTGGGACCTCCACTGAACTTAATAACTACAGACCCATTGCTTTACTCTCCTCCCTGGCCAAAATCCTAGAAAAATGCATCCATACCCAGATGCGAAACTCCTAGACAGCAACATCCTGTCACATACTCAGCATGGTTTCAGACCTGCCCATAGTACCACTACAGTTCCTCCTCTGCTTCACAGACACAGTAAACCATCTGAAAAATGAAGGCCTACAGGTGTCAACTCTTTTTTTGGATATGCCCAAAGCATTTGACACAGTCTCACACCAAATCCTGCTAAAAAAACTAAACCAATATCGCCTATCAAATTCCACTCTTATCGGTTACAAAGCTACTTAACTGACAGGTACCAAGCTGTGAAATGGGAATATTCTCTCTCCTCAGCTGCCTATAACTATAGGAGTCCCACAGGGTTCTGTCTTAGGACCACTAATATTCACATTCTTCACAAATGACCTCCATACTTCCACACAGCATGCATCTATCATTCAGTATGCAGATGACACTACCTTAATCTGTGCTGCACAAAACATTCCCACCCTCCTGCAAACAACTCAACTAGCATTCTCTGATGTTGAAAACTACTTTACCAAAGCCCAACTTATCCTCAAACCAAAGAAAACTCAGCTTATGATTATAACCAGTTCTAACAAAAATACTAATAACAGTCAATTCACTATCTACTCCACAAATGCTACTCCAGTCACTCCAGTGGCACAGGCTAAGCTATTGGGAATAACCATAGACTCCCACCTAAAATTTGATAGTCATCTCAACTTAACTATTAAAAAAGTACATGCCAAACTGGGATCACTCTACCGTATCAAACCATTTCTTACCAACAACACAAGATCAGCCATTGCTCGCTCCCAACTTCTATCCACCCTACTCTGTGCATCTCCCATTCTGACTAATCTCAACAAAACTGAACTAAGCAAAATGGAAGCCTGCTATAACAGAATTGCCCACTTTGCTGCAAATTGCTCATATAGAACTCATCACTATAATGCTTTGAGACAGCTCCACTGGTTTGAACTGCCCAACCTCCTATTTTACAATCAGCTCTGCCTCTGTCATTCTATCTATTACCTCCCCAATAAGTGTCCTGCCCTCAAAAACCTAGTACAACATCACTCAGCCAAAAGGCCTCTTAGATCATCAAGCAAACTGCTAGAAGTCACCAACATGTACAATAGCTTTAGAGATGCGCTATATAGTAGTTCGGTGGCTAAAAAATGGAACTCTATCCCCACTAACATTCAAAACACATCATCATCCAAAGCCTCCTTTAAAGACCTCATCAGGCAACATCTCAGGCAAAGTGGCAGTGCCATGATAGTGATAGTGAAAGTGGATAAGGTATACATACTAAATCTAGAGTACGTGATAATAGTTTTCAATCTTATTCACAAACACTGGCTAATCTGCAATGTATGTACTGTACCTGTGTACTATGTATGTATTCTACCCATGTTCCAAATTTCAGCTGTACACCACAAATCTGTTAATTACCTTTATTTTTAAATTAATATTTTTTTGTTTGTTCTCTCCACTGTAACTGTTTTGATGTGCTGCATACCACTGTAAAAACATGTCTTTTGTAATTTGTGTGTATACTGATCATGTCTAACTAAATGTATCTGTAATTTTTCTTTGTGGAGCCTTTCTCCTCGGGCCCCTGCTGAAAAAGGGCCTTTTCGTCTCAGTCAGACACCCCTGGTTAACAAATATAAAATAAAAATAAATAAATAAATGTGCACTATTTAAGTCCTTTTGGTTAAGAAGTGAGACAGGCTTCTTGCACATTCATGAATGCATGAGACATGTAGAAGTATCTTTTTTTGGCTTAAGGTGGAAATGCTTTTTCACCTGCACATTTAAAAAAGTAAATAAGTAAATTCAGGCAGGGTACCTATTTCAGTGCTTAAATAACAGTAACAAGAACACCTAGAAGTACTAACAAACTTAGTTACATCTTCATAGTATATATTCACAATGATTGAAGACTGATTAGAAACTGGTCTGACTTTCTTTATAAATGCAAGGCAATCTCAAATGTAGGCTCCCATCAACTATTGAAAGCCTAGAGCACATCCCCATAGTAGGGTAAAGTGTGGCATTCCAGGCAGAGGGCTGCTGCACACACCAGTTAATGGGTTATGTGCAGGGAACCATAGTATACTTATACCCTTTGGTGAGACTAGGGCTCATGTTTGCAATACACCTGAGAAATACATCTTAGCACATTAATGTGGTACACTATCTACCTCCTCAAGTGTGTTTCTTCTTTAAAGTATGTTACTGTGCTGCCAGAACCATGATTGTTGCTCCTTTTTTTTCCTCAATGCATAGTGTGATATTTAAAATGGTGGTACATCCACTTAGCGATTTGCATGGTATGTATTCAAATGAGACTAGGTTTCTCATATGTCTGTGAATCAGTATATGTCCTTCCATATCAATGTTACAATATTCATAACAGCAGGGAATCCCCTTCCAAGGGTAGCCCGACGTCTGGCCAGTATACCAAAGTCTTTAGGTTGCTTTAAGGTACACCATACATAACACGTATGTGCCTCATGTAGCACAGGGCATAAAGGTGATGGTTGGATGTACCATCCTCAGAACTTCTTTGCTGCCTGTCAGAATACTGTCTCTGATCATCGATCTGATCGCCTGAGTCACTGCTGGTTTACCTAGCCATTCAGATGAATGCCCCAGTGGGGTTTTTTGCTTATTTTCTTTTTGCTTTTATTTTTGCATTGTTGTGGGGTTTCATGTCATCCAGAAAGGGTAAATGCTAGTGTGGGAGACATATTCCCCATAAAGACCATCAGTGATTGTTTTGTTTAGGTGCTTCTCACAATTGTAAGTCCTGTACTGTTTGTCAGGCTTTTGTTCCATAGACTTTATGTAGCCATATTTCATCCCTCGCTGTATGCAGTGGTGGTACGGCGGTAGCATTGTTACCTCACAGCAAGAGGTTCTCCCGTTCGATTCTCGGCATGGCTTGGGAGTGCCTTCTGTGTGGAGTCTGCATGTCCTCCCCATGGTTGGGTAGCATTCAAAAAAGACATGCGTGCGTAAATGGGCATGCCTTCGTTGAAGGTTGGGCGTCGAGCTGGCACCTCTGCATTTCGTAAAAATTTACTGCCAATCATTAGCGGACCGGAGTTCCACTGTGGCGACCCCTTACTGGGAAAAAGCCGAAAAGACAAACAACAACATTTCATCCCTCTCTATTTATCTCAAAAACTGAATTCTAAAACTTTTAGCAAAAGATGCTATGGAGTGCACTATGCAATTTCTGGCCAAAGTGTCAGCCATCTTTGAAGAAGGAGGTCAAAAAAGTCTGGTCGGATTCTTCAGCTGTGCCTGCTATATCAGATGTCTCTCTCTCTCTCTCTCTCTCTCTCGCTGTCTTTCGAAAGCTGATGAAAGCCTTGAGATTCACCCGGTTCCTGGATTGGATTCTTCTGCCATGACTGGTTAAGTAGCTGACATGGATCCATGCATGTCCTCGGAGACCTTGCAGACATCCATTTCGGATGTTCAGGGGGAACCACGGCTGATTATCACTGAAGGGCCTAGGGTTTTTTTTTCAGATACTGGTGAGGGATGAAGTCCTGACAATGATTATTGAGTGTAGGCCAACGGCAGAGCCTTCTACATTTCATAAGATGGGCAGCCCCTTAAAAAAAGGCAAAACACAATCCTAAGGGGGTCTAAGGTGGTTTAAGAACTGTCAAAGTGAATGGCAGAACTTTACACAGGGCTTATTCAATGCTGTTATGGCCTTGAAGCCTCCTCAGGGGATCTCTGTTCTGGCTCCTCCTTGGTTTTCTTCCCCTTTTAAGAGATCTGGGAATCAGGATTCCTCTGAAGAGATCGAAGATTCGGCAGAGGAATCCTTGGCTTATTGTACCCAGATTCCTTCCCCCCTGGAGCATGGTTCTGAGGAAGAGGATTCTGCTAGTCCTGAATCTCCTTTTGAGGAGATTTCTTTTGGAGATGTCATTGCCAGGATGATCTAGTTCTTTAGATGGGATTGTTCTCAGGTGTCTGAAGTGCAGAGAAGACATTATGAGGTCCTTCAAATGGAGTTTCCTAGACTCTCTGATGTTCCTCCTGTTTTGGCTGTTTTACTGAATGCTTTTTCTTCTGCTTCTCAACCCCCCTGCTGCTAAGAAACCAGACCAGTTTTACAACGTATAAAAACAATCACCTCCACAAAAGAATAAATAGCTTTTTTTAGTGCATGGTTTCTTTCCTTTATAAGAACAACATTTGGTGTCCTGTTGTAGTTTTCAGTTATACAATGTAATTGATGACTGGAAATTCCTTTATAAGTGTCCATCTGCGGACCCTTCGGTGGACTCTGTCACATCTGAAAAGCCTTCTAAATTGCTGCCGTTGACTAAACTTCTTCCTTCTGATAAGGACAGCAGGACCATGGAAAGGCTGGGTAAAAAGGTTTATACTTCTGCCACCCTAGCCTTTCGAGTTGTTAATTATCAGACTCATATGACCAGACTGGCCTGCACTCAATAATCATAGTTGGGACTTCCTCCCTTAGCAGTATCTGAGGAACTCCCCAGCATTCTTAGGCTTGTCAGGTTATTTCTGATCCTCTGGACTGAGGATAAGACTTCTGCCTTGTCTCTCTTAGAGGATTTTTCACAGGTAGCTCGCCATTCCATTAAATGTAGTTATGATGTAGCAGACACCTCTTCTGGGGCTGCTGTTTCCTGCTCTCCTTTGAGGAAATATTCCTAGCTACAGCTTCAACCTCTGCCTGATAATATTAAGGTTAAGTTATTGAATGCTCTTCTGGACAGCAAATGTTTGGTACTGCTGCAGCTAATTTGTTCAAGTCCCTGCAGAAGAAGAGCAAGGAGTTACAGGATCGGAGATATATTTTTGTTTCACCAGTGCTGAAGTTCCAGAGAAACTACCCTTCTAAACCAGCTTTTGTTAGAAGGCAGTCTCATTCTCCTCCTAAAGGCAAGAAAGGTGGAAGGAGGGTTCCTCCTGCTAAGTCTACTTAGACCTGTCCTGCTCAGAAGCCTTCCTTTCCTGATAATCTAGGTGCTGTCTGACCACCCTTTTCTTCCCAGCTACATTCCTGTTTCTCTTCATCTTTCTCTATCTCTTCCTGTCTGGGTAATCATGTCGTGGGTCCTTTCCATCATCAGCCAAAGGTATTTTATGGTTTGGAAATCTGTTCCCCACTTCATGTTCATTCTCAGCCATCTCAAGAACAGTTAAGCTTTTTTCCAGAGGTGCTTCAGGATCTTTTGACTCAGGGAATTATTCAAGAGGTTCCAGCTTCTCAAAGGGGAAGGGGTTTTATTTCCAGAATGTTTTTGGTAACCAGGAAAGAGGCCATTTAGAGACCCATTCTGGATCTTTCTCACCTGAATACTTTTCTGAAGGTTCCTTCCTTTCAAATGTTATCTCTTCAGCCTTTGTTCCCTTTGCTGCTTCCTCAGGATTTTCTGATTTCTATGGATTTCAAGGATTCTTATCTCTATATCCCTATCCATCCCCTTTTCAGGAGGTTTTTACATTTCTCTGTTGCTTCCTGGCGTTTTCAGTTCTGTGCTTTGCCCTTTGGCCTCTCTACTGCCCCAAGGGTATTCACCAAATGCCTAGCTCCTGTGATTGTTTTTTTCAGGATTCAGGGGATCCAAGCATATCTCTCAACCTCTTAGAGCAGGAAATCTGGACAAAGCCATAAAAGTGGGGCAAAGGCCCAAAATAGGGACAATTTTTAAATATTGTTCGTACAAACTCAGAAAGTTGATAGAATGACAGGTTTTGTATTAGCATGAAGGACATGAAGTCTGGAATTCAAATGTTTGTCATTATTTTCTAACATCAACCTTTAATTATTTACCACTAATTTGCCAGAAAACCCTAATTTTATGAAAAATGGACCAAAAATATGAGGCCAAAATCTGGATATTCTGCGAAAATGTATAGAGTTAAAATGTATGGATCCAAGTATTTCCTTACTTGGTTGACCTCCTGTTTTGGGCATCCTTTCCAGAGATCCTCTTACAAAACCTTCATTTTGCCATTTCCCATCTACAAAGTCTGGGGTTCACAATAAACTTCAGAAAGTCTTTTCTGACTCCTTCTCAGGACCA